>NC_135955.1:65358774-65675489 GCF_053455715.1 Rhinoraja longicauda | reverse complement strand
GAGTTCACCAGTGCCACCGCCGATGCACCCTGATGGCGAAGGACAGTGCCCCCATGTGGTCCTGGACTCTCCTACCGCTGTAACTAAAACATATCATGTGAGTTCACCCTACTGTGAGTATTGGTGTAGCCACCATCAAACCCGGAGTCATCCCAATTTAGGTGAGGAGGGAGAAAGGTGGAGACAGTAACCAAGATTGGGGGTGAATTGGAAACAAAAGGGACAGATGTGGAATCTAATAACGAAGGAAGATGGGGAGTGAAAGGTAGACCCAGAGAGAGGGATATTGCTTGGAAGGCAATGGGACAAACGAGCAGCAGTGGCTTAGTTTATTATTTCCACCTGTACCGAGGTACAGTACAGAACTTTTGTTGCTTGCTATCCAGTCAAAGAAAAGACTATACATGACTACAATCAAGCCATTCTTGCTACTGAGGGCTTGCAGCGTAGGTTTACTAGGTTAATTCCCGGAATGGCGGGACTGTCGTATGTTGAAAGACTGGAGCGACTAGGCTGGTATACACTGGAATTTAGAAGATGAGAGGGGATCTTATCGAAACATATAAGAATATTAATGGATTGGACACATTAGAGGCAGGAAACATGTTCCCAATGTTGGGGAGTCCAGAACCAGGGGCCACAGTTAAGAATAAGGGGTGGGGCATTTAGAACAGAGATGAAGAAGAACGTTTTCAGTCAGAGTTGTAAATCTGTGGAATTCTCTGCCTCAGAAGGCAGTGGAGGTCAATTCTCAGAATGCATTCAAGAGAGAGCTAGATAGAGCTCTTAAGGATAGCGGAGTCAAGGGGTATGGGGAGAAGGCAGGAACGGGGTACTGATTGAGAATGATCAGCCATGATCACATTGAATGGTGGTGCTGGCTCGAAGGGCCGAATGGCCTACTTCTGCACCTATTGTCTATTGTCATCCATAGTGTGCAGATAAAAGATGAAGGGTACAATATTTAGTGCAAAGATAAAATCCAATAAAGTCCAATTAACGATAGTTTGAAGGTCTCCAATGAACGAGATGGGTGGGATTGGGAAAGGGGTGGCAGATGAACGGCTGTGAGAAGGGACTGGTTGACATGGGCGGGGGGAGTGGAAGGAAAGGTGTATGTGCTGGTTGGGGGGGAGAGGGGGGAGGAAACTGGGTAGATGGGAAAGAGGGGTTGGGGTGTTACCTGGAATGGAAGATTTCAGTGTTCATGCTGTGGGTTGAAGGCATCCCAAGCAGAATGCCTCTGCCTTGCTCTCGACATTAGCAAGACCAATGAGCTAATTTGTGACTTCAGGAAGAGAAAACCAAGGGACAATGCACGTGTCTTCATTGGCAGGACAGTGTTTGGAGAGAGTCAACAGCTTCTAGTTCCTGGATGTACAATCCTCTGATGTTCTGTCCTGGGCCAGCGCATTGATGCAAAGAAAGTAGAACCAATGCCTCTATTTCTTCTAATGTTTGAGGAGATTGGGCATGCCGCTCTGGTTGAATATCTGTACATTTATGGCAGATTGCAGTTCTGTTGGAAATTTGATTGCTAAAAAACAGAAGGCTGCAGGAAGTGTTGAATATTGACCAGTCTATCATAGTTACTAATCTCCCTACTATCAAAGGGATCTATAGGAAGCACTGTTTCAAAAAGTCAGCCAATATCATTAATATCATCAAAGACACATTCTGACCATGCTCTCTTATTTCTGTTACTCTCAGGAAGAGGGTCCAGGAGCAACATTAATGAGAAACATTATCTCAGGCTCCTGAAATAAAGAACAGTTTCATCTACCATCAGTTTCCCTTTGATTTTTGCATTATCATTAGCTAGTTTACTTAGGATAACTTAGAATTCATTGCATAATTATTGTTGTTGTTGCATCTGATGTGCCTGTAAAATCACAGTAGGTAAGAATTTCATTGTTCCATAAGAAAAATAAACACTCTTGATTCTTGACTCTTTCTCCAGAAACCTGCACTTCCTTTTTATTCTCGTCTCTATCCAAATCTCTTTCAAAATTATCATTGACACTGCGCCCACTATCCTTTCAGTCTATGTATTTCAGTTTGTAGCCATTTGCTGCTTGAAAATTGTTTCATTCATCTCCCCGTTCATTTTTTGCCAGTTCAGTTCTACACCCAAGGTGGCTATAATAAGTCCTAACATTATAAATTATTATGCTATTTTCAATTTCTCCAGTTTATTGCAGATGATACTTATATCTGTCAAGTGGTGAAATAGTAACAAGGAAAAGAATTTCTGCAAGTAATCTGGAAGTAGCTAGAATGCACTCAGATAGATCAAAAAGGCAATACTTTCCGGCCCTCTCATATGTATGGAAACATTTAAAAGTAATAACTAATCAGTGTTTAACTAGCAACTAGCATAATATATATTAACAATAGTATGAGAAATTCATGAAAGAGGTTACATAACATGGGATTAAAAAAATAATAATAATTTAGGTCCCTGTGGCACTAGTAAACTGATTTATTTATAAACTGAATGATGCACAATGACCAAGTCAACAGGTCTTTGCCCCCCTTAATTGGATCTTTGCACCAGATATCTAAAGGTTGAAGAAACAAACTAAAAATATTGTTAAACCAACAGCTGCAGACCCAGGAGTTGGACTATCCTGATCATCAGTCAGGTACCTGTTTTTTTGGTTGTACTTGCATGTGTTTGGATCATTTATCATTTATACTAACCTTATTCCAAAATATGCATCTTCTAAACTAAATCAAATAATATTCAATAAAATAATTCAGCAGTAAATAAAATAATACTTTGGTCAGACCAATGACCAATAGCTTGAAAGATAATGCAAATGTATTTTCACATCCACAATAAATCAGCGCTTTTCTATTTGCAAATGTAACCCATCTGGATTTTTCTTTGCTCACTGAGGACAAAGCCCACCTTGCGTTATAATTACCTGTAAATATTAATCACTCGACTCAAAATATCCTCCTTTTCATTGTCAGGGCAGTAGAAGATGTTTACAGCACATACTCACCTGCCTGAAGAAATTACTCCGATATACAATATCTAAAATGATTTTAACACAACCGTATATGCAATTATCATCCAGATGATTACACATTAAACAATCCTATTATTTCATTCAGATATACATTCACACAGCTTGCTTTATGTGGCATATTTTACAAGTGTCGGAGCATCTATTTCAAACTGGCAATCACTAGCTCTGGAGTTTAGTTTTTCCTGATGTTTCATCTGTGTTAAACAGCCATTAACAAGTCCAAATGCATTCTGACTTACCTGCAGCTGATACAGACATTTCCTTCAAGCTCCATCGCTCCGCAATCTAACCGTATCTTTGATAATCAATTCTGTCTAGTATTCCAAAGGGCAGACCTAATTTCAAAGCCTAGTTTTATTCCAGTCACTTCTCAGTCTAACGTCAAATATCCCAATCATTTCTACAACATAGGTTGACAAAAGATGAATGACACCCAAGTTCTCCTTTATAATCTGGCCAGCATTGCTCAAATTCCTGCTCACAATCACTGATATTGAGCGATCATGTCATTGCCATTGTCATTCTATTTCTTTAAACATGTATTGAAATAGAACACTTTAGTAGACATTTGGCCGAACATGGACAGACATAGAAAATAGAAAAGTACAGCAAAAGAACAGGCCCTTCGGCCCACAATATATGTACATATATAATGCCAAGATAAACTAATCCCATCTGCCTACACATGATCCATACCCCTTCATTCTCTGCATATCTGTGTGCCTATCTAAAAGTCACAATACCGTCCTTCCTTCACAACCCTCTGCCTTTTATGGGTAAGCCAGTTCTGAATCCAAATGACCAAGTTACCATGAATCCCACGCATGTTAATGTTCTATATCAGCCTACCATTGGAGATGTTATCAAATGCCTTGCTAAAATCCATGTAGATACAATCCTTTTACAATCCATTTAGGTCACCATCTTCTTTACCTTGTTCATGCATGTTCATCTGGCACGTTCTCTGGAGTTGTACAACCCAGAAACAGGCTCTTTGGCCCACCGTCCATGCTGACCATTTTTTCCATGTACACTAATCCCATTTGCCTGTATTTGGTCCATATTCTTCTAAGCCTAGCCTATTTAAGTGTCTGCCTTATTATCTACTGAACATAGTGATTGTATGTGACTCCATCTCCTCCGGTAATGGGTTCCTGAGATCGGCCACTCTGTGTGAGAATAAACAAAATTATTTTCAAATCCCCTTTAAAATTAATTTCTCTCATCTTAATCTTATGCATTCTTCTTTTCGATAGCCTACTATAATTTCGATACCCTGCTTATAATTTTACACACCTCCTTCAAGTCACCCTCTGCCTCCTTCACAGCAAGGAAAACTAGCCCAACTATCTAAACTCTCCCCATAGCTAAACTCTTCCAATCCAGATACCATCAAGGTGAATCTTCTCTCCACTCTCTGCAGTACAACCACCTCTTTCCTAATGTGACGACCAGAACCACACATACTGTATATTCCTGGTACTTTTTAACCAGTGTATTGTAAAGTTGTAACATAACATTCAAAATCTACTTTTTATGAAACCATATACTTCCTTTGCCACTTTATCTGCCCTTGTTGCAACTGTCAAGGACCAAGGGTGTTGAACTCCAAGGTCCCTCTTTTCATCAACATGCCTTAGAGTCCCACCATTCGTTGTATATGTTCAACCCCATCCCACTCCATCCCAAACAGCAACTTTACAATTGTCTTCTGCATCCTCTCTAGTACATTCACCTTCTTCCTATAGTGCAACAATCAGAATGATTTCCAATATTCCACAATTATAAAACGAGAGTCGGGCAGCATCTCTGGAGAAAAGGAATAGGTGACATTTTGAGTCGAGACTCTTCTTCAGACTGAGAGTCAGGGGAGAGGAAAACTAGAGGTACTAGATTTCTTTTCTCCAGAGATGCTGACTGACCCACTGACTTACTCCAGTATCTTGTGTCTATCTTTGCTGTAAACCAGCATCTGCAGTTCTTTCCTCCACAATTGTAAAGTTGCACCATGATCTCCATGCTCATATATTCCGTGCCCTGGTTTATGAAGGCTAGTAGCCAATATCTCTGTACCACATAATCTAACTGTGCTTCACCTGTTGAGATCAATGGACCTATAAATCTAGGTACTGCTATTCTTCAGTTTTCCCTAGGGCCCCATCATTCATTGTTTATGTCTTCACATTATTTCATTCAAACACTCACCTCACATTTATCGTGATTAAATTCTATGGACAAATTTTATCTGCAATGTGTACTATCTATAAACTCATTAAATCTTGTCACGTGTTTTTTCAGCAGCAGCTCTCAAACCCACAAATGCTTCCACCAAAAAGGATAAGTACTGCAAATGCAAAGAAATGAACCAAATCACATTTCATTCCAACCTGGAAATATAATTATTCCTTCATTATAGATGATTCAAAGCCCTGGAACTCCCTACCTAATATCACAGTGAAAGTAACTTCACCACAAACAATATTGTCATTCAGAAGGATACCCATCCTCTCCACCTCCAGAGCATTTAGGGGAACATCAAATTATGATCTTGGAAGCAGTGAGTGAAAAAAAAGATGATATATTTTCAAATATATAATGCCTAGTATTTCACCCTGATTAGCTACTATCTACCTCTTTGATGACCCTTGGACTATCCTTGATCGGACTTTGCTGACTTTATCTTGCACTAAACATACTCTCTTATCATTCAACTCAACATGTTATTCTCTTCTTCCTTTCTCACAAAGGGTGGTGGGTGTATGGAACAAGCTGCCGGAGGAGGTAGTTGAGTCTAGAACTATCACATCGTTTAAGAAACAGTTAGACAGATACATGAATAGGAGAGGTTTGGAGGGATATGGACCAAGCGCAGGCAGGCGGGACTAGTGTAACTGGGACATTGTTGTGTGGGCAAGTTGGGTCAAAGGGCCTGTTTCCACACTGTATCATTCTATGACTCTATGACTCTATACACTGTAAATGGCTCGATTGTAATCATGTGTTGGCTTTCTGCTGACTATATAGCTTGCAACAAAAGCATTTCACTGTACTTTGGTACATGTGACAATAAACTAAATAAACAAACAAACAAAGCAGTATACTAATTTCAAGAAGACACAAGAAACTGCGGAAAGTGGAATTGCGCACAGAACACAAAGTGCTGGATTAACTCAGCTGGTCAGGCAGCATCTCGGGAGGACACAGACGGTCGACTTCTAGGGTCAGGATCCTTCCTCAGATGTCGAGACATCACCTGTACATGATCTCCAGAGATGCTGCCTGATATGCTGGGTCACTCCAGCACTGTTCTGTGCTGGTATTATCAACATGTTATTCAAACTGATTCCTTTAGCATCAATAGAATGTATTTCAGTTGAGGACTATAATATGCTGATGCTACTCTACCACCTTCTTAGCACAGAGAACTGATGAGAAACAGAAACAGAGCAAAACAGCATGGAAAACGTGCTTTGGCCCAATTTTTCCATGCTAACCAAATTACCTAACCCAGCCAGTGTTATTTGCCTGCACCTGGACCATACCCCTCTAAAGCTTTCATATTCATGTCCAAGAGTTGTTTAAATGTCACAATTTTACCAAGCTCTAACACTTCCTCTGGCTGCTCATTCCTCTCTGCACCATCCTCTTGTGTAAACCAACTTTCCACTTCGGTTCATTTTAAGCCTTTTCCCTATAACCTTAAACCTACTGTATACCCTCTAGTTTTAGACTCCCCTATCTTGGACCATTTGATCAAGATCCCATTGTAATCCAAGATAACCTTCTTCACTGCCAACTATTCCACCAACTTTAGCGTAGTCCGCAAACTTACCAACCATGCCACCTACATTCTCATCCAAATTACCAACATAAATAACAAACAAAAGTGGACCCAGCACCAATCACGGTGGTTCACATCTTGTTACAGGCTTCGATTCTGGAGAAAAAACCCCAACCCTCTACCTTGTACATCTGTTTCCAAACAACCCCCTGTTTCCAAATCAATTTTGTATCAAATTGGCTAACTTGTCTAGATCCCATATGATCCAACCTTACAAACCTACCATCCAATACTTGTCAAAGGCCTTGCTAAAGTCTATCACACTGCCCTCGTCAATCTTCTTCGTCACCTCTTCAAAAAAAATTGTGAGACATGATTTCCCATGCACAAAGCGAATCCCTAATCATTCTCTACTTTCTAAATACATGGAGATACTGACTCTCAGAATCCCTTCCAATAACATACCCAAAACTGCAGTTACGCTCACTGGTCTGTAGTTCCCAGCGATTTCTTTGCAGACACAAGGAACAGCAATTTATAGCTTAGAGTCATAAAGTCATACGTGCACTTTGTCTTTGCTGGAAAATGCTGCTTTTTTCTCTCTTCAAAGTTCTGCCTGGTCTGCAAAGTTCTTCCTGTATTTAATTTGTTTTTGTTCTCGAACGACCACCATGCTCTGCATCTTAAATGTCCTACATGTGTTTTTTCTCTTCTAAATATATGCCTATACCCATCATTCTCTCTTTACACTTCTCCACATACAGTAGGTGGGAGGTCATGTTACAGTTGTACAAGACATTGCTGAGGCTACATTCAGAGTATTGTGTAGGAAGGAACTGCAGATGTTGGTTTAAACTGAAGATAGGCACAGAAAGCTGGAGTATCACGCAATGGCTGCATCTCTGAACATCACGTTTGTCAATCTTATTTGCTGTAATAACATGCAATGGTTCTTGAACTATAATGGTTCTTTATTATCCCATTTACCAGGGTACAGTGACATTCTTGCAATTTTGCAAACAGTTCAGTAAAATTATTACCATACATAAAGTACAATCCCAGATTAAGTACAGAATGGATAGAAACAACCCACTGAGTCCATATGCAAGAGTCACCAGGTTTTGGCACCATTTTCAAAGTCCTAGCTGCAGTTGGCCATTAAAGCCCATTGCAGCCAACACCTCCACCCAGATCGTCCAGTGAACCATTGTGCCTCTCCTCGCCCGACCACCTTCAGGCTTTGTACCCCGGGGGTGCCTCCCGTAGCTGACCTTGAGGGCGCAGAAGGGAAGACCACCAGTTATTCTGACTGGCCTTTTGTTCCAGTGTCCACCACCATGGCTGTTGCCGACTCCCTCCACCCTCCTCTCCAGTTCTCCAGTCCTCAGGGATGAGCGGGGGCCGGGCTTGGCAGCTTCCCTCTCAAGGCATGTTCCCGGTTCCGCCATGAGTGAGTCAGGCCTTCTGTCGGGCCCAGCAGCTTCCCACGGCCCATCGGACATCCAATCTTGCCGAGGATGCCGAGAGCCTTTGTTGCCCCCTTTTTCAAGGGGTGGTGGAAGTATCATCTTTCTGTTGTGAATTCCAGTGTTTGGACCCAGTTACCATGGTGGAATTGAACTATATTTCATGTAGTATGTAGATTGGTATGTATAGGTTGGAGGGAAACTTGCAGATGCCAGAGTTCCAATGCATCTGCTGCCCTTACTCTTCCCTGTGATAGACGTTATGGGTTTGGCAGGTGATGCCAGTGTACCCCATGTGAGTGACTCTATATAGTTTATAGATGGTGCACACTGCAGCCACATCTGCAAGGGCTGGTTGATGGCAGTGTCTATTAGGCAGATGCTTTGTGCTGGATTGTTCAAGATTTCTGAGAGGTGCTGGTGCAACAGTCATCTAGGCAAAGGATGAATAGTCCATTATGCTTCTGAGTTGTGCCTTGTGGATAGAAAGGCTCAGAGTGACAAGCAATTTTCCACATTAAATGCCAATGTTGTAATTCTACTGGAACAACTTGGCTGAGGTGCAGGCGGTTTTGAGCGTTGATCTTAAATTATACAGCTGAGATATTATCTGGTGCTACAGATTCTGCAGTTTCCATTGCTCCCAGCCTTAAATTGACATTGGCAGGAGTTTAGTTTACTTTTGTTTAGTTTAGAGGTACGGCATGAAAACAGGCCCTTCGGCCTAACGAGTCCTTGCTGGCCGTTGATCACAACCGCTCCCTACACATTATGGGCAATTTACAGAGGCCAATTAACTTACAAACCTACACGTCTTAGGAATGAAGGAGGAAAATTGGACCACCCAGAGGAAATCCACATAGTCACAGGGAGAACATGCAAACTCCACACAGAGAGCACCCCAGGTTAGGATTGAACCAGGCTTCTGGCGCTATTAGGCAGCAGCTCTACCAGCTGCACTGCGTCAACCAAAAGTGGCATTCTCAGGAGGACGTCAAGGTGATCACATATGGAGTTTCTAATGAAACCTTTTTTTAAGGTTTTAAATGTTGGAGAAATTTAAATAAATCAATATAATTTATATTTTTATTCTGCCTCTTTTCTCTCTGTCTCTCTGTCTCTCTGTCTCTCTGTCTCTCTGTCTCTCTGTCTCTCTGTCTCTCTGTCTCTCTGTCTCTCTGTCTCTCTGTCTCTCTGTCTCTCTGCCTCACTGCCTCACTGCCTCTCTGCCTCACTGCCTCTCTACCTCTCTACCTCTCTCTTCCCCCTCTCCCCTCTCCCTCTTTTTATTCTCTCATTCTCTCTCTTTGTTCTGCTACTCTCACCATATACTTGCAAAATTTTACAACTCTAAATGTCCTCAGCCAACTCTAATTCTAAATAATTCTAAACGCATTTAAATAACCTATTAAAGTAAACTCAGGACCATTAATTTATAATGACCGTAATGTTGTATTGCACATATTGTGGAGTGTTGCAAGGCAATTCATTCCCATTCTATCTTAACATTGCTGAGAAAGCAATTTGAAATGTGTGCTGCTCACTATTCATGTGCGGCCGTTCTAAATAAGTCTTGAAAAATTACATTCTGGCACAGACACTCAAAATGGTCTTGTGAGATGTGGGCAGAGGGGGTGGGGCCACTCTGTTGGTAAGGAATGATATTCAGTCCCTTGCAAAAGGTGACATAGAATCAGGAGATGTAGAATCAGTAAGGACAGACTACGGAATTGTAAGGGTAAAAATAACTTAATGGGAGTTATCTACAGGCCCCCAAATAGTAGCCTGGATATAGGGTACAAGTTGAATCAAGAGTTAAAATTGGCATGTCACAAAGGTAATGCTACAGTGGTTATGGAAGATTTCAACATGCAGGTAGACTGGGAAAATCAGCTTGGTAATGGACCCCAAGAAAGGCAGTTTGTGGTGCCTCCGAGATGGATTCTTAGAGCAGCTTGTTCTGGAGCCTAACAGGGAGAAGGCAATTCTGGATTTAGTGTTTTGTAGTGAACCGGATTTGATAAGGGAACTCAAGGTAAAAGAGTCATTAGGAGGTAGTGATCATAATATGATAAGTTTTAATCTACAATTTGAGAGGGAGAAGGGAAAATCGGAAGTGTTAGTATTGCAGTTGAGCAAGGGGGACTATGGAGGCATGAGAGAGGAGCTGGCCAGAGTTGACTGGAAAGAGACCCTAGCAGGGAAGATGGTGGAACAACAATGGCTGGTATTTCTGGGAATAATACAGAAGGTGTAGGATCAGTTAATTCCAAAGAGGAAGAAAGATTCTAAGGGGAGTAAGAGGCGACTGTGGCTGACAAGGGAAGTCAAGGACAGTATAAAAATAAAAGAGAAGAAGTATAACAGCAAAGATGAGTGGGAAGTCAGAGGATTAGGACACTTTTAAAGAGCAACAGAAGATAATTAAAAAGGCAATACCGGGAGAAAAGATGAGGTACGAAGGTAAGCTAGCAAAGAATATAAAGGAGAATAGTAAAAGCTTCTTTAGGTATGTGAAGAGAAAAAAAATAGTTAGGACAAATGTGGGTCCCTTGAAGACAGAAGCAGGTGAATTTATTATGGGGATCAAAGAAATGGCAGATGAGTTGAACAGGTACTTTGGATCTGTGTTCACTCAATAAGATACAAACAATCTCCCAGATGTACTAGTGGACAGAGGTCCTAGGGTAACAGAGGAACTGAAGGAAATTCACATTAGGCAGGAAATGGTGTTGGGTAGACTGATGGGGCTGAAGGCTGATAAATCCCCAGGGCCTGATGGTCTGCATCCCAGGGTACTTAAGGTAGTGGCTCTAGAAATCATGGATGATGATACAACACTCCACAATATGTGCAATACAACATTACGGTCATTATAAATTAATGGTCCAGAGTTTACTTTAATAGGTTATTTAATCGTGGAAATCGTGATCATTTTCCAATGTTCTATAGATTCAGGATTGGAGGGTAGCTAATGTTATCCCACTTTTTAAGAAATGAGCGAGAGAGAGAAAACGGGAAATTATAGACCAGTTAGCCTGACATCAGTGGTGGGGAAGATGCTGGAGTCAATTATAAAAGAAGGAATTGCGGAACATTTGGATAGCAGTAACAGGATTGTTCCAAGTCAGCATGGATTTATGAAGGGGAAATCATGCTTGACTAATCTTCTGGAATTTTTTGAGGATGTAACTAGGAAAATGGTCAAGGGAGAGCCAATGGATGTGGTGTACCTGGACTTTCAAAAAGCCTTCAACAAGGTCCCACATAGGAGATTAGTGGGCAAAATTAGAGCACATGGTATTGGGGATAGGGTACTGACATGGATAGAAAATTGCTTGGCAGACAGGAAACAAAGAGTAGGGATTAACGGGTCCCTTTCAGAATGGCATGCAGTGACTAGTGGGGTACCGCAAGGCTCGGTTTTGGGACCGCAGCTATTTACAATATACATTAATGACTTGGATGAAGGAATTAAAAGTAACATTAGCAAATTTGCAGACGACACAAAGCTGGGTGGCAGTGTGAACTATGAGGAGGATGCTATGAGGTTGCAGGGTGACTTGGACAGGTTCTGTGAGTGGGCGGAAGCATGGTCGATGCAGTTTAATGTGGATAAATGTGAGGTTATCCACTTTGGTGGTAAGAACAGGAAGCAGATTATTATCTGAATGGTGTCAAGTTAGGAAAAGAGGAAGTACAAAGAGATCTGGGTGTCCTTGTTCATCAGTCACTGAACGTTAGCATGTAGGTACAGCAGGCAGTGAAGAAAGCTAATGGCATGTTGGCCTTCATGACAAGAGGAGTTGAGTATAGAAGCAAATAGGTCCTTCTGCAGTTGTACAGGGCCCTAGTGAGACCACACCTGGAGTACTGTGTGCAGTTTTAGTCTCCAAATTTGAGGAGGCCATTCTTGCTATTGAGGGAGTACAGCGTAGGTTCACTAGGTTAATTCCCGGAATGGCAGGATTGTCGTATGTTGAAAGACTGGAATGATTGGGCTTGTATACACTGGAATTTAGAAGGATGAGAGGGGATCTTATTGAAACATATAAGATTATTAAGGGATTGGACACGCTAGAGGCAGGAAAAATGTTCCCAATGTTGGGGGAGTCCAGAACCAGGAGCCACAGTTTAAGAATAAGGGGTAGGCCATTTAGAACGTAGATGAGGAAAACATTTTCACTCAGAGAGTTGTAAAACTGTGGAATTCTCTTCCTCAGAAGGCAGTGAAGGCCAATTCTCTGGATGCTTTCAAGAGAGAGTTAGATAGAGCTCTTAAGAATAGTAGAGTCAGGGGGTATGGGGAGAAGGCAGGAACGGGGTACTGATTGTGAATGATTACCCATGATCACATTGAATGGCGGTGCTGGCTCAAAGGGCCGAATGGCCTACTTCTGCACCAAAATGGCCTAGTCTATTGTCTATTGTACTTTCTGATTTGTTCATATCTCATCATGCATGTTCAATTTCCATTTTGTGTGCTCAATAATCAGTTCAGATTAGTTTATTGTCACATGTACTGAGGTACAGTGAAAAGCTTTTGTTGCGTGCTAACCAGTCAACAAAAAGACAATACATGATTACAATCGAGCGGTTCACAGTGCACAGACACATGATTAAAAGTGTGGAGCGATTGTGATATGTGATTGTAGATCTGCTTCTGTGGCTAGCATGTGAAAAATCACCAGGGTTGATCGGCATCTTGGTAGCAAATTCTTGGAAGTAATTCCCACAAGTCAGTGGGGATGTTCAATTTATTCAAGAAAACTATGGAAATGTACTTGAATCATTCCTCTGACCACCTAGTGCTCTCTTGATACATTGGAGCTTGAAGTCCATTGCCCGTTATTTAGTGTGTAATTATTGTGGCCCATCCAAACGGACATACTGAGTATACTTAAGGGCCTGTCTCACTTAGACGATTTTTTAGGCGACTGCCGGCGACTGTCAAAGTCGTAGCAGATCGCCAAAGTTTTCTTTTACCCGACGACAATGACCACGACAATGCTGAGTCAGGTCGAGATTACACCGTCTTCGGAAACATCGCAAAATTTCCACGCTGTCAATGCTTCTCTGGTGTCCTAATTTTCGCTGCAATCACTGACAAGTCGGTAAGTACTTGAGAGTTTTGAAATTTAACATCTTGCCCGGTTACTTGAAAACCAAGCTTCATAGAAATAAAGCATAAACTGGATTGACTTCCAGTTTACTAATAGCAGTATTAAGAAATTTAATTTAAAAAGTGGTTAAATGGATTTTTGTGAAACGTGTGTGGGCATTCTTTGAAAATGTACGGGAGATGCATATCTGGTTTTTAGGGTGCATATCTGGGTTGGGAGCTTACTTTAAATGCAATGGCATGCGACAGCGCCCGCAATAAGCAATGATACCTGTCGACAAGCCAGCTGTTGCTGACAAATTTCACTCCGAGTGATTTCTCAGCGACAGGCTGCGATCCACTACGATTCTTGGAAGACTCCTCACGATCATGCCCGCAACACCCCGGCGAACTGTCGGCGACAGCCTAGTCACCGGCAGTCGCATTAAAATCGCCTAAGTGGGACAGGCCCTTTAGAGTCCCTGTGCCCAAGTGTTGACTTAGCAGAATGTGGCACAACACAGTCAGACAAGGAATGGTCAAGTCCCCCATTACAACAATGACAACACTTCAAAAACACTATAACTTACTTTTGGAAGCCTACTTAAACATAAGCTCTTACTTTCTGCTTATTAAAGTAGTGCATTAGTCATACCGGGAGATATTGAAAAAATGTCATTATGTTTTTACAATATGTTCCTTATGATATTCAGAATAGTTCACATTACCAAATCCATCCATTTCATTATTTTTAATCATTGAATCATGGAATTGTTGTCACAGGCCATTCACTGTTGTAATGAAAGGAAGTGCTGCTCTCATTTTGATGCAGCCAAGTCCCGTATGACATTCTTTCAAGATTGCTTGGTAAGGGAGAAATACTTGCCTCTCTTCTTTTTAAATGCTGCCGTAGTCTAGTGCATTGCACTTTGTTGCTTCTTTGGTGACACACACACTCACATGACTGGTGCTTCCTATTTAATCTATCAGATATGAGGGATGATATCATGTGACTTGCTCATTTAAAGTGCGAGTCTTTGGCTGCGAGTCTTCGGCGAGGAGGCTGAGTGAGGACGCCACACCAAACGCTGGAGAGGGAGAGACGAAAGACGGAAATGCCATGCAAGCTGATTCAGTGTGATGCTTGCGGGATGTGGGAGGTCAAGGACACTGCTGGTGCCTCTGACTGCTACAAGTGTGACAAGTGTATCCAGGCACAGCTCCTGAAGGACCGTGTTGGAGAACTGGAGAAGCAAGTGGATGACTTCGGGTTCATCCGAGAAACTGAGTCTTTCCTCGACAAGTCCTACAGTGAGATTGTTACACCAAAGGTACTGGAAGAGAGAAGGTGGGTGACGGTGAGAAAGGAAAGGAAACATGGAGTGCAAAGGTCCCCGGGTGTTGTACCTCTTGAGAACAGGTTCACCCACTTGGAAGCTGTCGGGGAAGAAGACGTTGCCACACTGAGCGGCAGACTGGCTTGCGAAGCAAAAAGTGCTGTTGAGCCAAAACCAAAGAGGCTGACGTCAGGCAGCGCCGTGGTAGTAGGGGACTCCATTGTGAGAGGTACGGACGGGGTTTTCTGCGGCAACAGACGGGATTCAAGGATGGTGTGCTGCCTCCCTGGTGCCAGGATCCAGGATGTCACAGACCAAGTGCAGGAAATCCTCAAGGGCGAAGGTGAACAGCCGGAAGTGGTAGTGCATGTTGGCACAAACGATGTCAGAAAGAAGGGGATGAATATTCTGCAGCATGACTATTGAGAGCTCGGAAAAATGCTGAAAAGCAGGACCTTCAGGGTGGTTATCTCTGGTTTGCTTCCAGTTCCTCGT
This sequence comes from Rhinoraja longicauda, assembly GCF_053455715.1. Classification (NCBI taxonomy): domain Eukaryota; kingdom Metazoa; phylum Chordata; class Chondrichthyes; order Rajiformes; family Arhynchobatidae; genus Rhinoraja; species Rhinoraja longicauda. The sequence goes on along the minus strand of NC_135955.1, from coordinate 65,660,271 downwards.
GCTGGCGGGAGCAGGAAAAGGGAGATACATGACCTGAATGTGTGGCTGTGGAAATGGTGCAGGGGACAGGGATTTAGATTCTTAGACCACTGGGATCTGTTTTGGGGTAAGGGGGAATTCTACAAAAGGGACAGATTGCACCTTAACAGGTGGGGGACCAGCATTCTGACAGGCAGGTTTGCCACTGCTACATGGGTGGTTTTAAACTAAATAAGGGGGGGGGGGGGGGGTGTCAAATGGGATAGTCAAGGATGGAGTTAAAGGGAAAGAGAGTAAAGGGATAGTTAATGACCCCAGAATTAACGGGAAAGAAAGTTCACAAAGGGATAGGAGAATATGGCCAAGTGTAATAGGGATTGATGTGAAGGGTGAGATGAGTAAGGAATTAAAAGTACTGTATATGAATGTGCGAAGTATAAGAAGTAAAGTAGATGAGCTTGAGGCTCAGTTAGAGGTTGGTAGATATGACATTGTGGGGATTAAGGAAACGTGGCTGCAGGAGGATCGGTCCTGGGAACTTAATATTCAGGGTTATACATCCTATAGAAAGGACAGGCAGGTGGGCAGAGGCGGTGGGGTAGCTCTACTGGTGAGGGATGAAATTCAGTCCCTTGCGAGGGCAGACATAGGGACTGACGATGTAGAGACACTGTGGATTGAGTTGAGGAATTGTAAAGGCAAGACACTAATTGACGTTATCTACAGACCCCCAAATAGTAGCCGGGATATAGGGTGTAAGATGCAGTAGGAGTTAAAACTGGCATGTAAGAAAGGTAATGCCACTGTGGTGATGGGCGATTTCAATATGTAGGTAGACTGGGAAAGTCCGGTTGGTTCTGGACCCCAAGAAAGAGAGTTTGTAGAGTGCCTCCGAGATGGATTCTTAGAGCAGCTTGTAATGGAGGATACCAGAGAAAAGGTAATTCTCGATTTAGTGTTGTCCAATTAACCAGATTTGATAAGAGAATTCGAGGTAAAGGAACCGCTTGGAGGTAGTGATCATAATATGATTCAGTTTAATCTGCAATTTGAGAAGGAAAAGGTTAAATTGGAAGTGTCATTGTTGCAGTTGAACAAAGAGGACTATGAAGGCATGAGAGAGGAACTGGCCAAGGTAGACTGGAAAGGGATCCTAGCAGGATTGACGGTGGAACAGCAATGGCAGGAATTTCTGAGCATAATCCGGAAGACGCAGAATTATTTCATTCCAAAAAGGAAGAAAGATTCTAAGGGGAGTAGGAGGCAACCGTGGCTGACAAGGGAAGTTAGGGATGGAATAAAACTAAAAGAAAAGATGTATAACACAGCAAAGAGCAGCCAAAAGCCAAAGGATTGGGAAACTTTCATAGGACAAAAGAAGGTAACAAAACGGGCAATACAGGCTGAAAAGATGAAGTACGAGGGGAAGCTGGCCAAGAATATAAAGAAGGGCAGTAAAAGCTTCTTTAGATATGTTAAGGGAAAAAAAGTAGCAAAGTCAAATGTGGGTGCCTTGAAGGCAGACACGGGTGAAATTATTATGGGTAACAAGGAAATGGCAGAAGAGTTGAACAGGTACTTCGGATCTGTCTTCACTAAGGAAGACACAAACAATCTCCCAGATGTACTGGAGGACAGAGGATCTAAGGGGGTAGAGGAACTGAAAGACATTTTCATTAGGCGAGAAATAGTTTTGGGTAGACTAATGGGACTGAAGGATGATAAATCCCCTGGGCCTGATGATCTGCATCCCAGGGTCCTCAGGGAGGTGGCTCTAGAAATAGTGGACGCATTGGTGATCATTTTCCAATGTTCAATAGATTCAGGAGCAGTTCCTGTGGATTGGAGGATAGCTAATGTTATCCCACTTTTCAAGAATGGAGCGAGAGAGAAAACAAGGAATTACAGACCAGTTAACCTGACTTCGGCGGTGGGAAAGATGCTGGAGTCAATTATTAAAGAGGTAATAACGGTGCATTTAGATAGCAGTAAAAGGATAAGTCCAAGTCAGCATGGATTTATGAAAGGGAAATCATGCTTGACTAATCGTCTGGAATCTTTTGAGGATGTGACAAGTAAAATGGATGAAGGGGAGCCAGTGGATGTAGTGTATCTAGACTTCCAGAAAGCCTTTGATAAGGTCCCGTACGGGAGATTGGTGACCAAAATTAGAGCACATGGTATTGGGGGTAGGGTGTTGACATGGATTGAAAATTGGTTGGCAGACAGGAAGCAAATAGTAGGAGTAAACGGGTCCTTTTCAGAATGGCAGGCAGTGGTGAGTGGAGTGCCACAAGGCTCAGTGTTGGGGCCACTGTTTACCATATACATTAATGATTTGGAAGAGGGAATTAGAAACAGCACTAGCAAGTTTGCGGATGACACAAAGCTGGGTGGCAGTGTAAACTGTGAAGAGGATGTTAGGAGGTTGCATGGTGACCTGGACAGGTTGAGTGAGTGGGCAGATGCGTGGCAGATGTAGTATAATATAGATAAATGTGAGGTTCCCCCCTAAATTTCTTATATAAGTGCATTCAGAAAGTATTCAGACCCCTTCACTTTTTCCACATTTTGCTATGATACAGCTTCATTTTCAAATAGATTAAATTCATTTTTTTAGTCATCAATCTACACACAATATCCCATAATAAAAAAGTTTAGAAATTTTTGCAAAGTAATAAAAAAAGAAATAACTGAAATATCACATTTACATAAGTATTCAAACCCTTTGCTATTACATTCAAAATTGAGATTATGTTCATCCTGTTTCCATTGATTATCCTTGAAATGTTTCTACAACTTGATTGGAGTCCATCGGTGGGAAATTAAATTGTTTGGACAGGATTTGGAAAGGCACACACAAGGTCTCACAGTTGACAGTGCATGTCAGAGCAAAAACCAAGCCATGAAGACGAAAGAATTGTCCGTAGACCTCCAAGACAAGATTGTGTCGAGCCACAGATCTGGGGAAGGGTATAAAACAATTTCTGCAGCATTGCAGGTCCCGAAGATCACAGTGGCCTCCATCATTCTTAAATGGAAGAACTTTGGAACCACCAGGACTCTTCATGGAGCTGACCGCCCGGCCAAACTGAGCAATCGGGGGGGGAAGGGCCTTGGTCAGGAAGGTAACCAAGAACCCGATGGTCACTCTGACAGAGATCCAGAGTTCCTCTGTGAAGATGGGAGAACTTTCCAGAAGGACAACTATATCTGCAGCACTCCACCAATCAGGCCTTTATGGTGGAGTGGCCAGATGGAAGCCATTCATCACCTGACCATTACCATACTTATGGTGAAGCATGGTGGTGGCAGCATAATACTGTGGGGACGTTTTTCAGCGGCAGGAACTGGGAGACTAGTCAGGATCGACGGAAAGATGAACGGAGCAAAGTACAGAGAGATCCTTGATGAAAACCTTCTCCAGAGCATTCTGGACCTCAGACTGGGGCAGAGGTTCACCTTCCAAGAGGATAACGACCCTAAGCACACAGCCAAGACAATGCAGGATGGCTTCGTGACAAGTCTGTGAATGTCCTTGAGTGGCCCAGCCAGAGCCTGGACTTAAACCCAATCGAACATCTCGTATGTCCTGTGTCCTTTTGGCATGTTGTATCGAAGAGATGTTATAATGTGGATTTGGCATGAATCTAACGATTACTGGGAAAAGATCACAGGGCCTGCAACCTGTATTTCAGTGAGTGTTCGGGATGAACTAATTTGTATAACACATGTTTAACGTGTCGGCACAATGGTGCAGCACGAGAGTTGCTGCCTTTCAGCAGCAGTAACCTGGGCTCGATCCCGACTTTGGCTGTTGTCTGTACAGAATTTGTACATTCTCCTTGTCACCGTGTAGGTTTTCTCCAGGAACTCCGGTTTCTTCCCACAATCCCAAAACATGCATATTTGTAAGCATTAATAATTGGTATCCATAAATTTCCCCTAGTGTGTAGGATAGAACTAGTGTACGGCTGAGTGTGGCCGGTGCGGACACGGTAGGCCGAGGGGCCTATTTCCACGCAATATCTCTAAACTAAATTAAACTAAACTAACATACTCTTTGCACTGAGAATGTGTGCAGTCTGACATCACCATTTATTTTTGTTAATCACCTTTGCTAAGTATTTTGAATTATGTTGAGAATTGTAGTTAAGGCAATATTTGTTTTATGCACAATGTAGTATATTCTGCTTGGGAGAGATGGCACAAAGATCTTTTTTTGGAGAGAGAGTTGGTTTGTGGCACTATGATGATTACATTTAAATAGCCTTATGGATGAACAGGTGCTGCTTTTTTTCCTCTCCGGTGTGGCAGCAGTGTGACTTGCATGAACACAGGACATTCAATCCCTCAGTGGTCCAATTATAGATATGAGTCATACTTTTGAATTCTGCAGAATCCATAGTAGGTCTAAATTTGAGCCCTGGTAATCACTGGACATCTGCTGCAAGGAAGTCTTTTACTTTGGTCTTGTCACAGAGGATCATGTCACTTTATTTTCTCACAATGGAGATCTTCTAAGGACATAATCCAGAGGGGTGGGGAATAGAGTGCATATCGACCTGTGCTCCTTGGTGATCTGCGTGATAAGGAAGTGCCCTGTTGTTTTTTTTGCTCTATTCTGTAATGACAATCCACAAGGTTCCCCACATTGACCTGGTTTTGAGCACTATTTTTCACACATATTTGATTTTTTTTAATCTTCAAAACCCATAGTCGATATACATAGTCCCTTGTAATTTCTACAATCACCTTTATTCTATTTTTGCCCTAAATTCCTTCCACATTATTTATGGCATTTGAAAACATAGCTAAGTCAGAATATTATTCAAATCAAACAGCAGAAATAATTATTTCTATAACTCCAGCCATTCTCTGAAGTCCTGAATAGCACCTTTTTTATTTTAGATTTCCAGCCACTGCACTGTTTTGTATTGAACAGTTCCAGCATAGCACTTTTATCTCCTTTCTTTATTAACATTCATCTCTCTCTGTTTACATCTCAGGCAGATATATCAACTGAAATTAACAATCCTTCCTCATCTTCTCTCAGTTAGCACCTCCGCTACTTATGTCATTCAGCATTTCTCAGTCTCCACTCCTTCACAGAAATATCTTTTGTTCTCCGCAACCTAAAACATGGTTTATTTCTAACTGCAGTTGGCATCCATACTGCTATGTTGCAAAGTCACAATTGTCACAAATAATTGCCAATTGTGACTTTGGGTTAATATGATCCAACCACTTGTTATACACCACTCTAGATATTTTGAAAGTTAAATCGGAAGTAAGCAGCACAGTGGTGCTACCTCGCGTCACCAAACACCAGGTTTAATCCTGACCTTGGATACCATCTGTGTGGAGTGCGCATTTTCTGCTGGTGAACGGGTGGGTTTCCTCCGCATGCACATGTTTCTTCCCACATCCCAATGACATACAGGTTGGTAGGTTAACTGGCCACTGTAAATTGCTCCATATGTGAAGGTGGTGATAAAGTGAGAAACTAATGTGTGAATGGGTTATCGATGGTCGACGTAGACCTGGTGGTCTGAAGGGCCTGTAACCATGCATTATCTCTAAACTCTAAATTCTAATACCCAAAGCCTTGAAGAAATAGAAACACAATAAGATTTTTATATACTTGGTTATCATACTCAACAATTGTAAGATCCTCACACATGACCATTATACCAAACAAGCACATCTCACAGCTTCCACATGTGAAGAGCTGGCACATTATCCAAATGCTCACTATCACTTCCCTGTACCTTAAAGAGAGTGCACTATAGGTGTCAATGGCACAGACTGGGAATGTGTAAGAGGGGCTACAACTACTCTCTCTTGCTGAGACATAGACTGGTGGCTATCATTAGTGAACCTGAAACTGCTTAAGTCGATTGCTAGCAGAACACAGAGATCACTAAATAGTGTGTCATCCTTCTCTCAAACCGCATAGCTGATTTTATTCTTACCGAATAGTGAAAGGCTTGGATAGAGTGTATGTGAAGAGGATGTTTCCACTTGTGGGAGAGTCTAGAACCAGAGGCCATAACCTCAGAATTAAAGCATGTTCCTTTAGGAAGGAGATGAGGAGGAATTTCTTTGCCAAGTCAATGGATATTTTTTAAGACAGAGACAGATAGATTCTCAATTAATATGGATGTCAAGGGTTGTGGGGAGAAGGCAGGAGAATGTGGTTAGGAGGGAGAGATGGATCAGCCAAGACTAAATGGTGGAGTAGGCTTGAGTGGAGTTTGTGTTGGTCAACTAACACAAACACTCTGGTTAAGAAGGCACAACGGAGGCTTCACTTCCTAAGAACAATCAGGAAAGTCAACCTGGTAAAAAACATTCACCTAGTGATTAATCAGTATTTGCATTTCGATTAACATCTCTTTTTTAACATCATTTATAGTGTAATCTCAAGAGAGGAAGATTGGCTCTCATTTACTTTATTTTTTACTGAAATATAAAACCTCAATGTGTTCACGGTGATTATGTTCAAATCAAAAGCAAGGTCCTGATATCTTTTTTTTTGTTTTTTGTTTATTCTTGGGATGTAAGTATGCTGGTCTGTTGAATATAACTATTCAACAGACCAGAGACCACACACAAATGTGAGCTTTGCAACAAAGACTGTCACTCACGCATTGGTCTCTTCAGCCACAAGCGACGCTGCTCTAGCAAGCAGCCAACTAGGATGCATCACCCATGGTCAGCCATGACCGAGGGGGCCTAAATGTAAAAAAAAGTATGCTAGCCAAGCCAGCATTTTTGGGTCATTTCTAATTGCTCGTAAGGAATGGTGCCTTTTTGCTTTTTTGAAATCTCTGTGATTTGGGGGAAATTTTGAATTTTGTAAGGAAATTTTCATATGAAAAGAGCCAAAGGCGAGAATGCAAATAATTAGTAATTGACATTTAGTCTTCATTTATCCAATGTCCAGCTTACAACACAAAACAAACCAGAAAAGATGAGATGCAAGTTTCTAACTCAAAAGTCTGAATTAACTCAATTCACTTTCTGCTATTTTTTTCTTCCCATGTTGCTGCGATTATAAAGCAGATCTGATGCACAACTCTAAAGTGCACATTATTCACAGATTTGTAGCTACAGAATGATGATGAAGTGAATCACTTTGATTACACTGCACTGGATCCATTTTTACGATTTACGTGCCCATCTCCAGAGTGAATTCTTGAACATAATAAGTGCAAAGGAAATGCATGGTCGATTGAATAACAGTGCAATGATGCCAATGTAAATGAGGACAAATATTGCATTGGTACTAACAAAACCAGAAATGCAACAATATATTAGAGGCTAAATAAGACAGATTCTAGAAGTTAAATATATAAACTAATTTAAATGGGAAGTGCCTATAAATATTAGCACAGTCAAATCATTGGACAATATCATATCAGCAGAAGAAAATGAACATTATATGAACAGAACTAATAAGAAAATGAAATGCAGTCTTAATTTTATCAAAAGTTTTGGCTAATATGCAAGACATACACAACAGCCAATTAAATAGGTTGCTCCTTTCATTTGCCTTTCAGATACACTCAAACAATATCAGAATCTATTGTCCATTTCATTTATTTTGTAATTATTTCACCAGAACCATCAACAATAAAAAAAGGAGATTGAATTAGCATCATACTTGTTTCACAATTTGGCATAAAGATAAACAACCTCCATGCGACTTGCTCTTTATCAAGCTGGAAGTGCTTCCAGTGCAACTGACTTTGTTACCTCTCTGTAATACATAAATAGATTGCTATTATTATTATTATATCCTGTATCTGGCAGCTTACCTAAACATCAATACATTAGTGAGGCTTCTGATGAGTAACATTAATCTGTAGTATAATTCACTGAGGTGCTGTGGATGCAAGAAGAGGGAAACATGAAAATTCATGCCAGAAAATCAACCAGCATCATTAATGCTTTAGACTAATGACCTATTTGAAGACAAAGAAAATGTACACAAATTCAAATAAAACATCAAGGACTTGAAATGATTCTGACACCTCAGGTGCTGCCTAATCTAATGTCTGTTTCCAGTATTTATTGTTTGTTTCACTAAACTGCTTTTTCAACAACTGGCCATCAAATATTCATAAGTATCATAGGTGGTGCAGATTTTAAATTGTTAAAACATAGTTCAAATGGATGTATAATAATGTTATTGATCATGAAGATGGAACAGACATTTCTAAGAAGCTTCAAAGACATGTGTGGAGAAAAAGGAGTTGGGAGAGATGACTAAAAGCTTAGACAAAGAGATGGGTATCATAGAGTTATAGAGTCATAAATTCATAGAGTAATACCATGTGGAAACAGGCCCTTCACCCCAACTTGCCCACACCGGCCTACATGTCTCTGCTACACTAGTCCTACCTGTCCACGTTTCATCCATATCCCGCCAAACCTGTCCTCTCCATGTACCCAAGATAGACACAAAAAGTTGGAGTAACTTATAGAGTTACTCAGATTCTAAAATAGATCTCGACGTTACCCATTCCTTTTCTCCAGAGATGCTGCCTGTCCCACTGAGTCACTCCAGCTTTTTGTGTCTATCTTCGGTTTAAACCAGCATCTGCAGTTCTTTCCTACATTATCCATGTACCTGTCTAACTAGTTCTTAAATGTTGGGATAGTCCCCGCCTCAACTACCTTCTCTGGCAGCTTGTTCCATACACCCACCACTATTGTGTGAAAACATTATCCCTCAGATTTCTATTAAATCTTTTCCCCTTCACCTTAAACCTATGTCCTCTGATCCTCGATTCACCTACCCAATCTATTCCTCTCATGATTTTATGCATGATGGTAAAGATCTAGCAGGTGGCAAAGATGCTTTATTTAAAAGGGGAGGGGGTAGAGAAATGAAACAATTAGCAAGCACATCTAATTGAAAGGAACTCAGACAGCAGAAGGCATAACAATTTGAGCAAAGTGAGGAGAATAAACAAAAGGGGAATCTGAAAAACAGTGTGGAATTGCAAAGCTGGTGGAGACCGTAGATGTGGATACAGGTATCACAGGCAATGAAGAAAGCAAATAGCATGTTGGCCTTTATAGTGAGAGGATTTGAGTATAGAAGCAAGAAGGTCCTCCTGCAGTTGTACAGGGCCCTGGTGAGTCCACACCTGGAGTATTGTGTGCAATTTTGGTTTCCTAATTTGAGGAAGGACATTCTTGCTATAGAGGGAGTGCAGTGTAGGTTCACCAGGTTAATTCCCAGGATGGCAGGGCTGACATGATGAAAGAATAGATCGAATGGGCTTATATGCACTGGAATTTAGAAGGATGAGAGGGGATCTTATAGAAACATGTATAATTCTTAAGGATTTGGACAGGCTAGATACAGGAAAAATGTTCCCGATGTGGGGGGAGTCCAGAACCAGGGGCCACAGTTTAATAAGAAGGGGTAGGCTATTTAGGACTGAGATGAGGAAAAACTTTTTCACCCAGACAGTTGTGTCTATGGGATTCTCTGCCACAGAAGGCAGTGGATGTATTCAAGAGTTAGAGACTAACTCTTAGAACTAACAGAATCAAGAGATTTGGGGAAAAAGCAGAAATGGGATACTGATTTTGGATGATCAGCCATGATGATCATATTGAATGGTGGTGCTGGCTCGAAGGGTCGAATGGCCTACTCCTGCACCTATTTTCTATGTTTCTATGTTTCTATGGATTGGAGAGAGGCCAAGCATTTAAACAAACAATTGCAAATATGTCTTGATATTTGAAGAGTTGATGTGGTATTGAAAATGGGATTGAGAATTTCAGATGATCTGAAATTTAAAAGGGGTGAAAGATGGAAATACACGCAGGGAAGAATTGGATTAGTTAAATTTAGAGCTGAGACAGCATAAAATTTCTGACTGTAAAGGGGGCTGTTTTTTTTGTGGGGAATGGCATTGGATCAAGCAAAGAAACTGAAATTGAAGTGGGCTTGCTGTGCAGAATATATGGGCATTGCAAGCCAACTTCAATTGAAGCTCAGCCCAGGATTTATCTAGAACAGATTATCTATGGAAAGGAATAAAATTGATGACAAGTAAACAGGATTTATGAGTGAAGGTGGCATTACATTTTCCATTGTTTAGTTGGTTGTAAGCAACTTCCATCAGAACAGCATCTGCTGTCTCTTGTGGCTCCATTCATCAGAACAAATTGAAGCAAAAGAAGCAGTTATGAAGAGACAAGAAATGTGATCTCATGATAATAGAGAAGAGAATGAAATATAGAGTTTAATAGCATCAGGATAGGTGTCCTCTTGGGAAAGGATGATATTGCCAAGGACCAGCGTATCAAAGAGGGATAAAGGAATGGGGATTTTTTGTTTTATCGGCGGATACCTGGAGAAGATAATATCACAATGGGGTGAGAGTCCCCACAGCACCTGGAGATGCTATAAACTTTGGGCAGGTCTGGTCTGTGGAAGAATATGGGGGATACTAGGTCAATGAACAATTAGATGCACAAAGTGTCACTTTTCACTTGTCAGAATTATTTAACTGTTTTGCAAGAGGCTGAAACCTGAATGAATTTGTTAAGCTTCCATCATGATTTAGCTGTTTTAGTTTTAGCATTTATTATTATTATTATTATTATTATTATTATTATTATTATTATTATTGTTATTATTATTATTATTAGTATTATTATTATTATTATTATTATTATTATTATTATTATTATTATTATTATTATTACTCTCTACAAAGAATGACCTTATACAACAGTCTAAAAGTAATTTACATAAGAAGACATTTTAATATTGAAATGTTGATGAATGAGGGGGTGAGCAAGGGCCAGCAACTCATATCAATGATATGAGGCACAAACGTGTTCAGGGAGGGGGATAAAATTGGAACATGGAAGTTCAAAGCAAGTTAGGTCAAGTTAGGTGTATTGTCATATGCATAAGTAGAGTGAGGTAGAGGAACAATGAAAATCCATCCAACTTCAGATAGCTCCTCTGTCCCTCCCTTCCCCTCCTCCTTCCCAGATCTCCCTCTATCTTCCTGTCTCCACCTATATCCTTCCTTTGTCCCACCCCCGACATCAGTCTGAAGAAGGGTCTCGACCCGAAACGTCACCCATTCCTTCTCTCCCGAGATGCTGCCTGACCTGCTGAGTTACTCCAGCATTTTGTGAATAAATGAAAATCCATTGCATCTTAGACTCAGAAAACAGACAAAAACCTAAATTATACATAAATTGTTCATAATTTCTGAAAGACAATAACATGAAGACTGTGCAAAAAAAAGACATTAGTACAAAAACCAATTAGAAAAAAATAATCCTTGGCAATGCAACATTATACTGTTAGTGTTCCGTTGCCGATGTAGGATTCGTGTTGGGCAAGACAGTTCAAGAAACTGATGGTTGTAGGAAAGTAGCTGCTCTTGAACATAGTGGGGTCAACTTCAGGCTTCTGTACCTCCTATCTCTCGATAACAGTGAGAAGAGGGCCTTAACTTGATGGTGAGGATCCTTGATGATAGATGCTGTCTGATCTGTCTCAACATTCCCGAGGGCCCTACCATTCACTATGAAAGTCCTGCCTTGGTTTGGCTTCCCAAAATGCACCACCTCACACTTATCTGCATCAAACTCCATTAACCAATTTCAACTCCAACTGATCAAGAACCTGCTGTAACTTTTGATAACTATCTTCACTATCTATGATATCCACTTCAGTGCCACCTGCAAACTTACTAATCGTGCCTTATACATTATCATTCAAATCAATGATATAAAGTACAAACAGCAATGACACCAGCACCAGTCCCTGAGACACATCACTAGTACAGGCCCCCAAACTCTGCTTCCTTCTATGAAGAAAATTCTCCATCCCATCGGCTAGCTCTCCCTGGATCCAAATCAATCTAATCTTCCAGGACAGCCTAATATGTGAACATTATCAAATGCCTTGCTAAAGTCCATATAGACAACGTCTATGGCTTTGCCTTCATCAACCAATTTGGTTCATTCTTCATCAGATTTGTAAGATATGATCTCCAATTCTATTTCCCAGAATTTTCCTTGCAGCCCTTCTTAAATAGAGGCACAACTTTACCCACCTCCAGTCTTCAGAACCTCACCCATGCCTAATGATGATTTATATATCCCAGCCAGGGTGCCTGTAATTTCTTGCCTTGTTTTTCATAATGTTGTACTCGGATATATCTGATTAGGCCCGGGAGATTTATCTACCTTCATATGCCTTAGTACATCCAGCACCTCCTTGACTGTAATACGGACTGTCCTCAGGACAGCTCCGTTAACTGTTCCAAATTCTCCATTCTTCATTCCTTTCTCCACGGTAAAAACAGAGGAGATATTGAGGACCTTGACTGTCTACTGTGGCTCTGCACAGAGATGACCACTTTGCTTTCTGAGGAGCCCTATTCTCTCTCTAGCTACCCTCTATCCCTTAATGCTTATAAAATCTCTTTGGATTTTCCTAAATATTATCTACCAGAGCTATCTCTTGTCTATTTCTTCTCCTCCTCATTTCCTGCTTGTATTCTCCTTAGTTCCCGAAACTCCTCCATGAATTCTCTTCATTCCAGCTGCCTATACCTGTCCCAGGCCTCCTTTTTCTTGACTAGAGCTTCAATTTATTTTGTCATCCAAGTTTCCTTATTCCTACTTACCTTGTCCTTTACTCGAACAGGAACATGCATGCCCTGAACTCTAGTCATCACACATTTAAAGGCATTCCACTTTCCAGATGTCCCTTTGCCTGCAAGCAACTTACTTCAATCAACTTTAGCAAGTTCCTGTCTAATACCATCAAAGTTGGCCTTGCCCCAAATCAAATCAGTCTGCCCTGTCTTTATCCATGACTATTGTAAAGTTAATAGAACAGTGGTCACTGGTCTCAAAAGGCTCACCCATGAACAGTTCAATCATTTGCCCTTCTCATTTTCCTAAGAGTAGATCAAGCTTTTATAGGGCCCTCCACATATTGCCTGAGGAAACTTTCCTGACCACACTTGACAAATGCATTGGAGTTATTCTCATTATGAAATGTGAAGTTAAAGGAAACCCCATTAAAGTTTTTAAATGATGAAGGCATTGAATTCTGTTCAGACTGGCAGGTCATATTAATTGGGTAGGAACAGGAGTATTGGGCATGGGTTGGATTAGGTATCCATAAGCATTTCTTTCCATAAGGGTTAATGGTGATCTGGAATGCATTAATTAAATGTGCAGCAAATGTGGATACCCAGGAGACTTTCAGTAACGGAGCTGGCACATTCTAAAGGGAAAGCCAGACATTTGAAGTTATCATGAGGAAATTGCGGGACAGCTGGAAGCAAAGAGTCGTTCTGCCCTCCTGGTGCTTGACTGATTGCCTGAAAGAGCTGAATAGGAATTTCTCAACTTTTCCAAGATTGCCGCAGGTTGTTCCTTTTCCTTTAAAATTAAACAGCAGGGACATTAGAACTACAAAACTCACATTCATATCAGAGTGGAGATTAGGCCCTGGAGTGATTTTTAATAAACGAATAAGGAGCAAGTTCACAGTGTGAAAGGGGACACTTTATGAGAAACAAATGAAGGTAAACTGGAAAATAAACTTTAATAATCAAAGGTAAAAAAAATCAGAAATCTGCAAGGATCTCAAAAAAGTGTGCTAGTTAAAAAAAGTAAACTAATTATGAAGCACTAGATAAATAAAAACAGAACTTTTAGTTATAGATGTTAAGTGGAAGAAGGACACATATTAACAGAAAGAACCGATGTTATCAAACCAACAAAAATGAAAAGATAAAATTACAAAGTCAAATTATCAAGGGATATATAGAGAAAGGCAATATGAATCACAGAATGAAAAATAAAATGGTGAAACGACGCACACAGATGTATTAGTTAGACTCGGGAATAATATTAGAGAGACCCAGAAGTATTGAATCATGGAAATAAGAATGGAAAGTGTGAGAGCTACTCGGGAGGCTAGGCAGCATCTGTGAGGATAGAAACTGAGTTAATGTTTTTTGAGAAAACTGGAGGAGACTGATAGAGGTCTTTAAAATAATGGGTGGATTGCATTGGGCAGATTCCGAAATGATATCATTCGTGGGAGAATGTAGAACATCAGAAATCATAAATACAATGGCTACATCTACAGTAAATTTAATAGGCAATTAAGAACTTCCTTTTTTCGCAAGAAATTAAAATTTGGAATGTGCAATCACAGCAAATGGTTTAGTTTTAGTTTAGAGATACAGCGTGGAAACAGGCCCTTCGTGCCTACCAGCGATCACCGCATATTAACACTATCCTACAAACACTAAGGACAATTTGTACATTTACCAATCCAATTTACCTACATATCTGTACGTCTTTGGAGTGTGGGAGGAAACCGAAGATCTCGGAGAAAACCCACGCAGGTCACGGGCAGAACGTACAAACTCCATGCAGACAACACCCGTAGTCGGGATCAAACCCGGGTCCCCGGCGCTGCAAGCACTGTAAGGCACCAACTCCTGCTGTGTCACCATGCCGCCCTTAAAGCAAGTAGTTCTGGCACTTTCAAAAAGAAAGCAGACAGAGAGAAAATAGAGACACACGAGTCAGCCCTATTTGTGACTCCCAACTCACTCAGTCTTTTGTAACTTCTTTCTAAAGTAGCTTAAAGAAGCATTCAATGGACAACAAATAACAACATTGTCTTGAACACCCACATCGTGTGAATGAGTAAAAAATTCAAAATTTAATTCATACTCCAAATTACTTGATAAAACTAATTTGTTTCTAATGAGAGCTGATTACATTTATTCTAATTTAATTTTGTGGACTGAAAAAGTTTGATTATTGTTCATGTGCTAATTCAAAATGACTTGAAATTAATTGCATCACATCTCTAGTGGTTACCATAGTTTGCATAGTGAAAGTGGAAAATTCAGCTGTGGCTTTCAATTTAAGCATTTGTTTCTTAATATTATTACTTCTGAATACCTCTGAAGTTTGGTGTATATATCCTTAACTCGGTGGAGTTTAGAAGGATAATGGGGGGATCTCATTGAAACTTACCAAATAGTGAAAGGCCCGGATAGAGTGGATCAACTAGAGATGATGCGGAAACCATTGAAGATGATTTTATACTTTTAGCTCTTCCTTGTTATGGCATCCCCCCCCCCCGTCCCCCTTATCCTTGTGTCCTTTAGGTTTACAAGTTGCAAATGAGTAAAACATTCCTGATTTACTTTTCCCCTTCCCTTACTTAATCCTACTCTTCTTTCAGTTGCCAAAGAGTTCCAAAATGATCAGCAATGAAGCCAATGTTCCTTTGCGCAATCTGACATTCTAACCAATGCTCAGGTACTACCAATCCACCTATTACACAGGGAAGGGAAAGAGGAAGAACATTGACCATTTGATGAAATAATATGCAACTTATATGCAGGGGTAGGTTCATCACACAGAATTTGTTTCCTAACAATGACCTTTACAAGTGCTTTACAACATAAGAATAGGTCCTTTGGTCCTTTGGTCCTATTCCACCCCATTTGATCCCTCAAGCATTCAGAAATATAAATTCCTCCTTTCTGAATATAATTAACAACTTGACTTCCACTGCCTTCTGTGATAAAGAATTCCATGAGTTCACTGCTTTCTGGGTGAAGAAAGTTCTCCTAATTTTCATTGTAAATAACCTGTCCTCTATCCTTAGGCTGTGACTATTTGCTCTGCACTTTTCAGTCATTGGGATATCCTCCCTATATTTAGTCCTGTTAGATTTGTGTAGGTTTCGATCATATTCCCACCTTTTCTTTCATATTCCACTAAATTTACGTCTAATTAATTCAATTAATTAATAAATCCTGTTTCATCAATGCCATCCCATGAGACTAGAAATAAGCTTTTCCGGAATGGATGATGAGGTAATCTCAGTTTGAATACTTTGGACCTAATTATGCAGTGTTAGGTAGCTAATACCCAGCTTCCAGGCTAGAAAACCAGAAACAACAAATGAAAACTGCAATGGAGCCCAAGATATTTTCATTCAGGCTCATAATGGCCCTTGATTCCAAAGTGCATTGGGCTCACAAGGCCTTACAGTGCAAACAGATGGCTCAGAGGCTAAGGAGTTAAACTGACAAAGAAACAATGGACCAGAAATCTGACCACTATTATGCAACCAATTTATTTGCTATAGCCAGTCAACCAGCTATCCCAATCTCCTGCTGTTCAGGGCAAAATGGTGCAATATAAAACTGCTTTCTTCGCCTGAAGATATTTGAAGTAATTATGTAAAACTGTTTGCACCTTCAACCAATGAAAGTTAGCAGCCATCCGCCAACATGCTACTGCCAATGAGGTAGCACAGTGTAATTGCTTAGAAGAGGCAAACACATGCAGTAGATGAGTACTAATAATGACAATAGACAATAGATAGACAATAGACAATAGGTGCAGGAGTAGGCCATTCAGCCCTTCGAGCCAGCACCGCCATTCAATGCGATCATGGCTGATCACTATCAATCAGTACCCCGTTCCTGCCTTCTCCCCATACCCCCTCACTCCGCTATCCTTAAGAGCTCTATCCAGCTCTCTCTTGAAAGCATCCAACGAACTGGCCTCCACTGCCTTCTGAGGCAGAGAATTCCACACCTTCACCACCCTCTGACTGAAAAAGTTCTTCCTCATCTCCGTTCTGTATGTCCAAAAGTTTCAATAGAATTCATAATGCAAATATAATTTGCATCCGTCAATGAGAGCGTGGAGGACCGCCGTGAGGGGGAAAGAACAATGGAGGACCCAGTGTGGGGGGGACTGATGTGGAGGGGGAGGGGGGGATGGGGAGAGAACAAAAAGAGGAGCCGGCATGCTTGATAACTTTGTCAGAGCCGTAGGTGGTTTCTATTTGTAAACATTGGGTATGCAAGCAAAGAATTTCATGGTGCCTAGTCACACGTGACAATAAAGTATTCCATTCCATTCTATTCAATTTTATTCAAAAGTGTGATCAAGCTGGGATGACTAAAGACTTAGATAAGTTAATTTGGAAACTATAATGCAATTGGATATTTTCCCTTTCCATAAATTCATGTTATAGGAGTAGGATTAGGCCATTTGGCCCATCAAATCTACTCCACCATTCAATCATGGCCGATCTATCTTTCTCACTCAACCCCATTCTCCTAGCTTCTCCCCATAACTATTTACACCCGTACTAATCAAGAACCTATTAATCTCCACCTTAAAAATATCCATTGACTTGGTCTCCACAGCCTTCAGTGGCAATGAATTCCCCCAGATTCACCACCTTCTGACTTTTCCTTCATGCATGGGTTGTTGGCTCTGATAGTAATGGTTGACAATTAATTTTAATGGTGGCATTGGGTAGTTAGAAATTGAGGCACACACTCAATCCCACCCACTCAGGGTGATGCAGGTTGGACATTTTATATGTCATATAATGTGGTATTGAAGATAATGATATATTACAACAGTATCTCTCTGCTGGCAGGCAATTCACAAAAGGGGTCAAACCTTGGTATCTGGTCTGTGACTTAATCTTAAAACCTTTGGATGAGGATGCCCTGAAGCCAGAAAGGGAGTAGAGTTGCTGGATTCTTGGGTTCTTCCCCCAAATATGGAACTACTAATGGCCCAGCTTGTTCTTTCTAAAGTCAACCACTCATTCCAGGATAGCACCAGGGTATTGCATGGGGATTTTCTTGATTCTCCCAAACAGTTTTTGTAACTTTTGGAAGAGCCGTATCCAATGTTCCTCATCTGGATGGATGCACTTTATAAGCACATTGTTGGTACAATCTTTGAGAATTTTTGGGGAAATTGGGGACAGCTAGATTTGAGATAGTAACATAGTGTACATAAAGAATACTTACAAAACTTAGGCTCGATATTTACTGCCTTAGAGACAATTTTAATGTGCTTATAATGTAAGTATGCCTCCTGGCATGTACGGCAACAACGAAGGTTCTCCACTCCTGTCTGTTCTGGGCTAGTTTCTGGACACTACCCCAGGTCAATTCAATAGTTTTCATTTCCTCCTCTATAGTTTGACGCCATGTGATTTTGGGTCTCCCTCTTTTCCTTTTCCCTTCCGGTGTCCAGTGCAGGGCTATTCTTGGGATGCTGTCTGGTTCTCTTTTCACCATTGACATTCATCCTAGCGTCTGTCGATAGCCCTGGAAGTCCGTCACGCCCAGTAGTGTTGATTCCTTCAGTTGTTGTTTCCGTAACATATTCGTTTCACGAGGCGGGGTTGTTAGCCCTGTGCTCAACCCCCAACCTGGAGGAAGAAGTGGATCGCTCTTCGTCTCGTCTCTACCCTTCGACCTGTCCAGCATGGGAAACCCTAACAGGAGACGAATCTCCCGCTGGCACAGCTCTAGGGGTCACTGAGACAAACAAGCTCCCCGACCACGACAAGGTTGCAATCCAACGGGGAGAATTTTAATGAGCAAATCATGAATAAAGCAAATGATTTGTTATGTTGTCTTATTATTGCATAGTTCTTCTGAGAGAAAAAAAGCATATTCACTGCTTTCTGGATTTTGTACATAAAATCACAGTTTGGCACTAAATTTTACTGCAGTTTGCAGGTATAGAATTTTTTTTTTTTTAATCTGGATACTAAATTGTCTTCTGCTAACTGAGATCTTGTTTTTATTTTATGTGATATAAGATTTACTGTATGTGATGGGAATTAAAGCAAAAACATATATATCAGTAGCTAAAAGAAGAAAAGAAAGATTGTTCTTTAGAACTGAAACTGAAAGATGGAAGGTTTTTTTTGCTTCTTAATATCTGTTCTTTTTTAAAATCTATGTATCCACAATTTAATTTGTTTTCAAGCAAATCCTTTGCTGGAGCTAAGAGTTAAAATAACCAACATTTGGAACCACTGACCTGGCCTTAAAATAAAGGTTCTGGATTTTTTTGGTGACAAAACACAGAAATAAATGAAAATGCATTTGTTAATTGTTTGCCCAAGGCTTCTTTAATAACTCCAATTCTCAGCACTGCAGGGTTAAATTTCTGCAGTGAAGACTCCATCCCTCATCCAGTCTGAAACTGAAATAGACTGTTCATCATGCAGGTATAGTAGCTGAGCCTTAGATAAACTTCCAATGGTGTACCTGCGGCATCTTTAATACACAACACTTTCATGTCTCTCGAATCAACTGACTCAGTTCCTGTCTCATCTTATTGACTGCTGCCACTTTCATACATGCCTTTAAAACATAATCATTGAACATCGAACAATACAGCACAAGAACAGACCTTTCATCTGTAGTGAAAATATTGCCAAGTTACTTTGATCCCACCATTTCGCAGGTGATCCATTCCCTCTATTCCCTGCCTGTTCATGTGTCCGTCTAAATTCCTCTTAAATGTTTATATCATATCTGTTTCTACCACCTCCTCTGGCAACACATTCCAGGCACCTACCACTCACTGTGTAAAAAAAATGCCTCACATATGTGCTTTAAATCTTCCTCTCTCACCTTAAGCCTATGCCCTCTAATGTTGACATTTCTACCCTGGGAAAAAAATTCAGGCTAACCTGTTAATCACTTACATAATTTTATACATTTCTATCAGGACGCCCCTCAACCTCTGATGCTCCAGGCAATATAATTCAAATTTGTCCAATCTCCCTTTATTCTCAATCTCTTCAACCACATCCTTCCTATATTTTGGTGACCAAAATTACACACGTTACTGTAAATGGGGCCTAATCATAGCTGCAACACGACTTTCCAATGTTTGTACTCAATGCCCTGATCAATGAAGGTTAATTTACCATATGCCTTCCTTACCAGCCTATCCACTTCTCATGCCACATTTAGAGAGCTATTATCTTGTACTCCTCTGTACATAAATGCAGAGGTTCCTGCAATTTACTCAATGCATTCCTCTTGTATTTAACCTGCCAAAATGCAATATCTCGCACTTGTCCAGATTAAATTCCATCTGCTCATATTCCACACAATTTTCCAATTGATCTATATTTGTTATATCAGTTGACTTCCTTCCTTGTAATCCACAACACTATAAATTTTCACATGTTTTCCAAACTTACTAAACAGAACAGCTGCATTTAAATCTGAATAATTAATATACAGTATAATACAAACAATAGAGGTTGCAAATTTCACATGAATCAGTGGCCCAGCTAGTACAGCTTCTGGAGACCAGTTCAATACTCACATTAGATTCTGTATATGTGGAGTTCACACATTTTTCCTGCATACACTCGAGTTTCCTCCCACATCCCAAAGACATGCTGGTTTGTAGGTTAATTGGTCCTTGTAAAGTGCCCCTAATGTGTAGAGAGTTATTGAGAAATTGGGATAACATAGAACAAGTGTGAATGGGTGATTGATAGTCAGGGAACTCAGTGGGCCAAAAGGCTTTTTCCCATGCTTTATCTTTCAATGAAGCCCAAAGAATCTTCTCTAGTAATTTCCCTCTCCACTAATGTACGGCTCATTGGTTTGACAAGTTTGGCCCTACTTAAACAAAGGAACAACATTGGCTGTTCTCCAGTCTTCTGGCACCTCACCATTGCTAAAGAGGTGACAGAACCCTCCCTGTCAAAGCATAAGCAATCTTCTTCCACAGTTGCTTAGGATCGATTCCACAAGGAGCTGGGGACTTAGCCACTTTTGTTTCCTTTGCATTTGATTCTTCTAATGCTCTCCTGGTCAAATTCCCATCCTATGTCCATCAAGAATATAAAATGGTCCTGGTACCTGAACACAACCATAACAGCTGTGATCACTGGGATTCACTGGGTCCTGGTTAAGAACGACCTTCTTTAATTTAAAATTTCTCTTCCTTGCCATGAGTTAATATTTAAAACCCTCTGAAATATCATTTTCCTAACACCGATCTCATGTGCACTCCTGATTTTTAACATTCCACTGTCGTTGCCATTTCTTGTGTCTAGAATCATCTACTATAACCTTACCTTTTCTGTACCTTTCTTTCCTCTTTTAAGACATTCCTTAAAACCCATCTCTTTCTAAGGTATTTTCTCCATCACAAAACATGATGCCCTTATGTTTTGTAGAACCACGAAGGCCCTTGGAGTGTTAACTGCAGCTACTTCTTGCTAAATGCCTTTTCATTTAATAATAATAATAATAATGCATTACATTTATATAGCGCTTTTCAAACACTCAAAGACGCTTTACAGGGATTACTAGAACATAGAGAAGAAAATAAATAGATAAATAAGTAAACGAACAGAAAAAGGAGACAGAAGGTGAGGTGACGGTCAGTGGTTGAAGGCAGTGCTGAACAGGTGAGACCAGTGTTGTTTTGAATGTGGTGAGTGAGGAGGAGTCTCTGACGGTTTGGGGTAGTGAGTTCCAGAGGGTGGGAGCAGCGATGGAGAAAGCCCTGTCCTCCCAGGATCTGAGTTTGGTCCGGATGGGGGGGGGACAGGAGGTTGGCAGCAGCAGAGCGGAGGGTGGAGGTGGGAGTGTATCTGTGGAAGAGGTCAGTCAGGTAGGATGGGGCCAGGTTATGGAGGGCTTTGTAGGTCATGAGGAGGATTTTGTACTGGATTCTCTGGGGGATGGGGAGCCAGTGGAGCTTGTAAAGGACAGGGGTGATATGGTCACGGATTGGGGAGTGGGTGAGTAGACGGGCAGCGGAGTTTTGAATGTATTGAAGTTTACTGATGATTTTTGAGGGTGAGCCATAGAGGAGGCTGTTGCAGTAGTCCAGACGGGAGGTGATGAAGGCGTGGATGAGGGTTTCTGCAGCTGTGGAGGAGAGGGATGGACGGAGACGGGCGATGTTTTTGAGGTGGAAGAAGGCTGTCTTGGTGATGTGTTTGATGTGTTTGTCGAAGGAGAGGGTTTGATCAAAGATGATTCCAAGATTCCGGATGTGAGGGGAGGTGGATACTGAGAGACCATCAATATTGAGGATGAAGTTTTGGGTGGATTTGGTGAGCGTTTTTGGACCAATGATGATGATTTCGGATTTGTTGCAGTTGAGTTTGAGGAAATTTGATTGAAGCCAAGATTTTATTTCAGTGATGCAGTTTGTCAGTGTAGAGTGTGTGGTGGTGGAGATTGACTTGGTGGAGATGAGGAGCTGGATATCATCGGCGAAGCAGTGGAAGTTGAGACCATGACGGCGGATTAATTGACCAAGGGGGAACAGGTAGACGATGAAGAGGAGGGGGCCAAGGACTGAGCCTTGGGGGACACCTTGGGGGAGGGGAGCGGTGGGGGATTTACAGTTGTTAATGGAGATGAACTGGTGTCTGTCAGAGAGGTAAGATTTGAACCAGGATAGGGCTGTGCCGGTGATGTTAAAGGAGGTTTCAAGTCGGGTGAGGAGAATGGAGTGATTTATGGTGTCAAAGGCGGCGCTGGGGTCAAGTAGGATGAGGATGTTGAGGTTGCCAGCGTCAGAGGAGAGGAAAAGGTCGTTGGTGATTTTGAGGAGCGCAGTTTCAGTACTGTGGTTGGAGCGGAATCCGGATTGGAAAGTTTCATACAGGTTATTGGTAGAGAGGTGGTATTTGAGTTGAGAAGCTACAGCGCGTTCCAAAACTTTGGACAGAAAGGGTAGATTGGAAATTGGTCTGAAGTTGTTTGGGGTGTCAGGGTTGAGTCCAGGTTTTTTCAGCATGGGGGTGACAGCAGCGATTTTGAGGGATGGCGGGACGATGCCAGTGGACAGGGAGGAGTTTATTGTTGCAGTGATAAGTGGAGAGAGAGCAGGAAGGCAGGCCTTGACAAAGCTGGAGGGGATGGGGTCCAGAGAGCAGGTGGCAGTTTTTATTCCTGTGAAGAGGTCAGAGAGGTCGGTGGTGGAGACTGGGGAGAACTGAGGCAGGGGTTGACAGGATAAGGGGGAGCAGGTGGTTTGAGGGGGAACAGGTGCGTTGGTGGTTAAGGTGCTGTAGATGCTGTCTATTTTGCTTTGGAAGAATGAAAGGAAAGAGGTGCATTTGTCAACTGTGAATGACTGGGAGATGGTGTCCAGGGGGCTGAGGAGTTTGTTTATTGTAGAGAAGAGTGCTTTTGGGTTTCCGGAGCCAGAGTGAATTATTTGAGAGTAGTAGGTGGAGTGGGCGCGGGAAAGGGCATCTTTGTATTGCTGCAGGTGGTCTTTGTAGGCTTGGGAGTGAATTGTGAGACCTGTTTTGTTGCGGAGTCTTTCAAGTTGGCGGGCATGGGTTTTCATCATGCGGAGTTCAGGGGTAAACCAGGGAGCAGAGTGGGTGAAGGAAACTGTTTTGGTTTTTATAGGTGCAAGCTGGTCGAGGCAGGAGGAGAGAGTGTGGTTGTAGTAGTCAGTGAGGTCAGAGGGGCTGTGGAGGTCAACGAAGGGAGAGGCGGAAATTTTTTCAGAGAGGGAGGATGAGAGCGAGGTAGGTGAAACAGAGTTCAGCTTACGGAAGTTGATTTTGCGTTTTTGTCTTGGAGCTGGGGTGGGAATGTTGACGGACATGGTGATGGCTAAGTGATCGGAGAGGGTGGGGTCGGAGCCAGAGAGGTGATGTAGATTTAGTCCAGTGGAGCAGACAAGGTCCAGAATGTGCCCACGGTTATGGGTGGGAAAATTGACGTGTTGAGCGAGGTTAAAGCAGTTGAGTATTTCAGTGAAGTCAGCGGTTATTGTGGAATCAGTGGAGTCCATGTGGATGTTGAAATCACCAAGGAGGAGGATTGAGGGGGAGAGAGAACAGAACTGGGTCAGAAAGTCGGAGAAGTCAGAAAGGAATGATGGGTGTGGTTTGGGAGGGCGGTAGACAACTGCCATGACTAATTGTGTGTGGCCAGAGAGTGTGACAATATCCTCAGTTCATTGTCATATTACAAACTCCCAGTGACTCCAGTTTCACGCATTGTTGTCCTAACTTGTTACTGCATTGTTGCTTAGTTCAGGCAGTATTTGTGTTGTGTTTAGTTTTGTTTAGTTGATTGTCAGGTGCACCGAGGTGCAATGAAAAGCTTTTGTCGCATGTTATGAGTCAGTGGAAAGACAATAAGTGATTACAATCGAGCCATTCACTGTGTACAAATGGTGCCTTACAGCGAATGCAGCGCTGGAGACTCAGGTTCGATCCTGACTACGGGCGCCATCTGTACGGAGTTTGTACGTTCTCCCCGTGACCTGCGTGGGTTTTCTCCGAGATCTTCGGTTTCCTCCCACACTCCAAAGACGTACAGCTATGTAGATTAATTGACTGGGTTAATATAAAAATTGTCCCTAGTGTGTGTAGGATAGTGTTAGTGTGCGGGGATCGCAGGGCGGCGCGGACTCGGTGGGCCGAAGGGCCTGTTTCCGCGCTGTATCTCTAAAAAAATAAAATAAAAAAAAATACATGTTAAAGGGAATAACGTGAATAACATGGAGTCAACAAGTATGCGTGCAGTTAACGGGAGAGAGAGTGCAGGAAAGATCATGTTTAAATTAAAAGGGCAGGGGGATGAGCACCAATGCAAGGAGACAGACGGCTATAAAAGGAGGACAGAAGCAAATGGTAGATGGGAGATAAGAAAATCAACCCTGAAAGCTTTGTGCCTTAATGTGAGGAGCATTTGTGATTAGGTGGATGAATTGAATGTGCAGTTAAGGAATATGATATAGTTGGAATTATGGAGACATGGCTCCAGGATGACCAAGGCTGGGAGCTAAACATGCAGGGGTATTCGATATTCAGGAAGGATAGTCAGAAAGGAAGATTATCCTCCCAGCATCAGTATTATCAGGAATCGCTCAATTTCACATACAAATGCCCATATGTATGCTCGTCTCTAACAAGAATGAAATCTAGGAAGGAGCCCAAGATAGGGATAACATTCAAAAGAAACTTGCAATCATCACGCCTGTAATAGCTTGAAGCAGAGATCATTAAAATGTATAAATATAATTTAAAAATTGAATCAATTTTGTTGTCTCAATGTCTAGGCAATTATTCAAAATCTTCAAGGTAAAGGGAAATGAATAAACTATTCGCAATAAGCCACATCCTTTTTAACTCAGACTCATCAATTGCATTCAAGTGGAGTTGGTCCATTTTTGACACCCATGATTGATGGAGGGCACAGATGTACAGCACATTGACACTCACCTCAGGTGTCTCACAATCCACGAGCTAAGGTGCATTGACATCTAATCTCCAGTTCTCCTCTGACTTCCCTGTTTCAGTGCCAAGGTACAGAAGTTAGAGGCAACCTGATCTCCCGAGAAAATATCACTGATTGTTCTTTACAGAATTTAAGTCATCGAGTCATACAGCGCAGAAACAGCACCCTTTGGCCCAACGTGCCCACGCCGACCCACATGTCCCATGTATGCAATGAATCCTACACTATTCCCACCTGCCTGCAGTTGGCCCATATCCCTCTAAACCTATTCTATCCATGTACTTATCTAAATGCTTCTTAAATGCTGCACTAGTACCTGTCCTAATTACTTCCTACGGCAGCTCATTCCATACACCCGCCACCCTTACTTTTCTCTATGAACTCGTTGCTTGGTTGGTTCACATCTTAGCATCAACTCTGCAGCATCAGTATAATTCTGCTCTAATTAATTTCTCAATTTTAATCCAAGGAGACTACAGATTAGCAGAGTGAAGCCGGCAATAAGATTGTAACAACAGCAAATATAAACACTATTTATTATCACCATATTGGGGTGGAATCAAATTAAGTTTTTTATTCGTAAGGACTGGTTAATAAAATTAATTGTTTTAAATTAAAATCTATGCAATTTGAAAAACATAATTAAAATACATATAGTGATTCCAATGAGAGTAAAATATTCTCTTAATTTTAAAGTGCATTGCAATGAATATACTGCTTAGGAGTGGTTAATGGAGTATAAAACTAATCCTTTTATCTGCAGAGCATGGCAAGTTTTGCAAAATTTACTCAGACTGATGTATTTGTCTCATAGAAACTCACTGGACTGAAACGTTAAATCTGTTTTTCTCTCCACGGATACTTCCAGATGGATGCTTGCTGCAAGTATTGCTGTCTTTATTTCTGATTTCAAATTTCCAATATTATGTTATTTCCATAGTATGTTATTTTTGTAATCTTGCTATTACTTATAAACACAGCATGAAAGAATGGAAGACTTGCACTTTTATATCTGCAATAATTATCTTGCAATCATAGTTATACGCTATACAAAAAGGGCCAGAGCAGACTGTATCTGCTGAGGAGACTCAGGTCCTTTGGAGTGCAGGGGGCATTCCTAATGACCTTCTATAACACGGTGGTTGCATCAGCCATTTTCTATGGAGTGGTCTGCTGGAGCAGCAGCATCTCAGTGGCGTAGGGGAAGAGACTTGACTAGCTAGTCAGGATGGCCAGCTCTGTCCTGGGTTGCCCCCTCGACTCAGTGCAGGCGGTGGGAGAGAGGAGGATGATGGCAAAGTTAACATCGCTGCTGGACAACGACTCCCACCCCATGCAGGACACTGTCACTGCACTGAGTAGCTCCTTCAGTGACAGACTCCTTCACCCCAAGTGCGTGAAGGAGAGATATAGGAGGTCCTTCCTTCCTGCTGCTGTGAGACTGCACAACCAGCACTGCTCCCAGCAGACGAGTCAACAGTAACAGTTAAGGAATACACAGTAAACTGATGACAATTTATCCTTGTCTTTACTTTTATTTATAATGAATGATCTCTTGCTATCCACTTTGCTGCTGTAACACTGTAAATTTCCCTGGTGTGGGACGAATAAAGGAATATATTATTATTATTATAATGTACAAACTGTAGAAGACAAGTTTTCAACACCAATTTCTTTAAA
Organism: Rhinoraja longicauda; assembly: GCF_053455715.1. Lineage (NCBI taxonomy): Eukaryota > Metazoa > Chordata > Chondrichthyes > Rajiformes > Arhynchobatidae > Rhinoraja > Rhinoraja longicauda. The sequence goes on along the minus strand of NC_135955.1, from coordinate 65,633,473 downwards.
ATATGACTATGATCAGATCACCCATTTTATTGATAATAATTTGAGGAATAATTATAGGCACTGATCCAAAGCTCTGGGATACTTAATTGACAGCATGCAAGTGGGTATAGAATTAGTTTTTCCAAAGACAGATATTATCCATTTAAATGATATCTATAAATACAGGCCTTTCCAGAACAATAGAGGTATTATTACTTACTTGAGAGAAAATATAACATTTTGGTTTGCCTGCCATCATCATTTTCAGATTTGCATTTATCTTTTGATTCACTTCAGGGAAATTGCTGTATTTTCTTCATATAAAATGATATTTAATGAGTTAATTAAAAGTTTAGCGTGTAGTGGCCTGGCGGAGGCCAGAGAAAAGGCAAGACACCAGGCAGTTTAAGATAAGGTTCTTTATTAGGCTGTGAGCTCCTGCTCACAGCGTAGTCCACCTAGGGATGAGCCACGCCTCCCAACGGGCTGGCTTTTAACCGCTTACGCCTGTCTGTTACGTAACGAGGGGGCTGACCCAAGGAGTGGCCTGATCCCCCGGGACCGCCACAGGACCCCCCCCCCCAAGAACCGGAGGTACAAATGAGGATAAACTAATCCCCCTGCTGCAAAGTGTAAAGCAAAGTAGTTTATTACAATTACATAGATTATTCAGGGTAATGGTAGAAAGTCCTTCTTCACACAGGATGGCAGGATTCAGAAATATCTCACAAATTCACAAATTATAGGAGTAGAATTAGGCCATTCAGCCCATTGAGTCTACTCCACCATTCAATTATGGGTGATCTCTGCCTCCTAATCCTATTTTCCTGCCTTCTCCCCATAACCCTTGACACCTGTTCTAATCAAGAATTTTTCTATCTCTGCCTTAAAAATATCCACTGACGGCCTCCACAGCCCTCTCTGGCAATGAGTTCCACAGATTAACTACCCTCTGACTAAAGAAGTTCCTCCTCACCTTTCTAAAGAGCAACCTTTAATTCTAAGGCTATGACCTCTGGACCTAGACTCTCCCACCAGTGGAAACATCCTTTCCACATCCAGTCTTTCTATGCCTTTCATTATTCTGTAAGTTTCAATGAGGTCCCCCCTCAACCTTCTAAACTCAAGCGAGTAGAGGCCCAGTGCTGTCATGTGCTCATCATATGCTAACCCACTCATTCCTGGGATCATTCTTGTAAACCTCTTCAGGACTCTCTCCAGAGCCAGCACATCCATCCTCAGATATGGGGCCCAAATTCACTCACAATAATCCAAATGCGGCCTGACCAGCACTTTTTAGACCATCAGCATTACATCTCTGTTTTTGTATTCCAGTCCTCTTGATATAAATGCAGCATTGAATTTGCACTCCCAAATCCCTTTACACCTCCGATTTCTTGATCCTCTCTCCATTTAGAAAATAATCTACGCCTTTATTCTTATTACCAAAATGCATGACTCCACACTTTGCTACACGGAATTTCATCTGCCACTTCTCTGCCCACTCTCCTAACCTGTCCAAGTCCTTCTGCAGACTCCTTGCTTCCTCTACAGTGCCTGCCCCACAACCTTTCTTAACATCATCTGCAAACTTGGCTTCAAAGCCTTATCCAAATCATTAATATACAACGTGAAGAGAAGCGGACCCAGCACCGACCCTAGCGGAACTCCACTAATCACTGGCAGCCAACCTGAAAATGCGCTTTTTATTGCAACTCTTTGCCTTCTGTCATCCAGCCAACCCGCTATCCATGCTAGTATCTGCCCTTTAATACCATGGGCTCTCATCTTCCCTAGCAGCCTGACATGCGGGCACCTTATCGAAGACCTTCTGAAAATCAAGATAAACAACATCTACAGCCTCCCCTCTGTCCGTCCTGCTATTAACTTCATCAAAGAACTCCAATAGATTTGTTAGGCAAGATTTTCCCTTCACAAAACTATGCTGACTTTGGCCAATTTCCTCCCCCATGTGCTGTTAAGATGGGCAGGGATGTGTGAGGTGAGGTAAGAGGATAACTGGAAGTTTTAGTACTGAGATTGATAAATTTTAGTTTATCAAGGGTATCAAGGTTTTCAGAAACAATGGAGTTAAGATACAGATCAGATATATGGTCCAGATCTTCTGATGACTGACGAATTCACTGGAATCACCATTGCTTTATCACTTTGCTTTATAGGGATTAGTTTATTCTCATTGAGTGTAAAATAAACTTTTAATTAATTAAGTAATTAAAAATTATAACTTTATGTGAAGAAAACGCAGCAAATTCCGTAAGGTTCATCTAAACGTAAATGCAAATCTGAAATGTTAATGGTAGACATGAACAGCCAAAACCATGCTTCCAGCGTGTTCAAGAGAGATCATTCTTCCAACTGGAGGCTGGTGCCAGTCAATCCGGATGTTACGTGGCTCATTCATCCCGTAATAGGCCTGGCAGTCAGTTAAGCCCCACCTCGTTTAGCCAGCTGTCAAAGCAGTGGTAAATCAATAACATATCTAGTAGAAACAAGGAAATGCAGACACTGGTTAGCACAAAAAAAAACACAAAATGCTGCAGTAACTCAACGGGTCAAGCAGCATCCCTGGAGAACATGGACAGGAGATGTTTTGGATCAAGACCCTTCTTTAGAGCACATCTAGTAAATCTGCATTCACCAACCGAGTGCAGGGAAAATTAAAAGGAGAAAGAGTAATGGGACTGATGGAAAAAACACTGCCATTGCTGGCAGGGATAACAACTTTATTAGTTCAAGGATTCTGGTTTCCCATTATTATTTTTTGTTACACTCACTAATTTCTAACCTGTAATTAGCTTATCATAAAGAAGAGAATATTGTTTTATCAAGTGGACATTCTTATAAGATGTGAATTGTATGTTTTCCTTTTTCCTCAAACCACAGATATAAGTATTCCACAGCATGAAGACATAGGGTTTAAAGTCAAATACTACACAATTATATGGTCAATGTTATGATGAGTGCTTTGTAATTTTAGAAACATTATCTGTGCCATCAGGAAATGAAGGACCTCGGAGCCCTGAATAACATGGGACACTTGGGATTAGCCCAGATCTGAGTCCAGGATAGAAACATAGAAAATAGGCACAGGAGTCGGCCATTCGACCATTCGACCCTTCGAGCCAGCTCCGCCATTCAATATGATCATGGCTGATTATCCAGAATCAGTACCCCGTTCCTGCTTTCTCCCCATATCCCTTGATTCCATTAGCCCTAAGAGGCCTAAGATGCCCTACAGCCTCCAAACCTGTACGTCTTTGGAGTGTGGGAGGAAGCTGGAGTACATGGGGAAAACCCACACAGTCACGGGGAGAATGTACAAACTCCATACAGGCAGCACCCATAGTCAGGAACAAACCTGGATCTCCAGTGCTGTAGGACAGCAACTCTACCGCTGTGCCAACAAGCTGCCCTAGCATTATCTCATGGCTTGGGTTTATTATTGTCACATGTTCTGAGGTTCAGTGGAAAGCTTTTATCGTGTACTATTTAATCAGATAAGATAATGCTTAACATCAATACAATTATGTCAAACTCAAGTACAATAGGTAGAGCAAAGCAGATACTGAGTGCAGAATATAGTTCTCAGCATTGTAGCTATCAGTTCCATAGATAGAGTCCAACATCCAAAATGGGGTACAATACAATACAATACAATATATCTTTATTGTCATTGTACAGGGGTAAAACGAGATTGGGAATGCGCCTCCCATACGATGCAATAATTTAATTAGCTAGTCAGTATTAATTTAAACAACCCAACAAAACAAATTGTAACAGTTTTAAAACAGAACAAAGTGCAAGTAGATCTGTGCCGGATCACTATGCGTTGTGACCATCCGGCTCAGCAGGACCAGTTCATAGCAGCTATGGCCCTGGGGATGAAGCTGTTCCTGAGTCTGGAGGTGCGGGCGTAGAAGGCCTTGTATCGTCTGCCCAATGGAAGGAGTTCAAACAGTCTGTTGCAGGGGTGTGGAGAGTCTTTGTGGATGCTGGTGGCTTTTCTGAGGCATCGTGTGTTGTAGATGTCCTCCAAGGCTGGTAGCTGTGTTCCGATGGTCCTCTGAGCTCTATGGACTACCCGCTGAAGAGCTTTCCTCACTACCTCCGTGCAGGGATGCCATGTGTTAGGATGCTCTCTATGGTGCAGCGGTAGAATGTCGTCAGCAGCTGTTGGGGTAGACCAGACTTCTTCAGTGTTCTTAGGTAGAAAAGTCATTGCTGTGCCTTCTTGACCAGCGCAGCAGTGTTATTGGACCATGTTAGGTCCTCCAAAATGTGAGTGCCCAGAAACTTGAAGCTGGACACGAGGTGATTCAAACAGTACTCTGGTCTGTAGAAGGATCATTCAGAAACCTGATAACAGAGGGTTGTTCCTGAGTCTGATGGTGCACACTTTCAAGCTTCTGTCTCTTCTGCCTGATGGGAATGCGTAGAAGGAATGACCAGGGTGGAACATCCTTGATAATGTTGTCTGCTGTTCCGAGGCATCGTGAAGTGTGTATCGAATCAGTAGTGGGGTGTTTGGTCTGTTTGATGGGCTGGGGCTACATCTACATTCTGTGTCCTATTGAGGGAGAGGTTGCCTTCATATGTTCTTGCTGTATTAAAAATACAGGACTGCCTCAAGGAAATGCACAGTTGTATCCTGCTCATAAGATCACAAGATCATAAGACAAAGGAATAGAAATAGGCCATTCAACCCACCGAGTTTGCTTTGCCATTCTATCGTGCTAATCTATTTTTCCCTCTCAACCCCATTCTCTGCCTTCTCCCCTTACCCTTTTACACCCTTACTACTCAAGAACGTATCAATCTCTAGTGTAAAAATACCCTGTGATTTGGCCTCCGCAGGCGTATGTACTGTAGCAATGAATTCCACAGATTCACCATCCTCTGGCTAAAAATTCCTCCTCATCTTTATTTTAAAAGTAGGTCCTTTTATTCTGAGGCTGTGGCCTCTGATCCTAGACTCTCCCACTACCGGAAATATCCTCTCTACATCTACTATCAGGTCCTATCTCTTTGTGCTCCTTGAAAGTTTGCAACTGAAAGATTAAGTAGCTATGTGATACTCCAATATATTCTGTTTCTCTTATCCCTTAACAATAGACAATAGACAATAGGTGCAGGAGTAGGCCATTCGGCCCTTCGAGCCAGCACCGCCATTCAATGTGATCATGGCTGATCATTCTCAATCAGTACCCCGTTCCTGCTTTCTCCCCATACCCCCTGAGCTCTATCTAGCTCTCTCTTGAACCTGGTTTACAGTTCTTGCTGAAGCTGTCAACATTGCTTATTAAGGCTGTTTTCTCTATGCAGTCTCCAATAATAGCTCCTGAACATGTTCTTGGCCCCGCCCATCGAACATCTCTGCCTCAGCCAAGGTCAGAGGTGGAAACATCCCTCAAAACGTTGTTTGTCACTCAGTAACAAAAAGATAACAACAAATAACTGGGATTTTATTTATTGACCACAACTGCCAAAACTATTGGGACAAAATTAGTTTTGTTCATTTCCTCACAGCTTAGAATTGTTTTCTAGGTCATGACAGTACAGTTTAGATAAGGTGGTTTGATGAATGTAGACATAATTTAGCTTCTTCAAATCCCCAACATGCATGAGGCAAGAGCAATTTCCCCCTCTAAACTTAGATCCATAGCAAACTGCATGGAGGGGACATCTTGTAGGAATTGTTAGTTTGAAATGATCAATTTTGATGGTACAGTTAATGTTGGTTTGGAATAGTGTGCCTTTGTTATAAGGCAATTTCAATCTGCACACACGGACTCAATGTGAAGAAAGAACATTTCCATTGAATGTTGTGGAGTAACTATTTGAAAGGTTAAATTGGACCGTTTTTTGGCACTTGCCTACTTTGTCAGTAATAAATATCAAAAACTAGAAATGATTAATGAGAAATGTTAATAAAAATAATTACACAAAACCTACGATATTTGTTGTCATGTGAAGAATGTGTGATTCACATAAAGATGAACTACAATCAAGGAAGTAAAAGCATTGCGAGCATTCAAAATAAAGCTACATGCTATCATGGGAAAATTAGGGTATCTGTGATGGGCTAAATGGTCTTTGTCATCCTGAGCTTTGCAGTTGAAGCGACATACAGCGTGAAAATAACTCTGTCAGCCCATCAAGTGCACACCAACCATTAATCATCCTTTTAAATGAATACATTTTTATTCCACTCCCCTTAATATTCTCATCAACTCCCTCAGATTGAACCACTCACCTACACTAAGGTTAATTTACATTGCCAAATCTGCCTAAAAACCCATACATACAAACATGGAAAAGAAGTGCAGAAGTAGGCCATTCAGCCCATCGAGCCAGCACCACCATTCAATATGATCATGGCTAATCATCCAAAATCAGTACCCCCTTCCTGCTTTCTCCCCATATCCCTTGATTCTGTTTGCAATGTTAGAAGAAAGCAGAGCTGCTAGATGAAATCCCTGCAATCACAGGGAAAGATTGCAAGCTCCACATGGATAACACTCAAAATCAGGATCGATCCAGGGTCTTTGGCACTGTAAGGCAGCAGCTCGACTGAATGCTCAATTGTGTTTGCTTATTCTTCCAAGTTCTTGCATAAATGCAGCCATCGACACAAAATAAGATGTCCACTTTGTAAGGAACACAAACTATATGCAATGCCAATCTAGGCAGCCATGACAAACAAGAATATTGCCACACAAAAATATAGATAAATAAACTAGTATTTGATCTGACAAAAAGAAAAACATGATCTGAAATTGATAAGCCACACTAAAATTTCATTTCTAAATTTTTCCATTTTAGTTTGGAACTTCGGTGTTGGCTGATTTGCTGCATATTTCTAACATTTTTTTAAATTATAGTAATATCTGTGGTGTTGTCAGGAAGATAACTCAGCATTATCACAGCCACAAAATGGATAATGCATTGCACACATTGTCAGACTTCAACATGAACTTCAAAATAAGTGGCGCCAGGCCTCACCACAGAGTCAACTGAAAAATAACAAACATTTCAAATGCTAGATTTTAGTTCATGTCTCCCTACACATGGAAAAAAACATTTTTGTTGACTCTGATGGGCAAGTGACAGTAAAATCATCCTTGTTTCAGTTCCTGATATCAATCCATCATTTCTTAACATTCGAATGTGCTTGGTAGACAAAGTTAGGTAGCAATATTTATACCTAGGATGAAGACTATGTCTTTGAGTTTCATGTGTGGGGATGGGGGGCACAATGTCGCAGCGGTAGAGCTGCTACCTCACAGCTCCATAGGGCCAGGTAAATGTTGGGTCCTGTCTGTGCAGAGTTTGCACGTTCTCCATGTGACCACCGGGTTTCCTCTGGGTGCTCCGGTTACCTCCCACATTCCAAAGATGTGCAAGTATGTAGGCTAATTAGCTTCTGTAAATTACCTCTAGTGTGTAAGACATTGAACTAGTGTATGGGTGATCGATGGTTGGCATGGACTTAGTGGGCTGAAAACTGAACAAAATAAAAATGGTCTATTGTAGGAACTCAACAGGCCAGGCAAGATCTGTGGTGGGAAATGGACAGATGATGTTTCAGGTCAGGACACTTCTTCAGACTGTCTCAATTTTCTGTTTTTGTTCAGCATTATTACTTGTTTAGATGAGACATCACTCTCAGTCCCATCTGTCCTATCCGATGGTAACATTCAAAGAAGAACAAAATAATTTGCCTGCTGGCATTTATTCTTTAACCAATGTCAGTGAAATCTGGTTACTTATCTTACTGATGGCTGAAGCATTTTGCAGTGTCCTAATTATCTGTGAACTTTCTCTCACACTGAGCCTAATTATTAAGTGGTAGATGGGGATATGACATATGAGACAGAGATTAGTCTCGGGATGTAAATTGGAAGCTTGGCCTGGATTGCGTGAAATTTGCCAAATCCACTCAGTTTTATCACATGATGAGAGACAGTGGGTGTAATGTTGATTATACATGGGACTGGAACAGCTCTGGGACATGACAGCAGGGCAGAACCCAATGGTTTATGTGAGTGATAGAAGATGTGTTTAAGTAGTTTATACTTAATAACAAGTGGTTGTTGATGAATAGCTTACAGCCATGTTATCTGAAGTGTCATGCATTCAGTCTGTGGTTCTCTTTTTTGTCTTCCATTAGCTGTGAACCTTTCTGTCGTGTGCAGGGCGTTATCCTTTAGTTCTCAGACTAGTCTTCATCAGAATCTGATCAAGAATGGTACAGTATTGCAGTACCATTGGAGACCCTTAGACTATCTTTGATCGGACTTTACTGGCTTTATCTTGCACTAATAGTTATTCATGTTATACCCTTTGCCATGTATCTGTAAACTGTGGATGCTCGATTGTAATCATGGTTTGTCTATTCGCTGACTGGTTAGCAAGCAACAAAATGCTGTTCACTGTACCTCGATACACGTGGCAATAAACTAAACTAAGCTCATTAAAGTAAGTTAATAGAAAACACCAGTAGATATATTGTTTATGTTCTAGCTACAATGTTCTTAAACAGTAAATTTATTTAGGCAAGCTTCCCATCATACCTTACAATTACAATCTAATAATAATTCAGCAATGAAGTGCCATGAGAGTTTAGTCAACAAAAGGGTGACAGAGAAATGATTTAGGGGCAAAAGTATGGAGGTGAAGATATCTGAAGCTCATCAGTAAATATAGAGACAAACATTGGACTTTAGAATCTAGAGATGATTAGATGGTCATGTTGAGATGGGGGAGGAAGAGTTTAGCGTTAAAGTTTCCACTGGCAATCTGCACGAACCTGGAGGCGATCAGGTCGTGGGATCTTAGGGGAAAAGTGGAGATTCTTGGGGGAGCAATGGTGATCAGGATGGTTCTGCAGGTGTCCAGGTATTGGTGGCAAGAGGTGACTGGTTAAATTATAAAGATGATTAGAGAGCCATGCAGTTAGTTTACAATGAACCATCCTACCACCAACTATAGAGTGGTCCTGACCTACCATCTACCTCATTGGAAACCTTCGAACTATTATCTTTAATCAGTCTTTGCTGGACTTTATCTTGCATTAAATGTTATCCCTTTTATCCTGTATCTGTACACCATAGATGTATTGATTGTAATCATGTAAATGTCTTTTCGCTGACTGGATAGCACGCAGCAAAAAAGCTTTTCACTGTTCCTCAGTACACGTGATAATAATAAACTAAACTAAATTAATTGGGAGACAGAAAGCAACATATGGCCTTAAAGCACTCATAGTAAAATAACTTCCCTCAATATACTAAAGGGGCCAGTGTTCCACGATGGGCTTGTTTAATGAGTGATGCGTTAAGTGAACTGTCACACCAATGATTGTATTTTACTGTTACCACCTCTTTAAGTATTTTGTTTACTTAATGCATGATGTTAAAACTGGTATGAAACGAATGATCGAATTCCCATTAAACATGAGAATAAATTTGATAAAATAGTAATTCTCCCTAAAACTATGTGTGAATGCTAATTTGATAGCTGTTTATTATTTACCCATAAAAACATTTACAATCTTAAATGGGAAAACAAAAATCATCATTACTCTGTTTGGCGTCTTTGTGATTAGAAATTAATATTTTAACAATATCCAATCAACCAGCAAGAGTAAGGTATGAGACAAATTGATTAGCAACTCATCATATAATTCTATTGAGTAAAGAATGGAGAATTATGATCATTGTTACATAAGAACTAATCAAGGGATTTTGAAGATGCTATAAACCATAGGCCTAAAATGAATGTTTAATGATTGTCGATTGTGCTAAGATTACTATTTGAAATTATTGCTTAATGTGCATCAATCAGTCAAGAATATATTGAAGATTAGTTTGAAGTTGTAAGAAGCCACTTTAGTCAATTTCTTGTAAGTGTAACTGGCTGGAGATATCTGCTACATCTGATACCACCCAAAGGTCAATACATGACATCTAGTCACAAACCACCAATAAAAATCACAGCTCATCGATAACAATCTATTTTTAACAAAAAATAATCAACAATAATGGGACCTGTTTAACAACTGATCGTACTGCTCTTGGCAATTAGAACATAGAACATAGAACATAGAACATAGAACATAGAGCAGTACAGCACATGAACAGGCCTGTATAGGAAGGAACTTCAGATGCTCGTTTACACCGAAGATGGACACAAAATGCTGGAGTAACTCAGCGGGATAGGCAGCATCCCTGGAGAGAAGGAATGGGTGACGTTTTGGGTCAAGACCCTTCTTCTTACAATGACTGTGCCGACCATCATGCCAAGACTAACCTTTAACCGCCTGCACATAATCCATATCCCTCCATTCCCTGTATATTTAAGTGGCTTTCAAAAAGTGTCTTAAATGCCACTATCGTATCTGCCTCCACCACTCCCCTGGCGGTAGGTTCCACGCACCCACTATCTTCTGGGTAAGAAACTTGCCCTTGCCCTGCACATCCAGTTCAAACTTTGCCCCTCTCCCCTTAACGTTATGCCCTGGAGTATTTGATAGTTCAAAATCGGTGGACAAGGGCTTAACAATTAGACGACCTGCAAACTTGCCTATTCGATCCTAGAACCTCAGCACTTCCGTTCACCAATCCCCACCACCACTGAACCTTACCACACAATGTTCTGGTCAAACTTAATACCATGGGCATTCTCTAGAATGTAAGACAAATAAATGTGTGCAAAAAAAGGATCAAAACTTCTTGGATCTTGGTTCTTACAACTCATCTGAAGGATTTGCGGAAAGATGGGAAAAGGAACAAATAATTTGGCACTTTAAACCACTTCTGACATTCAATTGATGTCCATGCTTAATCTCTGAACCACTGCCATGATCCGATTCTTACCCTTTGTTATTAAAACTTAGTCTCATTCAGTACTCGCAATGTAAATTGGGTATTAATGATAAACTGCATAAACAGCACCTGCTATTCCGCTATTTTGTTCTTTTTCTTCCTTTTGGTGTTTCTAAAGAATTACCTTTCTGGAAAGGCACAGGAACTGCAGATGCTGGAATCTTGAGCAAAAAAACAAAGTGTTGGAGGAACTTGGCGTACCAGGTAGTACCTGTGGAGGGAAATGGACAGATGATGTTTGGGATCAGGACCTCTCTTCAGACCGATTGATGTAGCGGAGAGAAATATATTCCATGCCATGCCCCACCCCCTCCCCACCTCTGATTTCCAGCTATCTCTCCCCTACTTAGGGCGGCACAGTGGTGCAGTGGTAGAGTTGCTGCCTTACAGTGCTTCCAGCACCAGAGATCCTGATTTGATCCTGGCTAAGGGTGCTTGGCTGCACGGAGTCTGTACGTTCTCCCCGTGAACTGCATGGGTTTTCTCCGAGAACTTCGGTTTCCTCCCACACTCCAAAGACATACAGGCTTGTAGGTTAATTGGCTTGGTAAATATGTAAAAATTGTCCCTTGTGTAGGATAGTGTCAATGTGCAGGGATCGCTGGTCGGTGTTGGCTCAGAGGGCCGAAGGGCCTGTTTCCACACTGTATTTCTAAACTAAACTATTCATTCAATGTGAAGAAGGGGCCCAACCTGAGACGTTGTCTGTCTATTCCCTCCAGAGAAGCTTTCTAACATGCTGATTTCCTCCAGCACTTTGTTTTTTGCCTGAACTATCTTTCTGCTGTTGAACTCCTCTTTGTTTGCACACAGAAAAACATAAAATGCATTGCTTTTTAAGATCTGAAAAAATTGTTAAACAGCTTCAGAAAAATTGTGTGATTTTTATTCTGAGAAACTAAAAGAACTAATGATGAGTGTAACCTTTGGGCTGAAATGATTGCCATGATACTTCAACTGAATTATTTAGCAAAGCACCTGCTGAAATTAGTCTTTTACTGTAAAAGATAGGCTTGCCTTTCCAAGCACTTTCTAATATATACTTTATTGAATTCCTGTTGCCATTAGCAGTGGATTGAGTGTTCAGTTTTAGTTTAGTTTAGAGATACTGTGCAGGAACTGGCCCTTCGGTCTACCGAGTCCTCGCTGGCCAACGATCCTTGCACACTAACACTATCCCACCCACACGAAGGATCATTTACAATCTTACCAAGCCAATTAGCCTACAAACTTGTACATCTTTGGAGTGTGGGGGGAAACTGGAGAACCAGGGGAAAACCCACGCAGGTCATGGGGAGAAGGTACAAACTCCATACGGACAGCACCCGTAGTCTGTAAGGCAGCATTTCTACTGTTGCACTACCATGCTGCCTGAGAGTGAATGCTCCTTATGGGTGACCACCTCACTGAAACTCCTCTTTGCGATCAGCATTACAGATGTTCCTGTACAAGTCCAAGTGTAGCTTGACGTGCTTGTTGCGGCCAGTTAGGAACTGCAGCTGGATACTGCTGCTGGTGTAGGCACCAGGAACACTTGAAGTGTCCTTGATCTTCCACATCCTGCAGAGGAGCATATAACTACCATTGTGGCCACAATTAGGCTACAGAAGAAAGTTGAAGAAGACCTTACCTTATCTTACCTCTCCACTGCTCAATCTCCTTGTTGAAGCCTCTCGAGACAAAGCCTCGGTACTTAGTACACAATCAAGGCATTTGAAGTTTGCCATGTGTCCAACGACTCTCACCACCTTCTAAGGGATGCATCGAAACTTGGTTTGGCAACTGATCTGTCCGAGACTGCAGGAAACTGCAGAGCGTTATGTGCAACTCAGTCCATCAAACAAACCACCCTTTGCTCTTCGACTCTATGCTTTGTGCTTCCCTGGGAAAGCAGTCAATATAATCAAGGCCCATTCACATCCTCATTGTTCCTTCCTCCCCCTCTCCAGTTGGGTAGAAGATACAAAAAATTGATAGCTCACAACAACACATTCAGGAACAGCTTTTTTCCTGCCTCCCATGCGTCTATCCATAAGCAAAGTATGTAGTTCCAATCTCCCAACCTATCTCGTTGGACTCTTTATCATGCGCATTTTTGGTGTAACACTATATACTGCACACTGTATTTTTTTCTTTGCACAATCCATTGTGCTTTTGTGTGGCTTGATTATACTCACGTGTAGTATGATTTGACTGGATAACACACAAAAAAATTGCCTTTACACAATCTCTCTTAATCATTAGTTCCACCAGGAGAACCTTTGTGAATGCATTTGAAAACCTAGGAGCCTTTCCAGCAGCTGTTGCTTTTGCTGGAGTCCTGGAAAGTAATATTCTCCAGTTACCAGCAGTAGCATCTACTCCCTTCCATTACAGCTATGGTAAGCCAAATGCTTCAAGTGACGCAAAACAACCTAAAAATGGTTGTTATCGTGCTTCACACATGGAAAATATACACTGTGCTGTGCTAAATAAAATCATCATGCAAATTGAGTTTCTTGGCAAGGATAGAAGCATTCATATATAGTCTTTTCTTGACTGGATAGCACAGAAACAAAACCCCGGTACATGTGACAATAATAAACTAAACTAAACTAAACTAATGGAGTCTTCAAAGGGAGATCTTTGGCCTAGAGTAGTCAGAACTGCCATGTAGGAAACTCCAGGCACATAGTCACTGTTTCAGCAGGCCATGCTGAAGACTACCTACAAAATGTTGAAGTAACTCAGCGGGTCAGGCAGCAATTCTGGAGAGAAGGATTCCTTCTCTCCGGAGATGCTGCCTGTCCCACTGAGCTACTCCAGCTTTTTGCGTCTATCTTCGGTGTAAACCCGCATCTGCAGTTCCTTCCTAAACACACCAGCTCTGGAAAGTTAAGTTCTTATTCAAAGATGGAGCTTGATGTTGCATGTTGATCTGGGGCTTTCGGGATCACTGCTCTTTCCTATTCCCTATTCTGGCACTGCCTCCATTTGCTGCGCATCAATTCTTCCCAGACATCATCTGCTCTCACTGACATAATTGGTTCCTAATGCCAACATACATCTAGATCACTTCCAGCAATGCAGCTGCCAAATTATAGATAATTAATTCTGGGGAGATGTCTGGGGATTCTCAGCATCTCATCAACTCAGCAGCCTCTCATAGTTGACTTCCTTGGCCCAATATCATAGGACTACCAATCCATTATAACCCAAATCATTTCCCTCTACATCTGGTTTGTGCTTGGAGACTGTCATGCTTCCATGTTTATACCATTGCTTTTGCATTTCAGTGAAACAGGCAAATTAATGTGTTTCACTGGAAGCAGTGAATCACTGCAGCAATTTTCTAAGTGGAAATATCTCATTATTCTGGCACTCCTACATGATAAGTTAATCGGGATTGTCCATCAGTAATAAAATGATTAATTGATTTCACGAGGATGGAATAGGGTATATATGCATTGACATCAAGTAAATAAAGTAGCCCTTAAATCTCCTTACAAAAGAAATGAAATAAATGTATTTCATATGTGATAAACACTATCTTGATTTAAATTTAAAATAACTGCTGATGCGGAAAATCTGAAATAAAGCAGAACAATTCTGGACACTTTTAGTAGTTAGATAGCATCTGTTGAAAACAAGAATGACCAATTTAGGTCGAATATTCTTCGTCAGAATAGAATTATATCAACATTGATTGCATTTGGATTTTTGATTATTTTCTTTTGCTTCCAATACCTCCTCCCACCTTTCTATAAAGCATTGGATTGTTGGTGGCAATTGGTTTTATTGGTGACTCTCCTCCACTTTCCTGACTAATTGAACTTAACAAACCTGAATGAAACAACTAAATTGTTTTATTTTGTGGAAGTTCCATATCAAGCTTGAAATATCCACAGTGACAGTGGTGATTCACCATTCATGTGCCACACTACATTACAAAGCATAGAATTCCATCAGCTTTTCTCAGCTTCATTTTGATGAATCGAAACTGTATGCTAATCTGTAACATTGCAATTAGTCTGCACTTTACCCCATGCAGACAACATTATGAATTATTAGTGACAGTTTTTTGATAGAGGAAACAAAAATATAATGTTCAGGGGCTTTATAGTCATTTCCACTCCCTCGAGTATTTTTCTCACCTTTAATGATTTTACTAAATTCTTTCCTCCTCATCATCATATTCCTTGTCCTCTTCCTCTCTTGTTCTTGTTGCCGTGAAACGAGGGTACAATCTGGAAATTATAGTCATTACTCTTAGAATTAAGGAGACAGAACAGAGCAGAAACTCAAATTTAAAACCTGCGGGTCTGTGTTGCTTCATAAGATCATTGCATGCAGTGACTGTGTAAATGTTTGTGCCCTATCATTGTGAATAATTTTAACCCTAACTTTACCATTTGGCCTAGAAGCTGCAGAGTAACCCCAGTTGCCAATTCTGTCTGCTTCCCTTGGAAATGAACTTTTCACAGTTGTGAATATTCACATTTGTTCCAATCATCTCATAAGGTCAGAAAGTCATTAGTGATAAGAGCAGAATTAGGCCATTCAGTCCACCATGTCTACTCCGCCATACAATCGTGGCTGATCTATCTCTCCCTCCTAATCCCATTCTCCTGCCTTCTCCCCATAAACCTTGACTCCCGGAATAATCAAGAATCTATCTATCTCTGCCTTAGAAATAACTATTGAGTTGACCTCTACAGCCTTCTGTGGCAAAGAATTCCACAATAATTCTCAAAGGTATTATATGATAATTTTGCAACCATTTTGAGGATGAAATTGAATAGCATATACCGATGGCTAAATTGTTACCTCCAATTTTACAATCATCTAAAACCAAAATTACCCTCTGTGGATTCTATAACGGGTGGCAAGCGTAGACTGTGAAAGAAGATGATCCTAATAATGGGAGATTTAGGTCTGTGTATGTAAGTATGTGCTGCTAGAAGATATAGTGAAATAGATTTTTCAATTATTAAGTCGCTGTTGAATTACAGAATATTAAAAAGAATGCTGAAAAAAATCAACTTACATCTAGTTCTCTGTGTACTGTACAGCAAGAAGCCTTAGAGATTTGAGTAAGAGAGCCGGTCTTTAAGAATTGAACACTGATTTCATTGTCACTCAGAAAAATCCAGATTTGCACAACATTGTTGGAAAATGGTTCAAGGTTTATATATTTGTAGATGGAGCTTTTCTGTTACATTGTTCAGTGGGAGGCAGCCAAGGCCTTGCCATGTAATTGCATTCCTATCACTGTGCAAACAACTGTATAAAGAGGATACTCTGAATTCATAGGAAGCCTGGTCACCATGGAAAAACAATGTAAAGCTGCCATAGTTACGAACAGGGCTGGATCGAGGGCTGGTATATGCCTGCTGAATCACAATGCACACAACTTATTTTTTAATGTGTAATGGTACTTTATTGTCACATGTATTTCGGCAAGGTGAAATGCCTCCGTTTGTACACAGTTCAGTAAAAATTTACACATTGGCACAATCATAATTAAGAACAATAGTGTAGGCATAATTGACTACACAGAGGCCGGAAGTTAGCGTCACCACATTTCCAGTGTCATTTTGTACACTTCAAGTTCAATGGTGCTATAAAATATAGTCTTTACTTGGTCATGAAGCCCCATTGTCCCAGAGGCAGCACTGGGTTGGAGTTGCAGGTGTTGGCCTGGCTAGATAATGTTGCAGGCCACATCCAGTCTATGCACTCAGCCTCTTGGAGTGGTGATAGAGTCATAGAGTCATACAGAGTGGAAACGGGCCCTTCAGCCAACTTGCCCAAATCGACCAACATATCCCATCTACACTAGTCCCACCTGCCGACGCTTGGCCCTAAACACTCTTAATCTATCCTATTAATGTACCTGTTCAAATGACTCTTAAACGTTACGATAGTCCCCCCTCACCTTAAACCAATGTCCTCTTGTTCTTGATTCCCCTACTCTGCGCAAAAAAACTCTGTGCATTTACCTGATCTATTCCTCTCATGATCTTGTACACCTCTAAGAGATCACTCCTCATCCTCCTATGCTCCAAGAAATAAAGTCCTAGCTTGCTCAACCTCTCCCTACAGCTATAGGCCCTCAAGTCCTGGCAACATTCTCGTAAATCCTCTCTGTACCCTTTCCAGCTTGACAACATTTTTCCTATAACATGGTAACCAGGCTGCTGCAGGGCCTCCTGCAGCCCACTCCACCAATGCAGCAATCCGGACATGTTGAAACTCGAACTCGCCGTCTCTTACCTCACACGGCCATCACTCAGCCGCTATGCCCCAGGGCGCATCCTGCAGCTCACCTCGGAACTCCCAGAATGCCTCCAGGAGTGCAGGAGATGAGACCCCAGTCCGCTCATCAGCACCATTCTTTCCTCCAATACGTCGCCACCACCATCTTGAAGATTCAAGATATTTATTAAGATACTTATTCATTGTGCAATAGTTTTTTTTAACATTCCAATAAAATAACAAGGCTACGTATATAAAAAAGAAAAATATCAAACTCAGGAATTAAATATAACAACAATTCTGAAAATGCACTGTTGGTCAGATAACATTTGCAAAATAAAAAATGGCATTGCTCTACGGTCAGATATAACCCAGCGTCATACCTGCCGAATACCACTTAAGTAGAGAAAGATCTTCAAGGTACAGCTCGAATAGACACTAATATGCAATATATAAAATTAAAGTGTTCGCCTCTGCTAAATTTCCCTCGTTCAAAGGAATTTCATTTTTGTTAAGATCTTGTCACAGAAAGTAATAACTCTGCTCCGTTGGCACACTCAACTCAGAGATGAAGCTTTGTATCCATTAATTTTAATAGACATACAACTATGCTTTGGAAATGTGCAATTTTGTGATTTTCATTCTTGCTCGGCTTTAAAGAACATTTTCTATGCATTTTCTATGATGGAGGAATAGCTGAGTGAATGGTTATTCAGTGGAAAAGAGGACAGGTATGATCATATCATTCCGATTTGCCTTTTTTCTTGATCTTGCGATGTGCATGTATGAAATAATGTTCGAACAAAAGTAAAGTATGGCAGATGCTGGAAATCTAAATCTAAAATAAAAGAAGGTTAGCAATATCAGTAAGCTTCAGGGGAGAGCGAAACAGAATGAATGTTTAAGATAATACTGTAACTTTCTTTAGAATGTAAGACTGTAAGGTGTAAGAATGTAAGATTTAGAATGTAAAACTAAAAAAATCATGCTGAAAATATTCAGTATTCAAGCTCTTTTACAATTTCCCAGTTCTGACGAAGGATCGTTGGCCTGAAATATTAGCTCTGTTTCTCTTCACATTTATATATGGCCAAACTTGCTGAGTATTTCCATCGATTTGTCAAGAGAGTCATTATGAGTGTTTTATTGTCATATATATATATATATATAAATAAACAAAGAATAGTAGTTCAAAGAGAAAAATAATGCTTGTGTCTCATTAGTCCGGAGCATAGTTGGTTGTTGGGTTTAATAGCCTGATGGTTGTAGGGAAGAAGTTGCTCCTGAACCAGGATGTTACCATTTTACCATTTTCAGGCTCCTATACCTTCCTGATGGCAGGAGTGAAATGAGAGAGTGGCTGGGGTGGTGTGGGTCTCTGATGATGCTGGCTGCCCTTTTGAGATAGTGACTCTTGTGGATCGCTTTACTGGTGGGGAGATCAGTACCCATAATGGACTGCGCAGTGTTCACCACTTTTTGTAATCTTATTTATTGCTGGGTGTTCAAGATGCCAGATCAGGCTGTGATGCAACCAGTCAATATGTTTTCTACTACACACCTGTAAAGGTTCAAGAGAGTATTCATTGACATACCAAATCTCCTCAATCTTCTAAGGAAGTAATGGCATTAATGGGCATTCTGTATGATTGCATCAATGTGCTGGTTCTAGGAATTTGAAGTTATCGACTCTCTCCATCAACGTCTCGTCAATGAAGACAGACAATAGTTAATAGACAATAGACAATAGGTGCAGGACTAGGTCATACGGCCCTTCAAGCCAGCACCGCTATTCAATGTGATCATGGCTGATCATTCACAATCAGTACACCGTTCCTGTCCTCTCCCCTCCCCATACCCCCTGACTCCGCTATCATTAAGAGCTCTATCTAACTCTCTCTTGAAAGCATCCAGAGAATTGGCCTCCACTGCATTCTGAGGCAGAGAATTCCACAGATTTACAACTCTCTGAGTGAAAAAGTTTTTCCTCATCTCCGTTCTAAATGGCCTACCCCTTATTCTTAAACTGTGGCCCCTGGTTCTGTGAATGTTTGCGACAGGTTTGCGAATTTTTGTCCTTCCTCAGGTGGCACGATGGCACAGTGGTAGATTTGCTGTCTTAGAGAGCTTACAGCACCAGAGACCTAAGTTTGATCCCGACTATGGGTACTGTCTGTTCAGATTTTGTACACTCTCCCTGTGACCATGTAGATTTTCTCCGAGATCTTTGGTTTCCTCCCACACTCCAAAGACATACAGGTTTGTAGGCTAATAGGCTTGGAATAAATGTAAATTGTCCCTAGTATGCATAGGATAGTGTTAAAGTGCGGGGATCGCTGGTCGGTGCGGCCTCAGTGGGCTGAAGAACCTGTTTCCGCGCTGTATCTCTAAGCTAAACTCTACCAAAGTCAGCAATCAGTTCCTTTGTTTTACTGACTTTGAGAGCAAGGTTGGTGTTCTAGCACCATTTGGTCAGTCAATCGATCTTCCTCCTACATTCTGACTCATCGCCATCTGTAATTCGTCCAATAATGGTGGGTGTCGTCTCCGAACTTGAGGATGGAGTTGGATCTGTGTCCAACTACACAGTCATGAATATTGAGTGAGTAGAGCAGAGTCATGAGCATGCACCCTTGAGGTGCTCCTGTGCTTCTTGATTGCAGATTTTCAGAATCTGTAGTATTTTTGTTGCACTTACTGGAAGAACGTAAAACATTGTGTTAGGCAAAATAATTAATTAAAATGTGCCTGTGTCATAAAAGTTTATATTACTTTCAGACAAGCAAATGGCCAGACATATTGTGAGTTAAATTGGGCTGTGTGGCATATGTTTTCACAGCTTGCATTGATTCAGGAAAAACTTGATATGATTTGCCTGGGGTGGATAGGGGGTCTGGGTATTCAGTCAGCTTTCTGACACTTGCCTTCCTTGTTTTCCTTTCACAGGTATAGATATGCAACAGAATGCAAAATCATTCAAAATATTGGGGTGAATATTGTATCCAATGTTAAGTACAATGTGGGCACAATGGAAATAGACCTGGAGTTAATGGTGTGATGGCCAAGGATGCCTGGTATATATTGATTGATTTGGGGGAAAGGGTGTCTTTTCAGAGTCCAAGTTGCGATGTAAATCAGGCATTTGATCACTTTTTACATTTTTCCAAAGTTTAGTTTAGTTTAGTTCAGTTTATCGTCGTGTGTACTGAGGTACAGTGAAAAGCTTTTGTTGCACGCTAACCAGTCAGTGGATAGATAGTACATGATTACAATCAAACCATCCACAGTGTACAGATACATGAAAAAGGGAATGAAGATGTACTTCATTCAACATCACCATTCATACTGCAAGGCTGTTCACTGCACCTACATTAAAATGACAAGATTAACTTCATATTGTCATGACATCAATCCCTCCTTGACAGCAGACAGTCTGACAGCTTTTGTCACAGGTTCCAGGCTGTTGGTGTACAATCTGGGATAGCTGTAAACTGTAGCTTTTCTCCAGAGAAACTTTGCAGTGATTGTGCCAAGCTACGGTACATGCTCCCTGGATCGGAATGCATCAGTCTTGAAATAACATACCATCAAGGCCAGCTCCTTCTTGGTTCTTGATCCTTGGTCCTCCAAAATATTCCAAATGGAATTTAAACTGGAGAGCTTAGTTAAGTTTAAAGATACAGCAGGGAAACAGGGCCAACCAGAACAATCCGGATGCCCAGACGAACAATCCTGAGAACAGAGCATGGCAACTATGGAATTTAAATACAGTGAATAATCTGGAATCTAAAAAGTCAGCGTTAATGACAACCACAAAACTAAAGGCTATTATGAAAATGCACATCTGATTCAGGAAGGAAATCTGCCATCCTGCCCTGGCATTGCCCATGTATGATTGTAGACCAGGCATGTGGTTGATTCTTAAATACCCTTAAATACCCTGGCAAGCCATTCAGTTCAAGGGATGTTCTTGAAGACCAGCAAATTTTGGGCAATGTGAAGTCTGTATTTTACTGGATGATAATAAGGCATTCGATGGTTGTCTCTAAGTGCACCTGTCGCTATTCAGGATGGATCTTTTTCCAAAAACCTTTGTATCTCTTTCCAAATCTTCTTGGTAAACCCTCATTTCAATGGGAAACAGATGATAGTTTCAGCCCCATGGTGACTGCCTTAAGGGCAGTGTGCAATGGTACTGGAACTCCTGGTGTGCATAGGTTTCTAACATGGAGGGCATCTCTCATCATCAGCCAACCAAAGTCTTGCTGCTAGTTTAAAACATCTGGTAATAGGTATTCTACCAAATCAGAGCTTTCACCTTTTGGCCAATTTCCCTGTTTCAAAGTAATCATACATTGCACCTGGAGCTGGTACATTTTCATTCTATAAATTAAATGGAAGAGAGTTTGGGAATCTGCTCCAGTGAATGCAGGGCATAAGAGTCATATTTCAATCATGTACAACATCAAAAGCACCATATACCTGATAAATGGGTTACTTCCTGAAATTGAGAGTAAACACTGTTTTGAAAATGTAGAAATAAGGAACTGCAGATTCTGGTTTACCAAGGAAAGTCATAAAATGCTGCAGTAACTCAGCGGGTTACTCCTGGAATCAGGCAGCATTCCTGGAGAATATGGATATGTGAAGTTTCGGGTTTGAAGAAGGGTCCCGAACCAAAACGTCACCTATCCATTTTCTCCAGGAATGCTGCCTGACCCGTTGAATTTTTCCAGCAATTTGTGCCTTGACCAGGATAGAACTAGTATATAGGTGATCGCTGGTCGGCACAAACTCGGTGGGCCGAAGGGCCTGTTTCCATGCTGTATCCCTAAACTAAACTAAACTAAGACTGCTCTAGCAATCCCAGTTTCTGCTTCACCTTGAGTACATTCTCACATTGTTCTTCATGCACACTACAGCCTCTCTGAACCACATTCTTACATCGTTCAGATAATCAGACTTGAAAGTGAAGGGAACGAATGGTCAGTCTAGTGTTTAAGGTCAATTGACCAGAGTCCACATCAGACCTGCCACTGTGGGTGTGATGTGGACTCTAGTCAATTTGCCTTCAATTCCTTTTTCATTTGTATGGATTCAGGAGGAGCAGAAGCACTCTTCTAACCCAGGCACATATTCCTGCATCGATTCCCACACAGGGTGAACTGCCTGTAGATGTGCAACATGCAACATCAAACATGGATATAATGTTATTAAGGTCGACCTCGGGTCTCCGAGTCAAATCAATATCATACACAGGAAATTTCTCCCGACGATTGCAAACACTGTATCTTAGCATATTTCACATGTTAATTTGATTTATTTTGTTTCTTGATTTAAATTAATAATTGGAAAATGGTTTCTGGCAGAGAGATGCAATTAATACTGCTGGTATACTTGTGCATATTTTATAGCATAATTGAGATGCAAAAAACATTAACAAAATAAATTGGAATGTGATCAATAAAGTTAGAAAGACTAGAGGGCATCTGCTACAAAAACTTTGGTCATGAAGTTGACTTGATACATTTACACAAATTTGCAAATTCTGATTTTGAATTTAATTCACCCAGATCCTTCATGTGCAGTGAAAACATTATTTAATTCAATTGCTAGATTTATTGAACTTCAGTCATGTTGAATATTCCAACCGGTCACGTGACTATTGAATTAAATCCGTTACATTTGAGTCAGACAGTTGTGGGGAAATTGAAGCTGTGGTTATATAAACACTCACCGAAAGGCATGAAAAAGATTTCAATTTAAACAATGCCTTTTATCTCTCATAGAAATCTAAGTTCTTTATGAAAAAAATCAATTTTCTGAATATAAATATTGAATATGAGACAGCCATTTTACACATAGAAATGTTGCACAAATAGCAGTGAGCATAACGCTCTGATTATTTACTTGCCCAGTGTAATTGAGCAAAGAATATTGACTAGCACATTGGGAATACTTTTTTCCTACCTTCGGTGAGGCATTGCATCTCTTACTTTGATTACACTAAGTTTGGAGGATAGGTGAGGACATATTCTTCTTCAAATATCTAACAGTTCTGTTCTAGATTATATTGTAGAAGACCACCTATTTTTTTCCATACTGTGGACATTGTCCATTTTAAATCTGGATACAAAGTGGAAGAATGCTCAGGAGCATATGCCAAAGGCAAGCAGAAATTGGCATAATTGAAATTATGAGACAGTGCTCTCTCTGGTTTGCAAACTGAAAATGAACCATGTCCACAAAGTATGAAATTGCAGAGAAAATGGGAGGGAGGAAGAAGATCTAATACTGCCCTCATCAAAACTCCTCACCATCTCCCACCCCTCTCCATCACCCTGTTCCTTTCCCCTCCTTCATACACTTATCTCCCATCCCCAAGTCCTCTATTTCCTTTTATCCCTCCTCTTTCCCCTCCACTCTGTCCCCTTCCAACCACATTCTCCCTCTGGCTTTACATTTTAGCCCTCCTCTCCTCTCCTTATTTAACACCCTTTTTTGCCTTTGTCACTTACTCCACTCATCTGCCAATCAAATTCCCCTCACCAGCATCCACCTTTCACTTTCCAAGGTTTGTCCTGCCCCATCCCCAGTTTTCCAGCTTTCTCCCTCCTACTCCATGCAGCCCGAAGAAAGGTCCTGACCCAAAACGTTGCCTGTCCATTTCCTCCTCAGATGTTGCCTGACCCAGAGCTAATCCAGCACTTTGTGTTTACCTTAAGATTCCAGCATCTACAGTCTCTTGTGCCTCCTAGTGCTCATCTTGATCACTACCCTTTTACTGCTTATTTTGTTCCTTGCTACTTCACCTCTGTTAACTTAAAAAGAAATGTCCGCTTTCAATTATAAGGGATTGTAAGGTGGTGCTGGTTAATGGTTCATGACAAGTTCAATTCCGGTATCTGAGAGGCCCATTAGGCACATCAATATTTACCCTTGTTCTTCAGTTAGATAGGAAGGACCCATTTGTGCATCTCCATATAACTTGGGCACGATGTCAAATGCCAGTCCACTGCAACGCCAACACCAAACATTCATGCAGTCTCTGGCAGAAGGATGTGACTCGAAGTGAAATAGGCAGGGAAAATACATACATTAGGTCTGAAGAAGGGTCTCGATCCGAAACTTCACCCATTCGTTCTCTCCAGATATACAGCCTGTCCCGCTGAGTTACTCCAGCATTTTGTGTCTATTTTCATTTAAAATAGGATGCATATGTGTTCAATATATCAGTTTGTAACAGCTTAAAAGCCACGTTAACTTTGATATTCTAACTCTAGCTTTGCAATTTGGATCTGTAGATATAAGTATTTTAAACGTATTTTCTCAACAGCTATCATAAATGTAGATCAGACAGTTGCGTCAAAGATGTTACACTTTACAGGAGAATCTAATAAAACAACGATAATGTGATGTGTACAATAATACCAATGCACCAAAGGAAAATCAGGAAATTGTTCATAACTTTAGGCAGGGTGGACGTTTACGTGCTGATTTTGCATCAAATCCCAAAAATACAAGAAATCCAAAGGCGTTTTCTTAGTGACATTAGCTTTCCTTCCAGCAGATGTTCAACCTTATGCGCACATCAAAGGGATTCACTGTACTTTGGACTTTTTCCAGGTTCAGTTTATTTGGTAGACTGACTATTCACTCAATGACACAGTGTAATGGGTATTGTTCCAAAAAAAAAAATCATCACTAGAAACATGTATTTAAAAATTGGGTTGTAAAGCGTAGTTTATTTTTGCAAGTAAAGATACATATGTCAAAGAGTGAAGCTCAATCATGAACATTTATGACTGATTTGAATCACTCTTGAAATCTGACAAGGGACGTCCATCACATGTTGCATTTGCATGTCTGTTATGATTTCTCCATCATACAGGCGTCAAATTAAATCATTTGATGTGCAACATTGCTTTTGCAGCATTATGGAGCTAGTTAGTTAATGTTGTCTTGGGTGTGACCTTTGTTAATTATTCCTGAGACTCAACCACATTAGAGGTGATTGGACCCCAACCTGAAAGCACATATTCCTTCAATTGTTCAGCCCACAGCCTTCCTCCCAACCCTTGATCTCCATCTAATTTAGCTGGCAACCCACTACTGTCTGATTGATCGGCCTGAAACCTTTCCACCCAGAAATCAGCATCAAACCCTTCAAACCGAGTCTGAATAAAGGTTCCGACCCAAACATCACCTATTCCTTTTTTTCTAGAGACGCTGCCTAACCTGCTGAGTTAATGCAGCATTTTGTGTCTATCTTTGGTATAAACCAGCATCTGCAGTTTCTTCCAACACATCAAACCCTTTAATCGGCCTTGGCATCAGTCTCCCATTCCTCACCTACTGATCTTCCATCTACCTTATGCTCAGCTAAGACATGAGCAGACTCTACACACCAATCTCCCCTCCCTCACACACAGAGCATGTTTTTGGACCAGGCCCTGAACTCCTTTGCATTCTGGCTTCAGTAGTGCCTTCTGACATGACTATTCCAAGCAAACGACTGTAATTCCTCAGCCATTAACTCTCGCGTTCAATGATACTGTCAAACCTACCGAATATTTCCAGCATTTCCAGTTTATATTTCAGATTCAAGCTGACCATAGAGCTTTGCTTGAAGACCGGCACCATGCTATTGCAATTCAACTCATGTAAGTTCACAATAGTTATTTGGGCCTGCTTGTAACAGCTGATAGCTTCCAGCCATAGCATCACACTAAAAGCCAATGTCATTGAGCTAAGAAGGGCATCAGTCCCGATCCTCTAAACGAAAATGAGTACATTAGAGAATGTGCAAGCAATGAGAAATAGGAAATCATTTGCGTATAGATTAAACATATTCCCCCAGGAAATAAAAGTTGTGCAGCAATAGCTGATGGTCCTCAGAAGAATAGAATTTTTAAAATTAAACTGAGATTTAAAAAGCTCATAATAGATGGAACTGAGCAGGATGATATTTCAAAATGCTTTCGTGTTAACATACAAAGCAGTAGGCATGCGCCGTATTATTTTGATGGTCTTTTCTTTGTTTCTGGTAAGATTTTAATAGTACAAAGCAACTGGCCGTTCAAGCTCAGGCCACGATTAGTTTTTCGCAGTTTTTGCCCGCACTTTATCTGCCAATCTCTCCTCTCTCTCCCACACTCCCAGACTTGACTACTCGGCCAGATCCTGAACTCCTTTACTGCCAACCTCTACTGAGAAAGGAAACGTTACTGGAAGATAAGAGTCCTTTACCACCCTGGTCGTCGCGTGATCCAGTGAATAGAAATTTGGTGGCTACGTGACAGTTAATTCTGTTCAGTTATTCTACAGCAGAGCCAGGCGTGAGCAGAGGGCAGACCACTGGCAAGGTCATTGCGGTGTGCCGGGCAGCAGAATGTTGTGGCTGTACCCAACAACAGGCCTGGCATGCCCGCCGCAGAACTGGGAACCCGCACGGAAAGGGAAGCCGCCAAGCCTGGCCCCTGCTCGTCCCTGTGGAGCAGAGGGGAGGGAGTTGGACAGAGGACTGGTGAGCAAACATGCAGTGGGAAGTAGTGCAGCGCCTCGACGGTGGAGTATCTGTAGACGGAGGAGAATATTCCAAATGTGGCCCCACCAGCATCTGATAAAGCCTCAGCATTACATCCTCGCTTTTATATCCTAGTCCCCTCAAAATGATTGCTAACATTGTATTTGCCTTCCTTACCACTGACTCAACCTGCAAATTAACCCTTTAGGAATCTTGCACCTACACTCCCAAGTCCCTTTGCACCTCCAATTTCTGAATCGTCTCTCCATTTAGACAGTAGTCTATGACTCTATATCAGCTGTTGATTGACTCCTCCTTACCTAAGTTAAGTCTGTTCTGACATTGTTCTTACATTTTAAAACTTGTTCATATAATTTCTACAATGGTGGTCACAATCCATAGCCTCAGAATAAAAGGACGGACCTTTAGAAAGGAGAAGTGGAGGAATTTCTTTAGTCAGAGGATGGTGAATCGGTGGAATTCATTGCCACAGAAGGCTGTGGAGGCCATCAATGGATATTTTTAAGGTGGAGATTGATAGGTTCCAGATTAGTACAGTTTTCAGGGGTTATGGAGAGAAAGCAGGAACATGGGGTTGAGAGGGAAAGCAAGATCAGTCATGATTGAATGGCGGAGTAGACTTGATGGGCCAAACAGCCTAAGTTCTACTCCTATGACATGAACCTATGAATCATTTAACAGCCCTGATCACATTACCACCTCTGTAAACCATTGACTTCGAGGGGTGGGCCTCACTGATTGTCAAGCCAGTTTTGTGTGTACAGCAGCAAAGAACATCCCCTGTGCTGCACTCAGTCACACTGAGGTGCTGAGGGCTACACTCCCAGGAGAGGACTACACACGGTCCACTCTTGAACAAACAGCCTGGCACTGCAACAGGTAGAGCCCCTTTAAGTTTGGAAAGAATCTCTCTGATCTGAATTTAAATATGTCTTTTCATCATCTCCAGAGTAACCTGTTTCATTAACTTACCTTGTTCATACATAATCCTCATGCAAAATCATTTTAAATTTATCCTTTTTTGAAGAGTTCCTTTACCTTTCATTTCACTGAACTAAAATTGCAAATTACATTATGAATATGAATGTGAATCTACATCTGAATTCAGAAAAGGAACAGTGCCCCGTACCACCACATTTTCATTGGACTGCCAATTACTGCACTCATTTTACAACCTCATATTTTGTTGCAGGCTTCACAGAGTCATGTTAGTTTATGTCACACCTGAGACCAGTCCAATCGTCTCTGCTAGAAACACTAATTCAAAAATTAGGTTCCTTCAGATCAGCTAGAAATGTAATTAAGTTTGAATTGCTTTGTAGGTGAAGATTAGATTTTTGATTCAAGGGAGAATTAGCAGAGTTGTCAATCAGAAGCCAGAAAGGAAAAAAACCACAGGAAACAGACATGCCATCTAGAAGTGAGATAAGTAATAGTTGCAGATACCCCGCAAGTATGTCACCTGCTGCCCAAAACTCAAGGTGCTGGAGGAGCTCAACAGGTCAGGCAGCATCTATGGGGGGAACTGTTATTTTGGGTCAGGACCCTTCTTCAGAACCTGTAAAAAATCTTCACTAGTCTGCAGACGTGCATCTACTTGGCCGTCTGTTCATTTTCTTCCACCAATGCTGCCTGATCTGCTGAGTCCATCCAACACTTTATTCTATGCTCAAGTGTCCCGCTTCTACAGACTCTTGCATCTCTATTTTACCTGTCATTCAGTTGAAAATATTATATGTCTTTATGTTTTTGTGTTGATAAGCAAAATGTATTTTAAAACAAAAGTAAGAATTATTATCACAGGTAGTATTGCAACGTTTAAGAAACATTTGGGCAGGTACATGGATAGGTCAAACGTAGGCAGGTGGGACTGGTGTAGATGGGACATGTTGAACAGTGTAGGCAAGTTGGGCCGAAGAGCCTTTTTCCACACTTTATGACTCTATGACTAAGGAAAAACAATTATTTTGCCAAAATTAGCAAATCACCATTTGAATATCTATATTTTACCTAATCTCTCGTAGCTATTGCTTGGTGAATGATATTTGGATAGATTCTACAAAATCAAATCTTCAGAATAAAATTGTGCCTGTCTATATTAAAAGAATTTCCATTTATTAATTTCACAATGACACTTCATCTGAAATTAATGACAAAAAAATATTCCTTTCCCTTTGATTCAGTCATTGGCAATTTAGCTGGCTCCGTTGTGAATCTCTGTAATGGGGGTGATTTTCATATTCCATTAACTATTTGCTACAGATTCTAATATCAGTGCTGTGTTTTGCATAGCTTTCATCTTTTAGTATCCATACTGCTACTAAAGAGCGAGTCACTATTTACCACACAAGATCTTTCACAACCATTTAGGGCTCATGGAAATTGCTTTATTATGCAGATAGAGCCAGGGTGGCTTTTACCACACAGCTAAAAGGGTTGTTTTCACACCAAGGCAGTTTTAGGAAATAATAATTCAGTTTTTAAATACTGCTCAAATTAAAACGTGCCTTTTTTAAATTCTGTTAGCTAATTATTGTGATGAGCATGAATACAGAATAATAGAATCACAGAATAGCTACAGCACAGAAGGTGGACACAGAAGTCCACAGAATAACTACACCTGACTAGGTTAATTCCCGGAATGGCGGGACTGTCATATGTTGAAAGACTGGAGCGACTAGGCTTGTGTACACTGGAATTTAGAAGGATGAGAGGGGATCTTATCGAAACGTATAAAATTATTAAGGGGTTGGACACGTTAGAGGCAGGAAACATGTTCCCAATGTTGGGGGAGTCCAGAACCAGGGGCCACAGTTTAAGAATAAAGGGTAGGCCATTTAGAACAGAGATGAGGAAAAACTTTTTTAGTCAGAGAGTTGTGAATCTGTGGAATTCTCTGCCTCAGAGGGCAGTGGAGGCCAATTCTCTGAATACATTCAAGAGAGAGCTAGATAGAGCTCTTAAGGATAGCGGAGTCAGGGGGTATGGGGAGAAGGCAGGAACGGGGTACTGATTGAGAATGATCAGCCATGATCACATTGAATGGCGGTGCTGGCTCGAAGGGACGAATGGCCTTCTCCTGCACCTATTTTCTATTTTCTATTGTCTATTGTCTATAACACCCAAACTAGTCCCTTTCCACTCTCCTGCTCTATCCTAGTAACCTTGCAAATCCTTTTCTTTTGGATTTTTAACTAGTTCCTTTCTGAATATGCAATAGAGTATGACTCCTCTATTAGTCCAGACAGTGCATTCCAGTCTCTAACGTCTGTCTGAGTAGATAAAATCCACATGACACTTTTATTATTTTCTTTACTGGCCTGATAATATACTGAACATTGTTTGAGGTGCCAACATACCAGGTCTGCAACTGTGCTCAGTTCCTACCTGGAGTTACGAGCCTGGTTCAGAGGGAATCCATTAATGGACACAAACTACTGGAGTAACTCAACAGGTCAAGCAGCATCACCGGAGAACATGGATAGGTGACGTTTTGAGTCGAGACCATTCTTCAGACTTTTTGCTATTCTTATTGTCCAGTTTTACATCCTCTAGTCCTTGACCTCTTCTAATGAGAATTATTTTTACAGTTATCACCAGTTATTCTGCCTGTACGCTTCAAAAGCAAAAAGTCTGAAGAAGGGTCTCGACCCAAAACCTCACCCATTCCTTCTCTCCAGAGATGCTGCCTTTCCTGCTGAGTTACTCCAGCATGTTGTGTCTATAAAAGATTAAACACTTTGTTCAGATCAGTCCACAATCTGCTCTGTCCCAGTTGATCTATATAACTAAAGACCCTCATATCCAAAATGTTCTGTTATGAAAAATGTAGAGGTGTAGCAGCAAAAGACAAGAAGAAATTTAAGTATACGGATAAATCGCAAAGTACTTTTTATTGCCATTTTGCCCAAGTTGAACCACATTTAGTGATTCATTTTGCAGTGAGTAATTTTCTATTTAGCAACTTTACTGGCAGACTGATCACCTACACATTGTTGAATGAAGACATAGGAGACTGCAAATGCTGGATCTGGACCTGCAGTTTGCTTTGTGTATATTATAGGACATGCCCAAATTTTGTTCCGTTGCTTCGAAACATGGAAATTGAGTGGATACTATAATGTTTTGCTGATCCAATCTACTCAGTTACCATCTTGACAGTGAAATTAAAAGTCACTTTGAATGACAAGAGGAATATTAAATCCTACCATGATGATAACTAAATGTTTTATTTAAAAACATGTCTTTAACCTTAACAAGAGAAACAACTGTCTGATGGGATACAGCCAGTAACACTCGAATTGCTGACAACATGTACATGAATAACATGTATCTATCCTAAGCATTATTTGGCTGTCAATAAAACTTTATATTAAAGCAATAATTTGCAGCAAAATGGTTTTAAAAATCTTTGCCAGTCTGTAGTAAACTTAAAGCACAACCTGATTGAATGCATCTCTTTTACAACATTTGTTTTTCCGAGTAGTAAGCCTTTACTAAAATTCATTAGTTCGTTTAAGCTTCAACGTTAATTGTGCAGGCTTTAGCAGCTCTTCTACGTTCATTCATTTAAAGAAAAAGTGATCACGAGGAAGCAATGCAATTTTTGTTGATCAGATTTCCAATCTGCCTCAAACCTTGGTAAAATAAAACCGCCACTAATCCTAATTAGTGTAAAATTGGAAATGTCAGTCACTTCCCCCACACCATTCATTACAATTGGAATGTAAGAAACAGAAGCTCGGGTAGTCCATTTGGGCTCTCGTGACTACCACATCATTCAGATAGATTATGGCTGATCTTTTACTCCAATACAATTTTCCTCCAATAACCACATATTCCCTGATTTACTAATATCTTAAAAATCTATTGGTACTCTGTCTTAAATAAATTCAGCGGCTGAATCTCCACAGCCCCCTTGGGTAATGAATTCAATATTTGATGATATCTGGATAAAGAACACACTTCCATTTTCTGTCTTAAATGGCTGACCCCTTAATTTACATTGTGACCCTTTAACTTTAGACATACTCTGAAGGAATTCTGTACATTTCAATGAGATTAGTTATCATCCTAAAGACAAGGAAATGTAGGCTTAGTCTGCCCAATTTTACCTCATACAATAAAGATTTTTTTTTAAATACACTCCTTCAAATAAATTCCTCATTTCAAAGCTTTGCAAAAGCTAAATCAAGCGACTGTGGGTTTTGATAGGCAGCTGAGTCAAATCAAAGTCTTTTGATTGCCACACATTCAACAAACTGATTTAAGGATAAATTTCCACAATTTTGATTGTTCTATATGATCTTAAACAAATCTGAATGTATCTTTGCAGAGGAACAATTTGTGCTAAGTTGAGCTCCAGATGAGAACAGATAACATTCGTGGTGGAGGTCTAAAAGATTTTCAGAACTAGATTTCATTCAAATTTTAAGTCAAGTCAGGAGTCAAGGGTGTTTAATTGTCATGTGGATCGGCAACAGAACAATGAAATTCTTACTGCAGTTTTGCAGGCCATTTAACACAGAGCACATAAATAAATATACAATAATCAATAATACAATTATTTAATCAATAATGCTAGGTAACCAGACCATAAAAGTGCACTGTACAACCAAAACAAAGTCAATGAAAGATCACAGTTGATGAGGTAGTGGTTAGTGTTGTGCACTGTTCAATAGTCTGATGATTGCGGGCATGAAGTTGTTAAGAGAGAGTTAGATAGAGCTCTGGGGGGTAGTGGAATCTAGGGATATGGGGAGAAGTTGGGCACAGGTTACTGATTGTGGATGATGAGCCATGATCACAATGAATGGCGGTGCTGGCTCGAAGGGCCAAATGGCCTCCTCCTGCACCTATTTTCTATGTTTCTATGTTTCTATGTTGTTGAAACTGGAGGTCACAGTTCTCAGGCTCATGTACCTGATGGTAGCAGAAAGATGGTTAGGGTCTTTGATAATAATAGTTGCTTTTTTGAGCCTGCGACTCATGTAAATCCACTTGATGGTGGGGAGGTCAGTACCCATGATGGACCAGGCAATATCTATCACCTTCTCTAGCCCCTTTGTTCATGGGTATATGAGTTACCAAATCAGACTGTGATGCAACAAGTCAGTTATGTTCCCAGCTGTTCTCAGGCAATTGCATCATCCTATCACAACCAGAGAGCCTTGCTGAACTACCATCTACCTCTTTGATGACCCACGGACTATCCTTGATCGGTCTTTGCTGGCTTTACCTTGCACTAAACGTTATTCCCTTATCATGTATCTATACACTGTAAATGGATAGATTGTAATCATGTATTGTCTTTCTGCTAATTGGTTAGCAAGCGACAAAAATATTTTCTCGGTACACGTGATAATAAACGAAACTGATTTTTCAGTGTGCTGCCCTCTACTGTGCAGCTGTAGAAATTACCTGTCCTCAATCTGGCATAAGGAGCTGACAGTTGAATCTTGTATTCAGCATTGTTGCCAATTATGTGTCCTCCTGACCTATTCGACACTTAAAGCAGAGTTTTCTGTAAATTCACTTTGTACTCAAGAAAAGAACTAGGGTTGATGAGCTTTCTTTACGATTGCACCAATGTGCTGAAATGCTGAATTACTTGGCCATTTCTGAGAGAAAGAGACAAGAGATTAGATTAATTTGAGTGGAGAGTGGAATGGGTGGCCAGCTAGCAATTCCCTTCAGAATGGCAGCTACCCTTTATTCCAGACATAATTTGGCTTGTTGTAATCATTATCAGAATGTGCACACCTTTTTGCAATGTTGATTAATAATACTCAAAGATTGCAGCATTTACCTTGAGCTCATAAGGCACTGCAGGAGCTGTTACAGGTAGCAATTTGACATGGAGGACATGGAGGGCAATGATAAATTTTAACAAGCAGATTACAGTAAATTTTGCCTTTTGTCAATGCACAGCAAATATGGAAAGGAATTATTTGATGTCGGTTTGATACTAGAAATAGGGAGAATAGTTCTGATTATTTTGGAGCAAGGTTAGACATCATATTTAAAAATAATGAGCCTGGAATTCCCTTGAATTGATGCACAGGGAATACATATTTGCTGGTAGCACTCATAATATATCTGCAATCATGATCCTTCCACATTTCAAAACCACCCAATGAGCCACTTGACCACTTTATATGTTATAAGGTCACTGAATCTACAAAAGAGCTGTAAAATAAAGTTCAGTGAAAGCAGCACAAAGCTCATTTATGCTAAAGGCATAGTGGAAATACTAGTGAGCACTACTTTGGAAAGGCAGGTATAGATTTCTTTAGGGTAACAGGGGATCCATAATATATGGAGAAGGTGCACACTTGCTGTCACAGTGTTACCTCTTTGCCGCTCAGTGCACTTGGAAGATGGGGAAGGAAGGCAAACACAACTTACATTAAAGAATCAATAGGAGAGTGTACCCTGTGCTCACCCAAATACAACTGGAACCTGAGGCATTAAGCCAAGTCAGCACACATTTGAGATCTAGCAGTCTTCATGGTCTCTGATAGATTCTCACCAAAATTAAACCAAACATTTAACAGAACATGTATTTAATGTACATAAAACGCTGAAAGTCTGAAGAAGGGTCTCGACCGGAAATGTCCCCCTTTCCTTCTCTTCAGAGATGCTGCCTGTCCTGCTGAGTTACTCCAGCTTTTTGTGTATATCTTTGGTTTAAACCAGCATCTGCATTTTCTTCCTACATATTTCATGTACATAATCTCTAATCTTTAAATAGCTCTGTTCAACTTCATGCAGATCATTACAGAGAAACATACAAGAAAGAATGTCGTTTATAAGGAATTAGAAATTAATTTAACACTGTCAATTTAATTATATTGCTTATGTCTCGATTCAGTGATAAAAGAATTGTAGGATGAAATTTGGCTGGATATTTCTGACAGTGGTGGGGAAGATGCTGGAGTCAATTATAAAAGACGAAATTGCGGAGCATTTGGATGGCAGTAACAGGATCGTTCCGAGTCAGCATGGATTTACGAAGGGGAAATCATGCTTGACTAATCTTCTGGAATATTTTGAGGATGTAATTAGGAAAATGGACTGGGGAGAGCCAGTGGATGTAGTGTACCTTGACTTTCAGAAAACCTTCGACAAGGTCCCACATAGGAGATTAGTGTGCAAAATTAGAGCACATGGCACAGGGTACTGACATGGATAGAAAATTGGTTGGCAGACAGAAAGCAAAGAGTGGGGATAAATGGGTCCCTTTCAGAATGGCAGGCAGTGACTAGTGGGGTACCGCAAGGCTCGGTGTTGGGACCGCAGCTATTTACAATATACATTAATGACTTGGATGAAGGGATTAAAAGTAACATTAGCAAATTTGCAGATGACACAAAACTGGGTGGCAGTGTGAACTGTGAGGGAGATGCTATGAGGTTGCAGGGTGATTTGGACAGTCTGTGTGAGTGGGCGGATGCATGGCAGATGCAGTTTAATGTGGATAAGTGTGAGCTTATCCACTTTGGTGGTAAGAATAAGAAGGCAGATTATTATCTGAATGGTGTCAAGTTAGGAAAAGGGGGCGTACAACGAGATGTGGGTGTCCTCGTGCATCAGTCACTGAAAGGAAGCATGCAGGTACGCTCTGCAGGTTCTTCACACAGCATGCAGGTTCTTCACACAGAGAGTGGTGAGTCTGTGGAATTCTCTGCCACAGAAGGTAGTTGAGGCCAGTTCATTGGCTATATTTAAGAGGGAGTTAGATGTGGCCCTTGTGGCTAAAGGGATCAGGGGGTATGGAGAGAAGGCAGGTACAGGTTACTGAGCTGGATGATCAGCCATGATCATATTGAATGGCGGTGCAGGCTCGAAGGGCCGAATGGCCTACTCCTGCACCTATTTTCTATGTTTCTATGTTTCTAGGTACAGCAGGCAGTGAAGAATGCCAATGGAATGTTGGCCTTCATAACAAGAGGAGTTGAGTATAGGAGCAAAGAGGTCCTTCCTCAGTTGTACAGGGTCCTAGTGAGACCGCACCTGGAGTACTGTGTGCAGTTTTGGTCTCCAATTTTGAGGAAGGATGTTCTTGCTATTGAGGGCGTGCAGCGTAGGTTAATGGCGGGACTGTCATATGTTGAAAGACTGGAGCGACTAGGCTTGTATATACTGGAATTCAGAAGGATGAGAGGGGATCTTATTGAAACGTATAAGATTATTAAGGGATTGGACACGTTAGAGGCAGGAAACATGTTCCCAATGTTGGGGGAGTCCAGAACCAGAGGCCACAGTTTAAGAATAAGGGTTAGGCCTTTTAGAACAGAGATGAGGAAAAACTTTTTCAGTCAGAGAGTTGTACTGATTGAGAATGATCAGCCATGATCACATTGAATGGTGGTGCTGGCTCAAAGGGCCGACTGGCCTACTCCTGCACCTATTGTCTATTGTCTATTGTCGATTTCATCTTGCTTTGACTCAGCAAAACAGACCAATATTGACAGCTGACTCCATCTGATGATCATGAAGAGCCCATACCTGATCTGAGTGTGAACTGGTTGAAGATAATTATGAAAAACACAATGCTCCAAGGAACTCAAACATTGTTATCCTAAATAATGAGGCGACATAAAAAAGCAACAACCTGCGATAAGCCATGCATAAGGGTATAAAATTAACACTTGGATGAATGCAACCAATTGGCAATTCAGCATTATTTTTATACAGACTTCGTAGTCAAAGGAAATTGACCCTCTTCATTTCTTTAAGCATTTTCCAAAGTAATTAAGAGCACATAGTACAAAAAATGTTAACCCAGCTTCAATGAAACCTTTGGACATCTCTCCCCTCTCACCCTTTGATACCTGCCTATTTAAACTGATACTGCTTGGGGCGGCACAGTGGCGCAGGGGTAGACTTGCTGCCTTACAGCAGTAGAGTATCAACACTATTATTCCCTCAAAACCCGTCCCCAAGCTCCTTGATCTTGGACTGGAGACCTCCATCTGTGGATGGATATTCGATTTCCTGACGGGCAGGCCCCAGGTGTTGAGAATTGGCAGCCACACCTCCTCCTCACTGATCCTCAAAACAGGCACACCACAGGGCTGTGTGCTCAGTCCTCTCCTGTACTCCCCGTTCACGCACGACTGTACTGCTAAGCACAGCTCAAACATCATCCTAAAGTTTGCTGACGACATGACCATCTTGGGCCTCATCACAGACAATAATGAGACGGCCTACATAGAGGAGGTACAGGCACTAAACAGCTGGTGTCAGGAAAATAACCTCTCTCTCAATGTCAGCAAAACTAAAGAGATGATCGTAGACTACAGGAGACAGCGGGGGAGTGGACACCTCCCCATCCACATCGGTGATGCTGAGGTTGAAAGGGTCAGCAGCTTTAAGTTCCTCGGTGTGCACATCACTGAGGACCTTTCCTGGACACTGCACACGGACACAATAACAAAGAGCCAGCGGTTCTTTTTCCTGAGAAGACTGAGGAAGTTTGGCATGAACGCCAGCATCCTCACAAACTTCTACAGATGCACCATCGAGAGCCTGCTGACGGGCTGCATTACAGTCTGGTACGGGAACTGTTCTGCCCATAGCCACAAATCACTACAGAGAGTGGTGAAGACGGCACAGCACATCACTGGCAACTGTCTCCCGACCATTCAGGACATTTCCTACCGGCGGTGCCTGCGGAAGGCAAGCAGCATCATCAAGGACCACAGCCACCCAGCACGCAGGCTGTTCTCCTTGTTACCGTCAGGCAGACGATACAGGAGTATGGCTGCGCGTACCACCAGACTTAAGAACAGTTTCTACCATCAGGCCATCAGGCTTCTGAACTCATAAACACATTTCACATCATGCCGGGCAGCACGGTGGCGCAACGGTAGAGTTCCTGCCTTACAGCGAATGCAGCGCCAGAGACACGGGTTCGATCCCGACTACAGGCGCAGTCTGTACGGAGTTTGTACGTTCTCCCCGTGATTTGCGTGGGTTTTCTCCGAGATCTTCGGTTTCCTCCCACACTCCAAAGACGTACAGGTTTGGAGGTTAATTGGCTTGGTAAATGTTTTTAAAAAAGTCACTAGTGGGTGTAGGATAGTGTTAATATGCGGGGATCGCTGGGCGGCATGGCCCCGGTGGGCCGAAAGGGCCTGTTTCGGCGCTGTATCTCTAAACTAAACTAAATCATACATGTTGATTATTTTAATATTGTCTTTTTGCCTTACTAATGTCATTTTTATCTTATTTATCCTTGGAATATTACTGCTGAGCTGAGGTGACCCGTTGTCTTGTCAAATACATTTCATTGTACCGTTGACCCTGTGCCAACCTACATATGACAAATAAATTGAATAATTTTTTTAATTTTTTTAAAAAAACTTTTAATTAAAAAAGAGACCTGGGTTTAATCCTAACTATGGGCTCCGGATTCTGTATGGAGTTTGTACGTTCACACTGTGACCACATGGGTTTCCTCCGGGTGCTTCTGTTTTCTCCCACACTCCAAAGATGTATGAGTTTGTATGTTGATTGGCTTTGGTAAAATTGTAAATTGTCCTTAGTGTGTAGGATAGTGCCAGTGTACAGGATGATCGCTAGTCGGCATGGACTCGGTGGGCTGTATCCACACTGTATGTCTAAAGTTGAAAGTAAAGTTGACATGAACACTTAATTGTAGTGTAATTACATTACTTTTGAAAGCCTGTTAAACCTTTGACATCATTATACTTTTATCGGACAATCGTTAGCAACGATGCGTGTATTCTGTCAAGCATTACATTTTTCTTATTACAAACACGGCCTTGGCATTTATCACTTACATGAACATGATTCACGATGCTCCCTTGCAGTGACATTTCTGAGTCTAGATCATGGCAAACCTCAGTGAATATATCATTCTTAGTTGAAGCTTTGCCAGAAGGGCTATCAGTAATAATTAGCACAAACAATGTCACGTTGAACCTGAATTGTTTCTGCTTAATATACTCCTCACATCACAAACAAAGTGAGAGTTCATGATTGCTAGTGCTCTAGAAATTGCCTGTGCTATTTAGCGCTTAGGTTTCAAAACTACAGTCAAGCTGCTGCAACAAAGCAGTAAATGTTTCTTCCATTTGTCCATTAAATAGACGAATGACATTTATTACTCTGTGTTAGTTGACATCTTCATGACCCATTTTCAAAATGGTGTAGAATGTTTTGTTTAGTTATTAATGTTCACATGAAGAGAATATCTGTGACAGTTCATAATTGTTCGTTGAATTTTCTGACAAATCTAATTACAATTTCTAAGGATGTAAGGTTTTTTTGTCATAAAGACCATATTAAGAGTCTAGGTAGTTTGTTCTGAAATCCCAAATGTTTCAAACTTCTTTACAATTCTTCATAGGTTAGTCACTGGGGAGACAATTGAATTTAAATTAGCATTAGAAAGATTTGTCAAGCGATATATTTCAAAAACATATTAACCAACCAGAAAAATTATTCTGATGATCATATTAAGGATAATTTTGAACATGACAATAGTACAAATCTGTGAACATAGGAAAATCATGAACAAGGAGTCAAATTGGCCCATCGTGTTCATTCCAGTTGAAGAAGGGCTATCAAAATTAATGCCACTATTAATCATGAGACAAAGCAATGCAAATCATGGCTTTTCAAGTACACATCAAATAATTTTTAAATGTAATGAGGATTTCTACCTCTACCTCTACCTCTGTTTTAGTGGGTTTTAGGCATCTAACCTCTTTGTTTTTACCATTTACTTTAAAGATTGATTCTCTGGATTTTGTCCCCTCTGCTGAGGGAAATAAACTGTATTCATGCAATTTACTTTTCCTAGGCCTTTCATAACTACATTTACCATCAGCCTCTTCCATTTCAACAAAAACAACCCTATTTTCCCCCTCAGGCTACAATTTTCCATTCCTGGTAATGTCCTCTTAAAATTCCTCTGGATTTTGTGCAATGATTTCTTTCTGATAATGTGCAATGATTTATTTCTGATAATGTGCTGACTAGAGTTTCACTCTATACTCAAGCTGTGACCTATCTAGTTCTAGTATAACTTTCCTGCTCTTGTTCTCAGCTCTTGAGCTAATAACAATTCAGCTCCTAATATGTTCTACATGTCTTTTTTTAATTACCTTACTCACTTCTTCGATCACTTTTAAAGACCTGAATATACTCTCCTCGGTCAGGTTTATATCTCCACATAACTCATTTTCTATTTATTGCATTGCATGGTGGTCTGTTTACTTTTACATAAGCATTTCCTTACACTTCTCCATTTTAAGTTTAGTTTGTCATTTTTTAATACAATTTCCCAGATTATTGTCCTGTAGTCAAAGCTTTCACCCTCACGGTCAACCATTCATCACTTTTTGCACTATCTGCAAACTTCTTTATCATTAGGTCAGAATCATGAGTATATATCACTAAAGCTGAGGGATTTGAGAATTGAACCTGGTGGATCCCCAGTGTTAACAGCCCATTGGGATTGAATAGTGAAAAGGGACAAAAACAATTTATAGAATGACTTTACTTCCCTTAACAGCGATTATCAGATCCAATTTGCAAATC
The DNA here is from genome assembly GCF_053455715.1 of Rhinoraja longicauda. Lineage (NCBI taxonomy): Eukaryota > Metazoa > Chordata > Chondrichthyes > Rajiformes > Arhynchobatidae > Rhinoraja > Rhinoraja longicauda. Next base: position 65,593,228 of record NC_135955.1, on the reverse strand, counting down.
TCCCTTGGATCCCATTGGCTTCCAGATTTATGTTCAGTTTGCCACTTGGGACATTGGATAAACTTTGCGATAATCAATGTTGATAATCAAACATCCTGCACTCTTCAATTACCTTTAGTTACTTTTTCAAGATATAGATCAGTCCCCTTAACAAATTCATGCTGACTGTCCCTAATTCAGTCGTAGGTTTCTAACTTTTAACTGAAGGTTCTCACTATCCCTTAGAATGGACCAATGATTTACATAACACTAAAATTAAACTAACTCATCTGTAATTATTCAGTATATCCCTTTATCCCTAATTGAACCAAATAAAGTAAATATCTGTGAGAGAACACTGAAGAATGGTCTCAACCAGAAATGTCACCCATTCCTTCTCTCCAGAGATGCTGTCTGTCTCACTACAGCTTTTTGTGTCTATCTTCAGTTTAAACCAGTATCTGCAGTTCCTTCCTACACTTAAGTAAGAATGCTCATTTGATCATAAGATCTAAATTAGTGTTGCATCAAACCAAAGAACAATTTAACACAGAATGGTAGATTCAAATTGGATGAATAGGATGATTACAGGGGGGTGAGATTCTGAGCCAATAAAATTGTCTCTCTATTATTCAACTGCAGGTTAAACCCATTTTCTAACTGTACCGTGGCAGATTTTTCAAAGTGGTATGGGGATCTAGCCTGATTAAAATGGAACCAAATATTAAATCAAAAAAGTAAATTAGAGATCCTTAAGGAGGAAATAATTCACATTTATTGTCAATAGAGTGAAAAGTAGGTAGTACAGGGCAAAGGGATAGAGTTGGAGAATGGGACTGATTGGATTGTTCTGTAGAAAGAACCAGCAAGGACTCAGCCGGATCATCTTGTTGTATTGAATCCACGACAAAGATCGGGGGCAAAACTTGCCATGATCCTGTGGCTAGGATGCTGAGGGTGAACATGACCTTGACTTGTATTTCAGGTCACAGGTCACAGTAAACACAAAGAATGCAGTTTGTTTGTTGGTCTTTTAGTTTAGTTTAGTTTAGTTTAGTTTAGTTTAGTTTAGTTTAGTTTAGTTTAGTTTAGTTTAGTTTAGTTTAGTTTAGTTTAGTTTAGTTTAGTTTAGTTTAGTTTAGTTTAGTTTAGTTTAGTTTAGTTTAGTGATGCAGCGTGGAAACAGACAGCACCAGTAATCAAAATCGAACCCAGGTCACTGATGCTGTAAGGCAGCAACTCTAGCGCTGTGCCACCGTGCCACACATCACTCGATTTTTGAAAATTGAGTTTCAGAGAAGACAGGTTTAGAGGAGAGTCAAAGCTAGCTCTTTGATTAAGTAATAATTATTGTTTTCAGACCTCTGATGTCGGAGTGGATTAGGACATTGCACTCTTGATAATATGATTTATGTGAGTTTTGCACCAAGTTTTGTGAGTTTTGTGTATCTTTCAATCAATTCAATCAATTAATTAAATTAAGAAAGATTTAAGAGCAAATGAAAAGGCAAAGTCAGTGGATATATTCAAGGCAGAGATAGTTGATTACTTGACTAGTACGGCTGTCAGTGGTTATGGGGAGAAGGCGGGAGAACGGGGTTAGAAGGGAAAGATAGATCAGTCATGATTCAATGGTGGAGTAGACTTGATGGGCCAAATGGCCTAATTCTGCTCCTATCACTTATAATCTTATGAAGACCTACTAGAAAGTCAGGGGATAAATCCTGAGCCATGGGAATTGTTGCAATATTGTCCTTCATTTTTAGCTGCAAAGAGGCAATTTTTCCAAAACCATATGAAGGAATTTCAAGCCCGAACCTTTTTTCGTGTGTTCCACCGTTGCTGGTGAAGTAATTTACATGCCAGGATCAGGATGATTGCAAGGGAGAAACATTCAAGAACGTGGGTCTGGGTCAGGGCTGACTTGATAGACGAATCAACAGTTGGACCCTGACAACTAGTGGAGGCAGGGTCTACAGTTTAAGAATAAGGGGTAGGCCATTTAGAACGGAGATGAGGAAGAACTTTTTCAGTCAGAGAGTGGTGAAGGTGTGGAATTCTCTGCCTCAGAAGGCAGTGGAGGCCAGTTCGTTGGATGCTTTCAAGAGAGAGCTGGATAGAGCTCTTAAGGATAGCGGAGTGAGGGGGTATGGGGAGAAGGCAGGAACGGGGTACTGATTGAGAGTGATCAGCCATGATCGCATTGAATGGCGGTGCTGGCTCGAAGGGCTGAATGGCCTACTCCTGCACCTATTGTCTATTGTCTATAGTTCGGCAATGAGGTTGGTAGCTTGGAGTAGATTTCATTGCCAGAATGTCGGGATTAGCAGTAGAGAGAAGTGAATGATAGTTAGGAGAGATGATTCATAGTCAGAGGGGCAGTGAGTTAAGTTAACAATTTGCATTTTCGGCAATTGATCCAATTCCAACCATTTGTGTACCATTGCCCAGATTCAATGATTTGATTCATATCGTCCAGGAAAATTGACCATTCAGAGAAGCAAAATAATACAATTCCATTCATGTTTGCACAGAATGCAAACATCAAAAGGCAAATAATTACAAATGTGGGATATATGAAATAAAACAGAAAAGTAAAACTGAAAACAGGAAGTCAAGAAAGTGGGATGCTGTTAACAGTACAATAGTACAATTTCAAGGTATGCATGTTCCTGTCAAAGCAAAGTTGATAGAAGAAAGTAATCCTGGATGACAAGAGAAAATGAGGCTTTGGTCAGGAAAAGGAAGGAGGAATAGGTTAGGTATAGGCAGCTGGGATCATGGATTCCTGGAGGAGTATAGGAGATTTATGGAGCATACTTAAGAAGAAAATCAGGAGAGCAAAGAGGGGATATGAGGTGGCTCTGACAGATAGAAGCTAAAGAGATTTTATGAGTATATTAAGGGAAAAGTGTAACTAGAGAGAGAACAGGACCAATCAGAATCCAATATGGTCACCTTGGTAGGTTGCTCTGGCAGGTTAGATTGCATGGGATCCAAAGAGCGATAGCTGAATGGATAGAAAATTGGCTATATGGAAGGAAGCAGAGGGCGATTGTGGAAGCTTGCTTCTCGGACTGGAAGTCTATGACAAATGGTGTGCCATAGGGTTCGGTGTCGGGCCCATTACTGTTTGTCATCTGTATCAATGATTTTGATGAGAATGTACATGGCAAGACCAGAAAATTTGCAGATGATACAAAAGTGGGTGGTATTACAAAAGTGGGTGGATGGATGTCAAAATTTGCAATAAATTGATCGATTGGCCAAGTGGGCTGAGGAATGGGTAATATAAAGAAATGTGAGGTGTTACATTTTGGAAAGTCTAACATGGGCAAGACCTGCACACTGGTAGGGTTCTGCGGAGTGTTGTAGAGCAGGGGAATCTAGGATAATAGATACATAGTTCCTAGAACATGGCATCACAGGTGGATAAGGTGGTCAAAAAGGTTTTTGGCACATTGGCCTTCATCACAGAGTATTGACTACAGAGCTTGGGAGGTCATGTTGCAGTTATACAAGACATTGATGAGGCCTCATTTAGAGTATTGTATTCAGTTCTGGGCACCATGTTACAGGAAAGATGTTGTCAAGTTGGAAAGGGTACAGAGAAGATTTACAAGGATATTGCCAGGTCTAGAGGGTCTGAGCTATAGGTAGAGGCTGAGCAGGCTGGGACTCTATTCTGTGGAGTGTAAGAGGAGGAGGGGTGATCTTATAGAAGTTTATAAAATCATGAGAAGAATAGATTGGGTAGATGCACAGTGTATCTTGCCCAGAGTAGGAAGAATTAGATTGTTCTGTTTCATGAAGCCATCTAAAAAGCTGTGCTTGTTCATATGGGGAAGTTAGAATAGAGGAAGCAATGAGGAAAAGGAATCACTAAGGCTACATCATCCCTCCACCACTCTTACCTATGTGGAAGGAACCCCTTTGAGCCATCTTAAGGTGAGAGGGTCAAAGTTTAAAGGAGATATGCAATTTTCTTTACACATACGATGTTGAAAAACCTAATCCACTCAATCTCCTCATAAGGAATTGAGGACCAGAGGACATAGGTTTAAGGTAAAGGGGGAAAGATTTAATAAGAATCTGTGGGGTAACGTTTTCACACAAAGGGTGGTGAGTGTATGGAACAAGCTGCCAGAGTAGGTAGTTGAGTCTGGGACTATTGCAACCTTTAGGAAACAATTAAATGGGTACATGGATAGGACAGGTTTGGAGGGATAAGGGCCAAATGCAGGAAGGAGGGACTAGTGTAGATGAGACATGTTTATTCACAAAATGCTGGAGTAACTCAGCAGGTCAGGCAGCATCTCAGGAGGGAAGGAATGGGTGACGTTTCGGGTCGAGACCCTTCTTCAGACTGATGTCAGGGGGGCACTGTCATGGGCCTCCTCCAGTGCCATAGTGAGGCCCACCGGAAATTGGAGGAACAGCACCCCATATTACGCCTGGGCAGCTTGCAGCCCAGTGGTATGAACATCGACCTCTCCAACTCTAGATAGTTCCTAGAGGGAACTGGGGTGCTGTTCCTCCAATTTCCGGTGGGCCTCACTATGGCACTGGAGGAGGCCCATGACAGTGCCCCCCTGACATCAGTCTGAAGAAGGGTCTCGACCCGAAACATCACCCATTCCTTCCCTCCTGAGATGCTGCCTGACCTGCTGAGTTACTCCAGCATTTTGTGAATAAACACCTTCGATTTATACCAGCATCTGCAGTTATTTTCTTATACTAGATGAGACATGTTGGTCAGCTTGGGCAAGTTGGGCTGAAGGGCTTGTTTCCATGCCGCATGAGTCTATGACTCTGTGTGTGAAGCTCAGGACAAGTTTGTCATTGAAGACATGAAGGCTAATGAATGGGAAAGTTAATGGCAATTCTTGTGGACAGTTCATATTACAGTTGCTGGATGTCCAAAGATGAATGAAAGTAGATATATCTCCTAGGCCTGATCAGATATATCCATGGACTCCGTAGAAAGCTAAAGAAGAAATTGGAGAATGGGAAATGATGGCCTGGTTAACACTGTGGGTTCATGGTCAAGGGATAGGTATGGGGAGGTGTCTGAGACCTGGTGCTTGCCCCCAGCATGGTAGAGGTCAGCCTTCCAGACGACAACAGCATCTCCCTTCTAAGATATATATCTCATCCCAGCAATCTATCAGATGAGACTTCATTACACTCCTTCTATGACTAGGAAAGCACACTGTATGAGATACTTCAGGTGCAGTGTTACGAAAACCCTAGATATTTACATTATCTATAAACCATGCTGTTGGGTTGCATCACAGCTTGGTTTGGGAACAGCTCTGCCCAAGACTACAAGAAATTGCAGAGTTATAGATATAGCCCAGTCATTCACACAGACCAGACTTCTCACAATTGACTCCATCTTCACTTCACGCTGCTTCAGGAATCAGTCAACATAATCATAGATTTGTCCCAGCTTATCACAAAATGTGCACCACCAGATTCAGGAATAACAGAACAACTTCCCTTCTGTATTAAGGTTTCTGAACAGTTCTTCCATTAGCTATGGTACTGTCCAATTCATCTCTACCCCATTGCGGACATTGGACTTTATCTATGGAACTGGTGCGCTACAATGCTGAAAACAGTATTCTACACGCTGTATTATCCCTTTGTTCTACACATTGTACTTGAGTTTGACTTGATTGTATTTATGTATAGTATTGTCTGATTTGATTGGAAAACAAAAGTTTTCACGGTACCACAGTACACATGATAATAATGAACCTAAACCTTCCTGTACCCTAATCCTCTCATTATATAGCAAAATGTCATATGTCTATCCAATTGTTTCCTTCATCTATTGCCAGTTTCCAGTTACTTTTGTGCAACGACACCTAAATCCCATTCATCAATAACATCTCCCAATCTGGCATTATTTAAAATATGCGATGATTTTCTGAATTTTTACAGTATCTGTGAGGAAATAAGAAGCAAGTTAGTTATGATAAATTAGGGAGCTTCTAAAAGGCTTGATAGTGGATAGACAATGGCTAACATTTAATAAATGAATGTAAGAAGTACAACATTTGATATTGCCAAAACACAAAAGGGAAATAAGGATCCAACCATAACTAGCAAATAAAGGTATTGCAGTAAATCCAAAGAAGAGTCACATAGTCAAATAACATTGCAAAGAAAGTATCAAACAAAGAAATTCAGCAGACAAAGAAATTGTCTGATAGCAAAAGCAGAGAATGCGAGTGAATCTGCAGGGACTATAAAAAAATCAATTAAATATCAGTAAATGTAGGTCCCCCGCAGTCAGGAACAGGAGAATTCAATATGGGTAATGGAAATGACAGAGCAATTAAACAAATATTTTGGTTCTGTCTTCACTGAAGATGGTATAAGTAACCAAGGATTTAATGGATTGATTTTGCTTTATTATTATTGTCACATGAACCAAGATAGAGTGAAATGCTTTGCTTTGCATTATATCCAGATAAATCATACTTTACATGAGCACATCAGATAGTGCAAAAGAGAAAATAAATGGAGTGCAAAATATTGTGATATATTTGCAGGGAAATTACAGATACAAAAGTGTGCAAGGGCTATAGTGAGGTAGATTGGAAAATCTGGAAATTCATCCCATGCAGATGAGAGGTTTGTTCAAGAGTCCAATCACAACAGGGAAGAAGCTGATCTTCAATCCGGTGATGCGTGCTTTCAGGTTTTTGCATCTTTTGCCAAATGAGAGAAGAAAGAAGAGAGAGTGACAGATATGTGAGTGGTTCTTGATTATGTTGGCTGCTTCCCCAAGGCAGCGTAAAATATAAATGAGATCAATGGGGGAGAGGCTGGAAATTAGTATTGGCAAGAAAATAGTGCTGGAGAAATTAATGACACTAAAAACTAATAAATCCCCAGAACCTCATACCTTGCATCTCCAAGTACTAAAGGAGATTATTATTTTACAGAATGCTATAGATTATGGAACAGTCTCTGCAGATTGGAGGCTGACAAATAATACCTCATTATTTGAAAAATTGGCTTGATGCATCCAGAATCAAAATTAGAATTAATTACGTGGGTGTTAAATTTACAGTTACCTTAGAGTTAATAGCTATGTAAGATCACTCGAGGACAAAGCTGCATTTGCGTGTGTGGTAATTAGTAGTGGTTTGTGGCATTTCTTATCAAATAACGTTATCTCACTTAACTCTTTTGCAATCTCCTGTGATATTTTATGTTACATTATTTGTAGTATTTTACTTTATGTTAGTAGGAATGGTATTTGGTTTCAAGAAACATTTTAAGAAGAATTCTGAGTTGTTCTATTCTCTGAGTTCTTGTTATCTACAGGCCATCCGGAAGGGTTCAGAACTTCACCCAGACAGTCAGTAACAGAGAGCACTGCACAAACCCAACCAGGCACAGCCTACTAACCTGAGAAAGATAAATGTATTCCTCCCACTTTACTTTTTGCCTGTTAATTAATTCTCAATCCATGCCAGTAATTGCATGTGCACTTATTTTACGGATGAAGCTCCTTTGTTGGACCTCATTAAAAGCTTCCTGAAAATCTGAATACACCACATTTGTATTAGCAAGAGTTGACCCTTACTTCCATTTGTATTTTTATACTATAAAAGGTTGTCATCTTCCAAAATGCTGTAGTCTGGAATGATAAAGAAGGCATATGGTATGCTTGCCTTCCTTGGTCGAGGCATTGAAAATAACCAGCAAGATGTCATGATGCAGTTTTATAAAATCTTGGTGAGGCCGCAAATGGAGTACTACATGCTATTCTGGTTGCCCATTACAGGAATAATATGAAGGCTTTGGAGAAGGAGCAGAAGAGGTTTACCAGGATATTGGCCGGAATGGCTGGTAATGGAGGCTATAGGGTGAATTTGGACAGTCTTAGGTTGTTTTCTCTGGAGCTCCGTAGGCTGCCAGGAGACCTGATGGACGTATAGAATATTATGAGAGACATAGATAGTGTAGACAATCAGGACCTTTCTCCAAGGGTGAAAATGTTAATTAAGAAAAGCAAACCTTTCAGGCGGGAAGGGGAAAGTTTAAAGGAGATATGTGGGCAAAGACACAGAAAGTGGTAAATGCCCACATCACTGTTAGGTTTGATGATGGAAGTATTTCAGGGGCTTTGAAATGGGCACTTTAATATGCAGTGAATGGAAGGATATGGATCACATACAGGCAGAAGATATCAGTTCATCATGGGCCTGTGTTGTAAGTTCTATGAATGTTTCATCTATTGTTTCTCCCTTATCTATTCGATGAGTCAGATTCTCAAAGAACACCCCTAAAAGAGTCAAACATGATTTTTCTCTCATAAATTTAGACTGGCTCTGCTCAAAATATGATAGCTAAAGATGATATAATGATAGTTACAGATAGCAAGATAGAACCAAAAGGTGGTTATAAAGGCATAAGAGATGTTTTCCTTTATTAGCTGTCATCAGTGGTGGGGAAGATGCTGGAGTCAATTATAAAAGACGAAATTGCAGAGCATTTGGATAGCAGTAACAGGATTGTTCCGAGTCAGCATGGATTTACGAAGGGGAAATCCTGCTTGACTAATCTACTGCAATTGTTTGAGGATGTAACTAGGAAAATTGACAGGGGAGAGCCGGTGGATGTGGTGTACCTCGACTTTCAGAAAGCCTTCGACAAGGTCCCACATAGGAGATTGGTGGGCAAAATTAGAGCACATGGTATTGGAGGTAGGGTACTGACATGGATAGAAAGTTGGTTGACAGACAGAAAGCAAAGAGTGGGGATAAATGGGTCCCTTTCAGAATGGCAGGCAGTGACTAGTGGGGTACCGCAAGGCTCGGTGTTGGGACCGCAGCTATTTACAATATACATCAATGACTTGGATGAAGGGATTAAAAGTACCATTAGCAAATTTGCAGATGATACAAAGCTGGGTGGGAGTATGAACTGTGAGGAAGATGCTATGAGGTTGCAGGGTGACTTGGACAGGTTGTGTGAGTGGGCGGATGCTTGGCAGATGCAGTTTAATGTGGATAAGTGTGAGGTTATCCACTTTGGTGGTAAGAATAGGAAGGCAGATTATTATCTGAATGGTGTCAAGTTAGGAAAAGGGGACGTACAACGTGATCTGGGTGTCCTAGTGCATCAGTCACTGAAAGGAAGCATGCAGGTACAGCAGGCAGTGAAGAAAGCCAATGGAATGTTGGCCTTCATAACAAGAGGAGTTGAGTATAGGAGCAAAGAGGTCCTTCTGCAGTTGTACAGGGCCCTAGTGAGACCGCACCTGGAGTACTGTGTGCAGTTTTGGTCTCCAAATTTGAGGAAGGATATTCTTGCTATTGAGGGCGTGCAGCGTAGGTTTACTAGGTTAATTCCCGGAATGGCGGGACTGTCATATGTTGAAAGACTGGAGCGACTAGGCTTGTATACACTGGAATTTAGAAGGATGAGAGGGGATCTTATCGAAACGTATAAGATTATTAAGGGGTTGGACACATCAGAGGCAGGAAACATGTTCCCAATGTTGGGGGAGTCCAGAACCAGGGGCCACAGTTTAAGAATAAGGGGTAGGCCATTTAGAACAGAGATGAGGAAAAACTTTTTCAGTCAGAGAGTTGTGAATCTGTGGAATTCTCTGCCTCAGAGGGCAGTGGAGGCCAATTCTCTGAATACATTCAAGAGAGAGCTAGATAGAGCTCTTAAGGATAGCGGAGTCAGGGGGTATGGGGAGAAAGCAGGAACGGGGTACTGATTGAGAATGATCAGCCATGATCACATTGAATGGCGGTGCTGGCTCGAAGGGCTGAATGGCCTACTCCTGCACCTATTGTCTATTGTCTATTGTCTATTGTCTATTGATATGTAGAAGGTGAGTGAAAGGGAAGGTATCTTAAGACTGCACAAAACATCAGTTGAAACATAGCTTGACCACAGAGTGTAGTTCCCGGTGCCGTGTTATAGTAAAGATGTGATTGTATTGGAGTGGGTGCAGATAATATTTATGAAGTTGTTGTCATTCAAAAGAAAATTGTAGCTGTGAGGAAAGACTGATAAAGTAAGGAGACATGAGAGACTGTAGAAGCTGGAATCTGAAGCAAAAAACAAACTACTGGAGAAACTCATCTACGATGCAATGGGCTGAAAGGGAAGATGTGGTGTTCTTTCCCAAGCTCGTATTGTTTCCTATTAACAGGGCAAGTGGCAACAGAACAATAGATCAGAGAGAGAATGGAATGTAGAATTAAAGTGACAGGTGATGGGAAGTTCAGAATCTCCCCAGCAGACAGCATGCAGATGTTCCACAAAACAGTCACCCAGAATGCACTTGGTTTTGTTAAAGAAAACTTTAAAAAACAACACAAAGATCGGGCAAGACAATCAAGACTTTATTTGAGAGCACCAAATACAGTGATCACTGGGAGCAATCTCGGAGATTGCATCAAAGGCAAATTTTGTATATAAGGAGAAGATGGATCTTTGTTCGTGGAGCAATCTAGGAGATTCATCTAGAACAAAGATTCATCTACTCCTTATATACAGAATTTTCCTTTGATGTTTTGTTTATTGCAGAAGGCAATTTAGAACTTTTCTTTCTTCCAAATGGTCTTATAACAAATATCATGCATCTCGGAAAGACACAGCAGGGTAAACACAGCCCAATTCCACACCATTACAGATAAGCAAATGTCCTGTTACACTTTCGACCTTATTTTATTATTTTACGATTGCCATTTGTCCTTTGATGACAGAGAACAGAATCTGACTAAAGCAGACTGCACTTTTACACATGCTCAGGTTCAATCTTCATTAATGCACAGAATTATTATAACACATGAAGAGGACTTTAAGCATTTTTAAGCACTTCACGTATCCCTACCCCTTGCTGTCTTCTTGAGGCTTTGCAATTTATCTATGACAGTTTCTACAAAGTAGGGGAATCCAAGCTGTGAGCCATGCAGTACACTAGGTTGGAAGAAGTAATTGCAATACTTGCAATAGCTTGTGAGATACTTGCAGCAGCTATTTTCTATGTGTAAGAAGGAACTGCAGATGCTGGTTTACACTGAAGATAGACACAAAATGCTGGAGTAACTCAGTAGGTCAGGCAGCATCTCTGGAAAAAGGAATAGGTGACGTTTCAGGCCGAGACCCTTCATCAGACTCTGATGAAGCATCTTGGCCTGAAATGTCACCTGATCCATTCCTCCAGAGATGCTGCCTGACCTACTGAGTTACTCCAGCATTTTGTGCCTATTACCTATGTAATAGTGAGGAAGCTAGGATGTCAGCGTGCGGTTAATTGTTGAATGGAGTGTGTTTACATTGTTATGCTGATGGTGATGCAGTTAGCAGGTGGTGTTGTGGTAAGGTGGGGCCACCTTGCACCACCTATTCATGTTTCTTGAAGAATTTAACATGATATCTAACACAACTACTACACAACTACATATTCACTTTCTGACACAGGTACACAAATGACAATTAACACTATTTCTTCTTTGCAGGAGCAGTGACACAGCGGCAGAATTGCTACCTTACAGCACCAGAGATTCGGGTTCAATCCTGATTACGGGTGCTGTCTGTACGGAGTTTGTACATTCTCCCCATGAACTGCATGGGATTTCTCTGGGATATCCAGTTTCCTCCAACACTCAAAAGAAGTACATGTTTGTAGGTTATTTGGCTTGGTATCATTGTCAATTGTTCCAAGTGGGTGTATGATAGTGTAAGTGTGCGGGGATCGCTCATCAGCATGGAATCATTGGGCCGAATGGCCTGTTTCTGTGTTGTATCTCTAAACTAACTAAACTAAAGAACAAGCGACAAGATCTGACTAGGATTCTAATAGTGGCCAGCCCCAACTCCCCGTATTAGCTTCCTTTAGTCACATTCCTCCACGTTACCAAAGGACATTACCCCTTTATAATTCCCCCTCCTCGATATTCAGTGCCATATCATTTAAAATTTATTTCAACCTGTGCCACAATAAACCCTTTTTATTCTAATCCCATTTGCCTGCTATTTTCCAATATTACTTAATAACCTTAATTTTCACATTTGTCTAAAATGATGTCACAGTCTCTGCATCAATTGCCACCTACAACATAGTTGAAAAGCACTAAGAATGCAGACAGATTTGTTGCTATTACTGTATTCTGGTCCTGGAGTGCAGCAAGGTGTTCAGTGTTTTTCTGATTACCTTTTTATGCCAGTGACCACGATCAACTATGTGCAGCATGTTCCTACAGCTGGTGACATTAAGGATATTACCATTTTTATACCTGGCACAATTTATCTTCATGCTAATCCTTGGTCCCTGCTGCTGTAATACCTTCTATCAGGTGTTTGTGCAATTTGATTTTATTAATTTCTAAAATTGTTCAAGAGAGTTAAGAGTCAAAAATGTTTAATTGTCATATGCAGGGACAATGGAACAATGAAATTCTTATTTTTCCCGTTATAAATAAACAAATACGTTTCAACCCAACATACTGATATCTAGCCTACAGTCATTACAGTTGGACTGAGATTTCCTTTGAGGCATCCTGGGCAGTAAAATCACTGCCAATAGTTCAAACTAGAATTGCACCATGTTAGGAATTATGCAGCAGTTATAAATTACTAGACCGAGTGGACCCATTGGGCCCAATCCTCTCCTGCATTCCTGCATAGGTGCAGCACCCTCTCCTCCCCCCCTCCCCCTCCCCTCTCCCCCCCCCCCCCCCCCCGCGCCCCCCTCCCCACTCCCCTCCACCTCCACTCCCCCTCCCCCTCCCTCCTCCCCCCTCCGTTTTTGTCTATCAATATATTTGTCTATCAATAAATGGTGTATATGTGTAATCTAGAGAGTCAGCCCTGGCAACACTAATTTTGGGTGTCTGGCAGCCCTAACCTCAGAAGCTTTTAGACCACCCATATGATTTACTTTGAACCAACAAAGGTGTTGGGACATTCAGAGGTGTCATGTGAACTATAATGTACTCACAGTATAAATGTATGATTCAATGGAACATTTTATCAGACTCAAATATCGAAGTAAACAATATCATTGTAGTTATAGAAATTGTGTTGAATCACCTGCTGTTATCTTTGATCTTAAGAGGATAAAAAGAATGTTCTTTGAATTTGGGGATTCTACCAACAGGGTCTCCAAGAGAATGTTTGTTTCTTTTGATGAATAAAGACTTCTTCATCAACCAGCATTAGCCTCTGAGTAGCTTAGTTCACGTCACAACACACCACACCAGCTTCGGTGTCAAGGGAAATAACTGATCTTGTTTTAGAAATTAGTCATCGCAAAATCAATATCAAAGGTGTACGTGAACTAAATTTATTTATTCTGTAATGCATTTTTCTTTGCATTTTTAAGTTTTATCGTAAGCAGCAGTGGAGGCTAAATTGGCGCGTGATGGAAAGCAGCCAAGGAATGGCAGTGTGTGATTACTGCATATATCAAATGAAATGCACACTGCATAATACTTTCTTGTTGCAGACTAGATTGGATGATTGCAGTGCATGTTGTTAACTAACAGTATACATCAATAGAGGTCCACAAATCATTTCTTCCTTATATCAGTTAAATTATTTGCTCCTTTTAAATAGGAACTGCTTTATGGCTTTAGCATGAGTTGTGAGTTGCACAGATTGTGATTCTAATGAAGGAAATAGTGAAGAGTGGTTGAGCATGGGAAAGAATAATTCCAGGGTGTTGCAATGGAGATCTTAGTGAATGAAGTGGACACTTAACAGGCTATGGCGAGCAGCATGCCAATGAGTTAAAACAGCGGGTTAGGAACTGGGATCTACATGGCTTCACAATAAGTTCTGCAACCTTCCACAGAAGACTTGATTCCATAGATAGACACAAAATGCTGGAGAAACTCTTCTGAAGAAGGGTCTCGACCCAAAACATCACCCATTCCTTCTATCCAGAGATGCAGCATGTCCCGCTAAGTTACTCCAGCATTTTAAGTCTATCTTTGGTTTAAACCAGCATCTGCAGTTCCTTCCTACAAGACTTGATTCCATGCTAGTTCGGTGGGTTCTGATGAGCAGGATTGGGTTGTGAAGTTAGACACACCTACTGGTGTTTATGTTGGTTTATTTGTGTGCTCCAGACATAGACTCAAGAATCTCAATGCCAACCCTAATACTCATTCTACATTATAAGGGACATGGGACAGAGAGTGCCATGCAAAACATAAAGTGGTGAAGGAATTCAGCAGGTCAGGCCATGAGCTAGGCCAAAGAAGGCTGTAGACCTGAAACATCATCTCTCCATTCCCTCCACAGATGCTATCTGACCGGTTGAGTTCCTCCAGCACTTTGTATTCTGCTTGAAAAGATAGAACTAATCATTATTTGAATTGCCCATGGTGACCTGTTCTCTATAGCAGAGTCAGTTGAAAACAACAGCATCCTCATATCTAAATCAGCCTTCTCACATCACACTTCTTTAAGCCTTGTGTTCTTCTAACTTACAAGTGCTCAAGCTGGGTCATCCAACCAACACTCTCTGATCTAATCTCCTCTCTAGTAATTTTAACCTGGTCCCTTCCCCTTTCTGATATAAGCAAATGCAATCTGATCAGCCAGGATAGGAACTCCATGAAGGAGTGATTATGAAGACACATCATCAGTTGATTTCATGTTCAACCCAATGTATCACAAAATGGTACAGGGAATGTAAGGGAAACGTTACTTTCATATAGCACCTTTTCCAACCTCCTCATGGTCTTTCCTGTTTTATACTCCATATATACTCCAGCCACTTTGAAATGAAAGCCAATATTGTCTATTGTCTATTGTCTATTGTCTAATATTTAATTAGCCTTTCCAATCATGCACTGCACCTGTGTGCAGATTTGATGTCCGTCATGCACAAGGAACTCCAATCCCTCTATGCTACAGATTTTGGTATCATTCGACATTTAACTGTTTTATCATTTTTCCTTCCAAGGTGAACAACTTCATATTTTCCCATATCACATTAAGGTACAGACCTTTTTATGCACTCATTTAACCTGAGCATATCGCTCTGTTACTTATTTGTAACCTCCTCACAGCTTGCCTTTCCACTTACTTCTTCACCACCTTATCTACTTACGATACCACTTTCGGGAAACTATGGAGCTGAGCGCTGAGATCGCTCTGCTCCACAACACACCCCCTGCCAGAGCCCTACAGGGCACTGTGAAAGTCCTACCCTGGTTTGACTTCTCAAAATGCAATACCTCGCACTTTTCTGAATTAAACTCCATTTGCCATTCCTCAGCCAACCTTCTCAAATGGTCAAGATTCAGCTGTAATTCATGATAATTATCTTCACTGTCCACGACATCACTTATTTTATTGGAATTAATGGAATACAGGATCATGAGGAAGGTTATACCCCTATGGTTCTGCCACCTCCCCTACATCCCATTCCGCCTCATCTGTAGAGGCCGAGGAATCTTCACAAAGCCTCATTAATTTTACACGTTCAACATAAGATTGCATATTTCCAAAAACATTTCATCTTCTCCATGCTGTATGTTCTTTCAGACTACATATTACATTATATCCATTCTGCCTAGGCATTCACACTAAATTGGCTTAGCGCAATTGAATTAAATTGAATTAAATTGAATTGAATAAATTTTATTCGCCAAGTACGTATACATACAAGGAATTTGCCTTGGTGTTTTGCTCGCAAGTAACAACACGACATACAGTAAACAATTAAGAATAAAACATTATAATTTAAACATGTGAAGAATGAAATAAAATACCAGAGCAAAAGGAGGCTACAGATTTTTGGTTGTTGAGTAGAGCTACTGCTCGTGAAAAAAAAGCTGTTTTTATGTCTGGCTGTGGCGGCTTTGACAGTCCGGAGTCGCCTTCTAGAGGGAAGTGCTTCAAAGAGTTTGTGGCCAGGGTGAGAGGGGTCAGAGATGATCTTGCCCGCTCACTTCCTGGCCCTTGGAGTGTGCAGTTCGCCAATGGGGGGAAGGTTGCAGCCAACAACCTTCTCAGCTGTGCAAACGATGCGCTGCAGACTCCGGATGTCGTGCTTGGTGGCTGAGCCAAACCAGACCATGATGGAGAAGGTGAGGACAGACTCTACAATGGCAGTATAGAATTGGACCATCATTGCCTGTGGCAGATTGTGTTTTCTCAGCAGCTGCAGGAAGTACATCATCTGTTGGGCCTTTTTGACTGTGGAGTCGATGGTGGCCCCCCCATTTAAGGTCCCTGGTGATGATGGTTCCAAGGAACTGAAATGACTCCCACAGATGTGACTGTGGTGTTGTTGATGGTGAGTGGGGGGAAGGGAGGGTGAGCTCTCCTAAAGTCTACAATCAATTCCACTGTCTTGAGAGCATTGAGCTCCAGGTTGTTGCGAAGGCACCAGGACACCAGCTGTGTCCCTTCCTGTCTGTAGGCAGATTCCTCCCCATCCTGGATCAGTCCAATCAGGGTTGTGTCATCCGCAAACTTGAGAAGCTTGACAGAGGAGGCTGTGGAGGTGCAGTCGTTGGTGTAGAGAGAGTAAAGGAGAGGGGAGAGTACGCAGCCTTGCGGAGCTCCTATGCTGAGGGTCAGCGGATCTGCGATGTGCTTTCCCAGCCTCACATGCTGCTTCCTGTCTGTCAGGATGTTGATGATCCACTGACAGAGGGGGTCAGGCACAGTCAACTGGGAGAGTTTGGAGTGTAGTAGCTCTGGTACAATGATGTTGAATGCAGAGCTAAAATCCACAAAAAAAATCCTTGTATAGGTCTCCTGGCGGTCTAGGTGCTGGAGAATGAAGTGTTCCACTTATTTCTTCACCACCTTATCTACTTATGATGCCACTTTCAGGAAACTATGTAGCTGAGCACTGAGATCCCTCTGCTCTACAACACACCCCCTGCCAGAGTCCTACCATGCAAGTTATTGGCATGATGATTATGGAAAATCATAATGGGTGTGGGGAACTCAATAGCACTATAATCTAGTAAGTTTGAAAATGGAAAAGTTCATTCATTTTATGGCAGGAATATTGATAACTTCTTTCTCACATTATAATTGGTAAAATTAAGAAGTTGATATACTCAATAGGTGAGTGGGGAAAACTCAAGACAGGATACCATAGGTATTATTTGGGATTATTGGTAAAGGTCTCCAAGTATTGTAATGGCCACAGAAAGGCAGCAAACTGCTTGAGGAAGGGACTGGAGTCATTTTTGATTGCAGTATGCAGAGAAAGCCGTCAGCAATTGGACAGAAAGTGATTGGTGATCACAGTCTAGGAAGAACTGTGTTTTGGGGAAAGAGTGGAGAGTGGAGGTTTCATAAACTTCACTGGATTTACAAGGACTGCTGTAAACATACTTGAATAGGGTTCTTGCACACCAGGGGCAATCCTGCACACGAGGGACAATTTACAATTCTTGCAATTTTTTTTACCTCAGCCAATTAACCCACAAACATGCAGGTGTTTGGAGTGTGGGAGGGAACCACAGCACCAGGAGATAACCCACACAGACGTGGGGAGAACATACAAACTTTGTACAAACCCAGGTTGTACAAATCAGACCCCAGGTTTCTGGCACGGTAGGCAGCAACTCTACTGCTGCAGCACTGCCCAATCTTTGTTTGTAAATTAGACAGACATGTAGAATCAAATTCAATAAAAGCTCTGCAATCTGTGTGGAAACCGAGAATATTTAGTGTCCTGCTGATATCAGAGGTGACCATATCATTTAGTATCTGATGCGGTGCTGGCTCGAAGGGCCGAATGGCCTCCTCCTGCACCTATTGTCTATTGGGATAAGCGAGTAAGGCCAGGGGCAATAATGTGTGAAAGGGGAGGTGAATACCGAAGTTAAACTGTTGTATATGAATGCGCGAAGTATAAGAAATAAAGTGGATGAACTTGAGGTTCAGTTAGAAATTGGATAGTATGATGTTGTGGGAATTACAGAGACATGGCTGCAAGAGGACCAGGGCTGGGAACTGAATATTCAGGTGTATACATCCTATCGAAAAGACAGATATGTGGGCAGAGGGGCTGGGGTAGCTCTGTTGGTAAGGAATGAAATTCAGTCCCTTACGAGCGGTGACATAGAATCAGGATATGTAGAGTCAGTATGGATAGAACTGAGGAATTGTAAGGGTAAAAAGACCCTCAGGGGAGTTATCTACAGGCCCCAAAGAGTAGCCAAAGAGTAGCCTGGATATAAGGTGCAAGAGTTAGAATTGACATGTCGCAAAGGTAATGCTACGGTGGTTGAGGGAGATTTCCACATGCAGGTAGACTGGGAAAATCAGGTTGGTACTGGACCCCAAGAAATGGAGTTTATGGAGTGCCTCCGAGATGGATTCATAGAGCAGCTTGTACTGGAGCCTACCAGGGAGAAGGCAATTCTGGATTTAGTGTTGTGTAATGAACCGGATTTGATAAAGGACCTCAATGTAAAAAAGCCACTAGGAGGTAGTGACCATAATATGATGTATTAATCCACAATTTGAGAGGGAGAAGGGAAAATCGGTAGTGTCAGTATTACAATATTACAGTTGAGCAAAGGGGACGATGAGGGAGAAGCTGGCCAAAGTTGACTGGAAAGAGACCCTAGCAGGGGTGACAGTGGAACAACAATGGCAGGTATTTCTGGGAATAATATAGAAGGTACAGGATCAGATAATTCCAAAGAGGAAGAAAGATTCTAAGGGGAGTAAGAGGCGACCGTGGCTGACGAGGGAAGTTAAGGACAGTATAAATATAAAGGAGAAGTATAACATAGCAAAGATGAGCGGGAAGCCAGAGGATTGGGAAACTTTTAAAGAGCAACAGAAGATAACTAAAAAGGCAATACTGGGAGAAAAAATGAGATACTAAGGTAAGCTAGCCAAGAATATATAGTAAAAGCTTCTTTTGGTATGTGAAGAAGATAAAACTAGTTAAGACAAATGTGGTTCCCTTGAAGACAGAAGCAGGTGAATTTATTGTGGGAACAAGGAAATGGCAGACGTTGAACTGTCTTCACTAAAAAAGATACAAACAATCTCCCAGGTGTACCAGTGGGCAGAGGACCTAGGGTGACGGAGGAGCTGAAGGAAATTCACATTAGGGAGGAAATGGTGTTGGGCAGACTGATGGGACTGAAGGCTGATAAATCCCCAGGGCCTGATGGTCTGCATCCCAGGGTACTTAAGGTAGTGGCTCTAGAAATCGTAGACGCATTGGTGATCATTTTCCAATGTTCCATAGATTCAGGATTAGTTCCTGTGGATTGGAGGGTAGCTAATGTTATCCCACTTTTTAAGAAAGGAGGGAGAGAGAAAACAGGGAATTATAGACCTGACATCAGTGGTGGGGAAGATGCTGGAGTCAATTATAAAAGATGAAATAGCGGCACATTTGGATAGCAGTAACAGGAATGTTTCTCGGAACGTAACCCCATCGTAAGTTGAGGAGCACCTGTACATTAATGATTTGCAGATGACACAAAGCTGGGTGACTTGGACAGGTTGTGTGAGTGGGCGGATGCATGGCAGATGCAGTTTAATGTGGATAAGTGTGAGGTTATCCACTTTGGTGGTAAGAATAGGAAAGCAGATTATTATTTGAATGGTGTCAAGTTAGGAAAAGGGGACGTACAACGTGATCTGGGTGTCTTAGTGCATCAGTCACTGAAAGGAAGCATGCAGGTACAGCAGGCAGTGAAGAAAGCCAATGGAATGTTGGCATTCATAACAAGAGGAGTTGAGTATAGGAGCAAAGAGGTCCTTCTGCAGTTGTACAGGGCCCTAGTGAGACCGCACCTGGAGTACTGTGTGCAGTTTTGGTCTCCAAATTTGAGGAAGGATATTCTTGCTATTAAGGGCGTGTAGCGTAAGTTTACTAGGTTAATTCCCGGAATGGCGGGACTGTCCTATGTTGAAAGACTGGAGCGACTAGGTTTGTATACACTGGAATTTAGAAGGATGAGAGGGGATCTTATCGAAACGTATAAGATTATTAAGGGGTTGGACATGTTAGAGGCAGGAAACATGTTCCCAATGTTGGGGGAGTCCAGAACCAGGGGCCACAGTTTAAGAATAAGGGGTAGGCCATTTAGAACAGAGATGAGGAGAGTTGTGAATCTGTGGAATTCTCTGCCTCAGAGGGCAGTGGAGGCCAATTCTCTGAATACATTCAAGAGAGAGCTAGATAGAGCTCTTAAGGATAGCGGAGTCAGGGGGTATGGGGAGAAAGCAGGAACGGGGTACTGATTGAGAATGATCAGCCATGATCACATTGAATGGTGGTGCTGGCTCGAAGGGCCGAATGGCCTACTCCTGCACCTATTGTCTATTGTCTATTGTCTATTGAATAGGCCATTCGGCCCTTTCATCCAGCACCGCCATTCAATGTGATCATGGCTGATCATTCACAATCTTCACAATCAGTACCCCGTTCCTGCCTTTTCTGAAGTGTGAGGAGGATGCTATGAGGATGCAAGGTCATTTGGACAGGTTGGGTGAGTGGGCAGATGCCTGGCAGATGCAGTTTAATGTGGATAAATGTGAGATTATCCACTTTGGTGGCAAGAACAGGAAGGCAAATTATTATCTGAATGGTGTCAAGTTAGAAAAATGGGAAGTACAATGAGGTCTGGGTGTCCTAGTTCATCAGTCACTGAAAGCAAGCATGCAGGTACAGCAGGCAGTGAAGAAAGCTCATGGCATGTTGGCCTTCATTACAAGAGGTCCTTCTGCAGTTGTACAGAGCCCTTGTGAGATCACACCTGGAGTATTGTGTGCAGTTTTGGTCTCCAAATTTGAGGAAGGACATTCTTGCTATTGAGGGAGTGCAGAGTAGGTTCATGAGGTTAATTTCCGGGATCGCGGGACTGTCATATGTTGAAAGAATGGAGCGATTGGGCTTGTATATACTGGAATTTAGAAGGATAAGAGGGGATCTTATTGAAACATATAAGATTATTAAGGGATTAGACATGCTAGAGGCAGGAAACATGTTCCGAATGTTGTGGGAGTCCAGAACCAGGGGGCCACAGTTTAAGAATAAGGGGTGGGCCATTTATAGACAATAGACAATAGACAATAGGTGCAGGAGTAGGCCATTCAGCCCTTCGAGCCAGCACCGCCATTCAATGCGATCATGGCTGATCACTATCAATCAGTACCCCGTTCCTGCCTTCTCCCCATACCCCCTCACTCCGCTATCCTTAAGAGCTCTATCCAGCTCTCTCTTGAAAGCATCCAACGAACTGGCCTCCACTGCCTTCTGAGGCAGAGAATTCCACACCTTCACCACCCTCTGACTGAAAAAGTTCTTCCTCATCTCCGTTCTAAATGGCCTACCCCTTATTCTCAAACTGTGGCCCCTTGTTCTGGACTCCCCCAACATTGGGAACATGTTATCTGCCTCTAATGTGTCCAATCCCCTAATTATCTTATATGTTTCAATAAGATCCCCCCTCATCCTTCTAAATTCCAGTGTATACAAGCCCAATCGCTCCAGCCTTTCAACATACGACAGTCCCGCCATTCCGGGAATTAATCTAGTGAACCTACGCTGCACGCCCTCCATAGCAAGAATATCCTTCCTCAAATTTGGAGACCAAAACTGCACACAGTACTCCAGGTGCGGTCTCACCAGGGCCCGGTACAACTGTAGAAGGACCTCTTTGCTCCTATACTCAACTCCTCTTGTTACGAAGGCCAACATTCCATTGGCTTTCTTCACTGCCTGCTGAACCTGCATGCTTCCTTTCATTGACTGATGCACTAGGACACCCAGATCTCGTTGAACTCCCCCTCCTCCTAACTTGACACCATTCAGATAATAATCTGCCTTTCTATTCTTACTTCCAAAGTGAATAACCTCACACTTATCTACATTAAACTGCATCTGCCATGTATCCGCCCACTCACACAACCTGTCCAGGTCACCCTGCAGCCTTATTGCATCTTCCTCACAATTCACACTACCCCCCAACTTAGTATCATCTGCAAATTTGCTAATGGTACTTTTAATCCCTTCGTCTAAGTCATTAATGTATATCGTAAATAGCTGGGGTCCCAGCACCGAACCTTGCGGTACCCCACTGGTCACTGCCTGCCATTCCGAAAGGGACCCATTTATCCCCACTCTTTGCTTTCTGTCTGTTAACCAATTTTCTATCCATGTCAGTACCCTACCCCCAATACCATGTGCCCTAATTTTGCCCACTAATCTCCTATGTGGGACCTTGTCGAAGGCTTTCTGAAAGTCGAGGTACACCACATCCACTGACTCTCCCTTGTCAATTTTCCTTGTTACATCCTCAAAAAATTCCAGTAGATTTGTCAAGCATGATTTCCCCTTCGTAAATCCATGCTGACTCGGAACGATCCCGTTACTGCTATCCAAATGCTCAGCAATTTCGTCTTTTATAATTGAACAGAGATGAGGAAAAACTTTTTCACCCACAGAGTCATGAATCTGTGGAATTCTCTGCCTCAGAAGACAGAGGAGGCCAATTCTCTGGATGCTTTCACGAGAGAGTTAGATAGAACTCTTAAAAATTGCGGAGTCAAGAGATATGGGGGGAAGGAATAAACGGGGTACTGATTGTGGATGATCAGCCATGATCACAGTGAATGGCGGTGCTGGCTCAAAGGGCTGAATGGCCTACTCCTGCACCTATTGTCTATTGTCCATTGTTGGTAGCATGCTTTCAAATTCTAGACGTATCAACCCTGAACTTACAACAGTGGGATTCAGTAATTACCACATTTGTTGTTAATGTGTTTAGTAGGTACACTGCATTACCATTATTCCATCTTGCAGCGATAGATAGAGACATTCTTTTCTGTTCCCCAGAGTTTCTGTCAATCATTCTGCATTGTCTATTCACCAAGCCACAGTCCATTTTAATAGAATGTGCTTTCAAGCTTTAATGTTCAAGTGCTTTGTGATGATAAGTATGAATCTCTCCGGATGGCCCATTATTCTGCTTGCACTATTAATTGATTGCTGGATTCTTCGATGTATATAAATGGGAAGTGACTGACGAGTGACTGCAAAAGTTGTCAGTGACTGTGTTCTCTCTTTTCATCATTTCGCATTGTATCTATTTCTTCATTTGCAGGTGATAAAATTAATTGTATGAAGACTAACGGAGGGAAAGAAATAACGTGAATAAAATGCAAGTGCAGTAATGGAATGTTCATTATGCGCATGGGAAATATCGGGAGATAGGGAAGGTCCCACCCATTTTAGTGTCATCTGCAAACTTATTCATCATGCCTCACACCTTCTCATGCAAATCGTTGAGATAAACCACACACAGCAATGGGCAACCATTCCTCAGTTACGCCACTAATCACAGGCCACCATTTAGATTGAGCAGAGCCAGTGTAGATTTATGAGAGCAAAATCACGTTTGACCCATATAGTGACGTTCTTTGAGAATCTGACATCGAATTTAGGTATACAACGTTCTACCAGCACCCCCTGTTTCCTACCACATTGTCAATTCTGTGTCCAGTTTACTAGTTCCCTCTGGATTTGATGAGGTCTAACCTTCCAGAACAGCCTACCATGTGGAACTTTATCAAAGGCCTTGCTGACATCCATATAAGACCATCTATGGCCCTGCCCTTATCAACCTACTGGTTCTTTCCTCA
Organism: Rhinoraja longicauda; assembly: GCF_053455715.1. Lineage (NCBI taxonomy): Eukaryota > Metazoa > Chordata > Chondrichthyes > Rajiformes > Arhynchobatidae > Rhinoraja > Rhinoraja longicauda. The sequence goes on along the minus strand of NC_135955.1, from coordinate 65,569,606 downwards.
AAAAACTCAATCAAATTCATGAGGCACTATGTTTCACACAGAAAAACTATGCCTACTATCCCTAATTAACCCCTGTCTTTCCAGATACATGTATATAGAGAAACAGCAGAAACCAGCGATGCAGCTAACAAGCTGCAATGCATTAGCGCTATTGCGATCTACCGGCAGCAACAGAGCTGTCGACTGTAAGGGAATTCCCGATCACAGGGGAATCCCCGACCTGGCGGAGGACCGCAGGAACAGTAAGTAATGTACCTGGAAACACCGGGGAGGCCTCCATGATGTCCAGAAACGTGGCCGGCAGGCAGGACTACGTCAGACTGAAGCACAGGGAACTACGACCCCTCTCCCTGCCATCCTACTAGCCAATGTACAATCACTGGAAAATAAAGTGGAGGACTTAAGGTCAAGGCTGCTTTACCAAAGGGAGCTGAGGCAATGCTCTGTGTTCTGTTTCACAGAGAGACGGCTCACCCCCAGCTCCCCAGACTCAGCCATCCAGCCTGAAAGTTTCGTCATCCTTCGTATGGACTGTACCCAGGCCTCTGGGAAAGGGAGAGGCAGGAGCGTCTATCTCATGGTCAACTCTTCATGGTGCTCACATGTGGCAGTTCTGTCTAACTCCTGCTCTCCGCACCTGGTACATCTGGCGGTGAAGTGCTGCCCCTTCTACCTCCCGATGGAATTCACCTCCATCATCCTGACTGCAGTCTACATCCCACCCCAGGCAGACGTCTGTCTAGCATTGGATGAGCTGCACCCATGATCAATAAGCACCAGCCAGCGTACCCCGAAACCTTTACTACCATAGCCGGGGACTTCAACAAAGCCAACCTGAAAAAATCACTCCCAAACTACCACCAACATGTCGCCTGCAGCGGTTGGTGTTGCCTTCCGGTCACGAGGGGGCCCCCCGATGGGGGTCACTCTATGAAGGGATTCTACCCCTCTATATCCGGGACCTGGGATGGAGGGTACTGCACCAAGGAGTCCCCTGCAACCAGTTTCTCTCACGGTTCACAGACTCGCCAGCCGCCTGCCACTTTTGCAGGTTGGAAGAGTCTCCATGTACCACGTGTATATGGAGTGTGTGAGGTTGAAGCCCCTGTTCCAATATGTAAAGGGGCTGCTTCTTGCCTTCTGGCTACACCTCTCAGCCAGCATCCTCATCTTTGGACACCCTGTGCGTAGGGGAGAGAGTAGGGCCAAGGATGTCCTGGTTGGGTTGCTCCTGGGCCTGGCCAAGCTGGCCATTCGCAAGTCACGGCGCCAGGCAGAAGAGGGTTCTGCCCAAGCCGGCTGCCTGCCCCTTTTCCGGGGTTAGAGAGGGACTACGCGCTGTCCACGGGCGCCCTTGGGGATTTCCGGGACCGTTGGGCACTGCGGGGGGTTGAATGTATCCCTGGCAGGGATTGGAACATATTTGTAAGGATTGTTACACAGTTGTTTGGAAATTTAGTGTCTAGATAATTTGGTGATCTTGCACTATGATAGTGGGTGTGTTACCACGGTTTTGTTTTTGTATTGTGATCGCAATTAAATAAATTATTTTTGATACAAAAAAAAATCTGGTTACCAAGCTCACACAACTGGGTCTCTGCGCATCCCTCTGCAAGTGGATCCTCGACTTCCTCATCCACAGACCACAGTCTGTTCCAATTGGCAGAAATACTAATTCCTCATTAACAATCAGTATGGGAGCACCTCAAGGCTGTGTGCTTAGCCCCCTGCTCTACTCACTCTATACTCATGACTGTGTAGCCGGTCACAGTGCGAACTCCACCTTCAAGTTCACCGACAACACCACCGTATAGAAGTGAGATCGACCGATTGACCAAATGGTGCCAGCACAACAACCTGGCTCTCAATATCAGTAAAACCAATGAACTGATTGTGGACTTTGGAAGAGGAAGGATGAGGACCCACAATCCTGTTTCTGTCAACTTCAAATTCCTGGAGTGCATATTTCCAAAGATTTTTCCTGAATCCAGCACACTGCCGCAATTATAAATAAAGCACATCAACGCCTCTACTTCCTGAGAAGATTACGGACATTCGGTATGTCTGAGAGGATTCTCTTGAACTTCTACAGGTGTGTGGTAGAGAGCATATTGATTGGTTGCATCATGGGCTGGTTCGGCAACTTGAAACTCCCAGGAGTGGAAAAGACAGCAAAATGTTGTGAACACTGCCCAGTCCATCACCGGCTCTGAGCTGCCCACCATCAAAGGGATTTATCGGAGTTGCTGCCTCGAAAAGGCAGCCAGCATCATCAGAGACCCACATCATCCTGGCCACACACTCATTTCACCCCTGTCATCGGGGAGAAGGTACAGGAGCCTGAAAACTGTAACGTCCAGGCTCAGGAACAGCTTCTTCCCCAGACATCAGGTTATTAAACACTACAACCTCAAATAAGTTCTGAACTACACTAAATTATTATTATTATTATTATTATTATTATTATTATTATTATTATTATTATTATTATTATTATTATTATTATTATTATTATTATTATTATTATTATTATTATTATTATTATTATTATTATTATTATTATTATTATTATTATTATTGCACTATGTTTGTTTTTTGAGAATGAATGTATGTATATATATATATGTGTGTGTGTGTGTGTGTGTGTATACTGTATATAATATATATATATATATATATGTGTGTGTGTGTGTGTGTATACTGTATATAATATATATATATATATATATATATATATATGTGTGTGTGTGTGTGTATATACACGCTGCCCTTTTTTTTCCTCACGTTTATCATATTGTTTGCAGTGTACTATGTTTACATTTTCTGTTGTGCTGCAGCAAGTAAGAATTCATTGTTCTATCTGGGACATATGACATTAAAACAATCTTGACTCTTGATTCTTGATATTATCCCTCAAAATCATCTCCACCAACTTTCCGATCTTTCTTATGTCGCCGATCTCAATAATGGTTGGCGGCACTGGGTCTGTACTCGATGAAGTTGAGAAGAATGAGGGGGGACCTCATTGGAATGTACAGAATAGTGAAAGGCTTGGATAGAGTGGATGTGGAGAGGATGTTTCCACTAGTGGGAGAGTCTAGGACGACAGGTCATAGCCTCAGAATTAAAGGACGTTCCTTTAGGAAGGAGATGAGGGGGAATTTATTTAGTCAGAGGGTGGTGAATCTGTGGAATTTTTTGCCACAGAAGTCTGTGGAGGCCAAATCAGTGGATATTTTTAAGGCGAAGATGGATAGATTTTTGATTAGTAAGGGTGTCAGAGGTTATGGGGAGAAGGCAGGAGAATGGTGTTGGGAGGGAGAGATACTGTAGATCAGCCATGATTGAATGGCAGAGTAGTTGATGGGCCAAATGGCCTAATTCTGCTCCTATCCTTTATGACCTTATGACCTTAAAAACCTTGCCCTCTCACACTTCTGCCAGTAGGTCAAGGTTTGTCCTCTCATTGTCAGATCCTACATATTCCCTAAGGAAGCTATCCTGAACAAACTTGACAAATTCCATCCTTATCTATATTGGAAAAGTTAAAATCCCTTACTCTCACAACCCTATTGGTCTTGCAGCTGCCTGTAATCTCCAGGCATATTAGTTTCTCTGATTCCTGTTGATTATTTGGGTGCCTATGGTACAATTTCCACAAGGTGATCACTCCCTTTTTATTTTTCAGCTCCACCCAAAGCCTCACTGGATGAACCATCAGTAATGTCATCTCTGACCACTACTGCGACATCCCCCTTAATCAATAAAGCAAAACCCCCTCTTCCTTTACCCTCATCTCCATCTCACATGTCGCATCAGTACACTAGAATATTAAGCTGTCTCTCCTGCCCCTCCCTTAACCAGGTTTCCATAATGGCTTTAATATCCCAGTTCCATGTAAGTATCCACGCTCTGTTTAACTGCCTTACATTTCAGGCCTGTAGCATTGAGATGAACGGAACTTAATCCACCCCGCTGGGGTCGGCCCACTGCGGACCTTTCACCGTCCGGCGCGGCCTGGAACGTGGCAACTTCAACAGCCTGACCGCAAGAGAAGACGGCAGGGGAAGAAAAAATACATTCTGGCCTTCCATTACAGTGAGGAGGTGACTGGAGGAGACTCACTGTGATGGATGTTTCTTTTTTTTCTGTTTTGTGTTGGTTGGGGTTGTGTAATTTGCTTATTTTATTGCTCTTATTGTTGGACTGTGGGTGACGAAATCTCGTCCAAAAGACTTGTTTTTTGGATGACAAATAAAGATATCCTGAATCCTATCCTGAATCCTGAATGGCACCAGGAAGGCTATACAATATCCTGGAGTACCATTTTGCTGCCACAGAATACCCTGTGTGTCCCCCTAACTATGGGCCTCCTATCATTGTAGCCCTGTCTGACGTCACCCTACCTTACTGTGCCTCAGTGCCCAGGCCTAGTGCTGCTGTTGCTCTGCTCTGAATAGTCACTGCCCTGTATTTAACAGTATCTAAAAGAATATACTTGTTTTGGGAGGGGAATGGACAAAAGGGATTACTGCATTTTTCTGCATACTCCTTCCCTGGTGGTCACTCATCTTGCTCTAACTCCTTTATAATGATGCTCTCATTCTCACAGGACAATCCTGTGGTCATCCAGCTGCAGCTCCAGTTCTCTCACTTGGTCAGCCGGGAGCTAGGTTTAGAGAGTAATGAGAGGAGGTAAGAGAGGTAAAGAGAGAGTACGGGAAAAAGCAAGCAGCAAATATAAACAGGAATCCAAAAAACATTCTTTAGGTATATGAGCAAATAAACAGTTATAATACAAAATGTGAAATTAACCGGAGACATAGAACATAGAACATGGAAAAGTACAGCACTGGAACAGGCCCTTCGGCCAAAATGTCTGTGCCAATCATGATGCCAAGATAAATTAATCTCACCTGCCTGCACATGATTCATATCCTTCCATTTGCTGTATATCTATTTGCCTATCTAAAAGCCTGTTAAATGCCACTATTGTACCTGCCTCCACCAGCACTCCTGGCAGCATGTTTCACGCACCCACCACCCTCTGTGTAAAGAACCTGCCCTACACATCTCCCTTAAACTTTAAGGTCCCTGTCACCTTAAAGCTATGCCGTCTAATCTTTGACATTTTCACTCAGGGATAAAGGTTCTGACGGTCTACCCTATTTATGCCTCTCATAATTTTATATACTTCATCAGAGAATGCGTAACATGTCCAAGGAAGAAAATGCATCTGAAGTAATAGCAAAAGACATTGCATTTGTGATTCTGAATGGATTAGGAAGATATATTTAGAAATGCTATCTGTACTTAAAGTAGTATGAATCAAAAAATGCCTCAGTATTTGGAAGTAGAGGAGTAGTGGAAGATTATTTTTCAGCCCATATGAAAATGTACAGTGCATTCCCAAAGGTCTGTTTAGCACCATTTGTTTAAATATAAGTGACTTGGACTTGGATAGGAACCATGAAATCATGAATCTTCTGCATTTTCTGCAGCTTCAGCAGAACAGGAGAGTAAGTCGAGGGAGATGTCATGGTCCATGCCTCAAAGGGTAAGTCCTACCAAGAGAGGCTTTATAATTTGGGCCTGAATTCCTTGGAGTTCAAAAGAATGAGCGGTGGCCTTATTCGAGCACGTAAGTTCCGAAAGGGGCTTCACAGGGTAGGTGTAGGGATGTTTTCACTAGGAGGCGAGTCTTGAACAAGGGAACATACTGTAACTACTGGATTAGAGACCAGTAATTTAAGACTGGGGTGTGTAGAAATTTATTTTCGCAGAGGTTAGTGATTCTCTAGAATTTTCTACCCTGGTGTAAATTTCGATTGTCAGAAGTGTTTAAATAGGTGGTTAAATATCTGATAGATCAAGGACTAGAGGAGTCACAAGGTCATATGGTCATAAGATCATAAAGGATAAGAGCAGAATTAGGCCATTTGGCCCATCAGGCCTACTTCACCATTCAATCATGCTGATCTATCTCTTCTTGCTAACTCCATTCTCCTGCCTTCTCCGGCATTCTCCTGCCTTCTCCCCATAACCCCTGACACCTGTACTAACCTGGGCGGCACGGTAGCGCAGCGGTAGAGTTGCTGCTTTACAGCGAATGCAGCGCCGGAGACTCAGGTTCGATCCTGACTATGGGTGCTGCACTGTAAGGAGTTTGTACGTCCTCCCCGTGACCTGCGTGGGTTTTCTCCGAGATCTTCGGTTTCCTCCCACACTCCAAAGACGTACAGGTATGTAGGTTAATTGACTGGGTAAATGTAAAAAATTGTCCCTAGTGGTGTAGGATAGTGTTAATGTGCGGGGATCGCTGGGCGGCGCGGACTTGGTGGGCCGAAAAGGCCTGTTTCCGCGCTGTATATATATGATATGATATGATATGATAACCAATAATCTATCTATCTCTGCCTTAGAATTATCCATTGACGGCCTCCACAGCCTTCTGTGGCAAAGAATTCCACGGATTCACCACCCTTTGAATAAAGAAATTCTTCCTCATCTCCTTCCTAAACAAATGTCCTTTAGTTTTGAGGCTATGACCTCTAGTCCTAGACTCTCCCACTGGTGGAAACATCCTTTCCATATCCAGTCTATCCAGGCCTTTCACTATTCAATACATTTCAATAACTTCCCCCCTTGACAGATAATGTGGTTAAGAATGAATGAGGTCTCCTTAGAGTACGAATGGCCTGACTTACAGAAATTTGACTTTACGCAAGTTCTCCCGCACATTTTTAAAGGATTTTTTAAGGTACTACTAACAATAATAAAATGTTTCATGGTGTTCAATAATGAATATCAGTGTTAATCAATGTTATTTCTTTGCCCTTTGTACCCTTTTTCTTTTATCTGTACCCTGTGGACAGCTTGATTTTATTCATGTACAGTCTTTTCTTTGATAGATACAAAATGCTGGAGCAACTCAGCATGACAGGCAGCATCTCTGGATAGAAGGAATGAGTGACGCTTTGGGTCGAGACCCGTCTTTAGACTGAGAGTCGGGGAGAGGGAGGCACAGAGATAAGGATGGGTAAAGTGTGTGAAAATGAGACATATAGAGTGGATGTGGAGAGGATGTTTTCATAGAGTCATAGAGTCATACAGCCTGGAAACTGTAACCTACTCTGGATAAAAGTAGTCACCCTATCTATTCCCCTCATGATTTTCCCATTCTCGGGTAGAGACCGATGTCGGGAAGCTCCAAAGTCGCAGAAGGTTCGAATAGCCCTGACCCAGGGTCAGATCGCCAGGTGCAGGAGGGCTGAGATTCCCCCCGATGCGGAAGCTTGATTGCCCCGACGAGAAGGGGCCGACCACTGGCTGCAGGAGCCAAGATTGCCCCGTCAAAGGAAGGCTCGAGTGCCCCGACCACAGGAGAACAAAGAAGACAAGAAGATTGAACTTTTTTTTCGCCTTCTATCACAGTGAGGAATGTGGAGGAGTCACTGAGGCGGATGTTTATGTTAAAATGTATTTAGTGTGTTTTGTTGCTTTCTATTGATATGACTGTATGGCGAATCAAATTCATCGTATGTTGAAAATCATACTTGGCTATTTATGATTATGATTATGATTTACTGTGACCATGTAGGTTTTCTCCGGGAATCCATTTCTCTTCCACACTCCAAAGACATATAGGTTTGTAGGTCAATTGGCTTCTGAAAATTGTAAATTGTCCTCAGAGTGTAAGATTGTGCTGGTGAACTATCCTACACACTCGCATAATGCAGCCATCAGTATATTAAATAGTGAGGCAGGCTGGAATGGCCTGATGGCCGAATCTTTACTTTACTTTAGAGATACAGTGCCTTAGCAGGCCCTTGGGCCCACCGAGTCCGCGCCAACCAGCAATCGCCTCATGCACACTAGGGACACTCCTGGTCCTTTTTTTTCTTATTTTGTTGTGAAAGAAATGGTTGGATACAAATCAAAGGCAAGAGCGGGCAAGGAGTTAAGTGGGGAAACAAAGTCAAGACCCGAGATACAATGAGATATACACTGTATTCTTGTATACATTGTAATTTAGAAGGATGAGAGGAGATCTTATCGAAACGTATAAGATTATTAAAGGGTTGGACACGTTAGAGGCAGGAAACATGTTCCCAATGTTGGGGGAGTCCAGAACAAGGGGCCACAGTTTAAGAATGAGGGGTAGGCCATTTAGAACTGAGATGAGGAGAAACCTTTTCAGTCAGAGAGTTGTGAATCTGTGGAATTCTCTGCCTCAGAAGGCAGTGGAGGCCAATTCTCTGAATGCATTCAAGAGAGAGCTAGATAGAGCTCTTAAGGATAGCGGAGTCAGGGGGTATGGGGAGAAGGCAGGAACGGGGTACTGTTTGAGAATGATCAGCCATGATCACATTGAATGGTGGTGCTGGCTTGAAGGGCTGAATGGCCTCCTCCTGCACCTATTGTCTATTGTCTATTGAGAACCGAGGAAAAAACACAGAGAATGCAACATGACAACCAAAGCCGGAGCTGGTATCGTTAAGTTCATGATTGTGAGTCGTGTGCCAAATGCATTGTATAATTGTATCAATTATTGTTACAAGATGCTTGTGCTAATGTTTATGGAAACTGCATGCTGCCTTCAGGTGATATTAATACGATGGGAACCAAGATAAAGAAACATGGCAATAATTATGTTAAAATGGAACACTGATAGAAAACAAAATAACAATTTCATAAATGGAATTGCTGGAAATCTGTACTGAAAACAAAAAAAATGTTGAACACCCTCAGCATTTCAGTCAGTATCTTTGAAAAGCAAACCAGAGTTCATATTTTAGGTCCAGGATCCTTTGTCAGAACTAGGAAGCAGAAAAGGCAAGGTTGTTTTAAGCAGAAGAGAAGGTGGGGAAGGAGATTGAAATAGCAAAGGGAATATCTATCATAGATAAGAGCAAATAGGTTGATGAAGGCAGCTAGTGCAACAGTTTGGTGTATGTTATACTTCTTTGTCTGCATTGTGTGTTGTTAATAGCACTATGTGTGACTTGCCTTGCTGACACGAATAAAAAAGGAACTGAGCCAAAGTAATGACAGGCCATATCATCTACATGACCAATACCAAACGCACATACCGTTCACAAGGCAGTGTGAAGAAGGGTCCCGACTTGAAATGTCACCCATCGTTTTTCTCCAGAGATGTTCTTGACCCACTGAGTTACTCCAGCACTGTATCTCTCTTCACAAATCGAACAGTTCATATTCCCAACTGGCAAGAGATTTCCTCCACCAGGCCAGAAAAAGATGTTTGATCTCCAAAAAAGACCTCTTAATCCTGTTCAAAACTTGAATATTTAACATATTTCTTTAAATACTGGAAATATAGACACATTCTGTTAGTTGTCATCTTGTCCACTAATCCTAGTTACGTCATCAGGTAGTTACCTCATGCCTTAGTTTAACAGGTACTGGCACACACATTGAACTTATGTCTAGTTTCTCCTGGTTTACCAGATGTCCCTCTCAACACCACTAACAACAGGAAAATATGACCATCACGAGTTCTCAGGTTGAATGATTGCCTCTTAAGAATTGATAAAAGAGTACCATTAAGTGGGAATGTATTTTAAAAGTCTTGACTATCACAAAGAAGTATCCTTTAGTAGCATATAGATTTCCATAAGCATTTATGCCAGTTTTATTTCAGAAATTGTATTAATGGCGATCAATACACAGGCCCAAGCAAGTTTTTAGTGATTGGATTTGTTTAGGGACATAATGGATGTTTTTATATATTTTAATAACATAGACATTTCTGCACATTTTTATAAAACATACCTGAAGTGAATTTCCATTCATGTATAAATGATGAAATGTTGTGTACTAGTGAGAAAATCTTATAAACATTTGCTCATGGAAATTCGTGTAGAACAGACCAATAACAGTGATTGTACAAAACAGGTGAGACATTGATGCTACAGAATCTTTGCTCCTGTGCTGGTAATTCTAAATGATTCTTATGTGCACACGTGCCATTTTTAAATTAATTTACCAGATATGTGCATCACTGGCAGGGCCTACTTTTATTCCCTTTCCCTAATCACCTTCAACTGAATGGTTTGTTAAGGCACATCAGAGGGAAGTTAAAAGTCATTCAATTGTTATGGTTTGAGATCCAGTTAGTGAATGGATGGCAGATGTCCTCGCCCCAGATGGGTTTTTACAACAATCTAGTAGTTTTATGATCACCATTATGCAACCTACCTGTTTAATCTCAGATTTATTTAATTAAGAACCCAGTATGTACTAAGGGGGTTAAACTCCTATTTATAAACTAGTGGTCCAGCCCTGAAGATATTCCGGTTACATAACTACCTTGCAACAGTGCCCATTTATATTAATACTCAATCAGTAAGACATTTCCCATTTCTTATTTACAACTAGAACCACTTTTCACCACAGCTTCTTGTGGCACGCATTGAGATAAAGTCCCACGCACGCTGGGAACATCTGCTTGCTCTAAGCACCTAGAAAATGAATGTTGCAAGGTAGTGCAGAACCACAGCTAACCAGGAAAGGGAGATGATTTATTTGTATTTAATGTATTTATTCGTTAATAGGATGTGGACATACTTGGCAGGGCACTTATGCTCATTCAAATTTCATGGGAGGAGATGATGGAAAGCAGTCATCTTGAACTATCATATCCTGTGTCGCAAAAATGTTTCCATTCTGCTGTTTTGTTGATATTTCCCCCCATTATAATCTGGGGATGATGAAGGAACAACTAAAATATTTTATCTGGCAGTGTGTATACCTTTGAGGGAAACTTCAGATGATTGGTTTCCTTTGTGGCAACTGCTCACACACACCCAAGTGGCATTGACCGTGGTTCAATGATTCTCTAAAAGAAAGCTTGGAACATGGTTAGTTTAGTTTATTGTCACATGTACCGAGGTACAGTGAAAAGCTTTTGTTGCATGCTAACCAGTCAGCAGAAAAACAATACATGATTACAATCGATGCGTTTACAATGGAAAGATACATGATAAGGGAATAACATTTAGTGCAAGGTAAAGTCAGCAAAGTCCGATCAAGGACAGTCCGAGGGTCACCTCAGGTAGATAGTAATTCAGCATTGCTCTATGGTTGTGGTAGGATGATTTAGTTGCCTGATAACAGCTGGGAAGAAACTGTCCCTGAATCTGGTGCATTGCATCTTGTAGATGTTACATTATGCATTATTGTTTAAGGAGTGATTTTTTTTTAAAAAGTGATGATGGGAAGCATTTAATTAGAGGACCATGAGCTGTTGCATATAGTTGGAGCTACACAGATCAATGGAGAACATTTCATCATACTTCCAAGTTAAACTGCATACATTTTAGAAAAGCATTGGGTGATCAGCCCAACCTTTGCACTTCTCTTGTAGCCATAATGCTCAAGAGACTAATACATTTAAATATCCATTTAATGTAGAACTCCAAGATGTGTTGCACCAACAGTAATACCAACGGAACACCAAAGTTGGATATTTGATCTCCCCCTTACTTGTGTACTTGTGTACAAAATAATGTTATTTGCCATTCATCAGCTCAAGTCTGTATATTGCCCAACCCATGGGGTGTGTGGATTTAGACGGCTTTATTGTGAATAGAAGTAAATGTTGTACATTGATCAGCAAAACTCCCACTTCTGATCATCTTATGGTGGAGGGAAGATCACTAGTGAGTCAACTAAACAGGGTTGGTTCTGCTCTAAGGAATTGCTGCAAATTAACTATCATAGCCCTTCCTTTACTTTTGGTTGAAGTCCAGGTTGAACTTGACCTACATTACTAGAGCTTCATGATGACACACAGTAAACTGCTCCTTTAGTCTGCAGCCAATTGGATTTGGCAGAACAAAACTTGAGGTCCCGAAAATACACCATTGATGTCAATTGGAGGAGGGTGTTAGATTGGAAGGAATGAGAAAACCTAGGAGTGGTGAAGAGAATGATCTCTGTTGGAAGCAGAAATGGGGAAATGAAGGTATGACTGGTGGCGTCACATCATTGGATGCAGAGGCTGGTGAGATGGAAGGTGAGGACCAGGTAAACTCCATCCTTGTTCCACCTGGGGGGAGGGGGATCGAGGACAGAAATATTTCTTATCGCAACAGCAAGAGAGAAACCAAGCTGAGTGCAGAAAGAGGACCTCTCAGATGACCTAGAGTGGAAAGCACTTCTTGGAACTAGATGTCATAGAGAGGATGAAATTGAGGGTAAGGATCCTTGAGTGGATCCTTGCAAGAGGCACGGTGGGAGGAGGCGTGGTCGATGTAGTTGCAGAAGTAGAAGTAGATAGAAGCAGAAGTAGATAGTCTACTACAGTCCGAGAGTTGAGACGTAGAGGCCAGTGTGGCAGATTATAACGGCAGATTATAACCGTATTGCCCATGGGTTTGATGACAGTATTAGGATTGGTACTAAGCAGAAGGCTGCAATACCAATCCTAATGTTTAATTTCTAATATCCACATCTAATGGCCATCACTTCTCTTAACTGAGGATATTTGATACTTTGGATATTCATGGATCAAGCGCCTTCCTTGGAGCCGAATCCTTGCCCCTTCCTCATCTTCGCCTTCTCCTTGAGTTTGTGGATACCTTCATCTCCCTCGTCGGCCATGGCGAACTCCTCGCCGCCCGCCTCATGGAGGTCCAGCAGAAGATGGGTGACGTTTCGGGTCAAGACTCTTTAAAAGGGTCTCAACCCAAAACATCACCCATTCCTTCTCTCCCGAGATGCTGCCTGACCTGCTGAATTACTCCAGCATTTTGTGTCTACCTCCGGTAGGATATAGCACTCCCAAATACGGGACAAGGTGACGTCAACGCTCTGCGCCCCACGTGACCTCACCCAGACAGCGGCCACGTGCTCCCGCTCCACCAATGGCGGCCGCCCGGGCCGGGAGGCGGGTTGCTATGCAACCTTCGTCATGCGGTGCCTGGTCCCACACTGTTCCGACCTCCTGAAGATAGGCATAGATTTTAACCAGCATCTGCAGTTTTGGGTCCCCATTGTATTCCCCTCCCCCCTCACGTTCATCGACTACGAGGCCCCACTGTACCGAGGCTCAGGTTGCCACCGAGGCCCGCATTGCCGCCAAGGCTCCCGCTACTGCCAAGGCACCACTGCCGCCGCCGAATCTCCCGCCGCTGCCGAGGCACCCGCTGCCATCACCGATTCTCCCGCTGCTTCCGCCGAGGCTCCCAATCACCACCACCGCTGAGGCTTCTTCGGCCCAGACAGGCCTCGCCGCCCAGCTTCACCGCAGTCCCTTGGGAGGCCTGTGGGGCGTCGGGCCTACCGGGGCACGTTTTCCGGTCTTCGGTAGTCGTTCTGGTCGTAAGCGGCACGGTTGTTTGGCGGTGGATCGGGCCCACACGGCTCCCCGGGACACTCCCACCCCATGCACAGCTCCTGGGACACAAAGTTAAAATAGCAGTCTAAAGAAGGGTCTGAACCCAAAACGTCACCTATCCATCCATGTTCTTCAGGGATGCCGCCTGATCACTGAGGGGCTTTGGGTCTTTGACTCCAGCACTTTGGGTCATTTTAGAGCTAAAATCCTGTATCTATTTAAGATATGTCTTAGTTATTTTGGAAGCTCATTAGCAACTGAAGAATTCCGTCAAAGTTGCATCGATATCTCCAACCACAAACCTTTAAAAGTCTCATGGATCTTGAAGCTCGGTGTGTGTGTCTGTATTTTTGACAGCATAATCATACAGATTGTAATTCGAGCAGCATAGTGATTGATTTGTTAACTTTTTTGGAATATTTGACTCCTTTAATGCGCAACTGCTCTGCTTTTCAGAATGAGATTTAAGTGCTAGCTGTTTGGAATTCATAATCCTTTCCATTAGTTTGCATATATGCTGAAGACAATGCAGTTTAGAGAGATCAGATATTTATTCTTCACTTAAATTTAAAATTACTATTGCCTTCATTATCTGTAGAGAGACAATTATTAATTTTGTAATTCTTTTCACGTGTAAAGCAATTTAACTGCTACTAAAATAGTCTTTATTTACATTAACAACATTTTGTCAGGCTATTTCCTAACGTTTTTGTTTCATTGGCTGAGCCAGAATATCTCTAATCTGAACAGGCACAGTGGCTCATTTTACTCTTAATGCAGATTTTGCAGCTCTAATAAATACACCCAGATCTAAAATGTATTTTAGATGTCTGTAATAAATGCTTTTTGTTAACCTTGAGGAGATGGTGCTTTGTTTTGCTGACTGCATTTACTGGATTTAGATTGAACCGACGTGAGCATTGTCAGCTATAATGCATCATAAACGCATAGGTCATAGAGCACGGACACAGGCCCTTTTGCCCAACTTGTCCTTGTTGACCAAATTGCCTAACTCAGCTAGTTTATAAAATCATGAGAGGAATAGATCGGGGAGACTCATAAAGTCTCTTGCCCAGAGTAGGGGAACAGAGAACCAGAGGTCATAGGTTTAAGATGAGGGGGGAAAGATTTAATAAGAATCTGAGGGGTATATTTTTCACACAAAGGGTGGTACGTGTATGGAACAAGCTGCCAGAGGATGTAGTTGCAACATTTAAAAAACACTTAGACAGGTACATGGATAGGACAGATTCAGAGGGATAGGGGCCAAACACAGGCAGGTGGGATTAGTATAGATGGGACATGTTGGCCTGTGTGGGCAAGTTGGGTCGATGGGCTTGTTGCCCTGCTGCAAGTGTCTATGACTCTATGATACTTGACCGTGCCTAGCCCTTATACCTCCAAATCTTTCCCATCCAAGTATCTGTCTGAGTGCTTTTAAATGTTGTAATTGTCCTTGCTTCTGCTATGTACACTGGCAGCATGTTCCTTGTATCCACCACCGTCTGAGGGAAAAGGTTGCTCCTGAGATCCCTTTTAAACCTTTCCCCTCTCACCTTAAACTTATGCCCTCTATTTTCAGATTTCCTGTACTGAGGAAAAGACTGTGCTGTATTTGCTTTGTTTATGCCTCTCAGCCCCAGGAACATCCTTATAAATCATTGTTTGCTCTTTTTCCAGTTTAATGCTATCTTCTCTCTAGCTGGGCATCCAGAAATTCACACAATATTCCAGGTATGGTCTCACCAATAACTTGTACAGTTGCAAAGTGATATCCCAACATCTGTACTCTCACTGATGAAGGCAAATGAATTAAAGGCGTTCTTCACCACCGTACAGAACTATTTTGCCGCTTTTATGGGACTATGTGCCTTCACCCCTGGGTTTCTCTGCTCTATTGCCCTCCACGCTTCACTCCAAAGCCTCCACATGCTTCTGAAAATAGAGGCGACCAGAACTGCATGCAATATTCCAAATGTAGCCTAACCAAACTCCTACAAACCTGTATCATGACTTCCTGACTCTTGTACTCATTGTCTTGACCAGTGAAGGCAAACATACCATATGCCTTCTTAACCACTCTATCTACTGCTGTTGCCACTTTCACAAAGATATGGGCTTGCACCCCAAGATCCATTTATATATCAATCCTGTTCAGGGGGACAAGCAGCATCTCTGGAGAGAAGGAATGGGTGATGTTTCGGGTCGAGACCTTTCTTCAGTCTGAAGAAGGGTCTCGACCCGAAGAGTCTGAAGAAGGGTCTCGACCCGAAATGTCACCCATCCCTTCTTTCCAGAGATGCTGCCTGTCCCACTGTGTTACTCCAGCATTTTGTGTCTCCCTTCAATTTAAACCAGCAACTGCAGTTCTTTCCAACACAATGCTGTTCAAGGTATTGCCATCAATTATATATTTTCCCCATACATTCAACCTCAGAAAGTGTTACAACTCACACTTGCTTGGATCAAACCCCCTTCTGCCATTTCTCTAGCCATTTCTGTAGCTGATCTATATCCCGCTGTGTACTTTGACAGCCTTCGTCACAGTTACTGCGCTAAAGTCTAAAGTAAAGTCTAAATAAGGTGAAGAGGCATTTCACCAGGATGCTGCCTGCAATGGAGCAATTCATTCGTGGCTCCAGTAATCTTGATGTCATCTGTAAACTTACTAACCAACCCATGAACATTTATGTCCAAGTTATTTATATATATCATAATCAACAGAGGTATGACTGAGATCTGCCACGTCCCTGGAGATCTCTACCGGTCACAGACCTCCAGCCTGAATATTGTCTTTCCACTACAATTCCCCCTCTTCTACCAGTAAACCAGTTATCAATCCGTACAACAAAAGTCACAGTTAATCCCATGCATCTTAATCTTCTGGACCAGCCTACCATGAGGGCCGTTATCAAATGCCGTACTAAAATCCTTGTAGAAAACATCGACTGTCCTATCCTTGTCGATCACTATTGTCACCTCCTCAAAAAACTCGATCAAGTTAGTGAGACACGACCTGCTGTGTGCCAAGCCATGCTGAATGTCCCTAATTAGTCCGTTCTCTTCCAAATGGGAGTAAATCCCATCCTGAAGAATGACCTGCTGAATTCTTTCCTCCAAAGGATGTGATTGCACTAGAGACTGGGGCAGCATAAGGAGGCGACACAGTGATGGTGTAGTTGCTGTCTTATAGCACCAGAGACCTGGGTTCAATCCTGACTATGGGTGCTGTCTGTACAGAGTTCATCCATTTTCACTATGACCGCGTGGGTTTTCTCCGGGTGCTCCAGTTTCCTCCACACTCCAAAGACGTAAAGGTTTGTATGTTAATTGGGTTTGGTAAAATTGTAAATTGTCCCTAGCATGTAGGATAGTGCTAGCATACAGGACGATCACTGGTTGGCGTGGACTCGGTGGGCCAAAGGGCCTGTTTCTGCACTGTCTCTCTAAAGACTAAAATAAAGTCTAAAGAAGGTGCAGCGGCATTTCACCAGGATGCTGCCTGCAATGGAGCAATTCATTCATGTGTTTGATAGTTTGGGTTTGCTTTCCCTGAAGTGGAGGGGGCTGACGGGAACCTGACAGAGCTACGCAAGATTTTTAGAAACACACGTAGCATAAATGCCTGGCACGTTTTCCTCATGGCAGAGTTGACTAAAACAACAGAACAAAGGTTGAGGGAAAGACATAAAAGATTTTGATGGGATAGGTGATGGTTTGGGTCCAGACCTAAAGGACCGTTTCATCTAGCGGATGGTTGGAATCAGTAGTGCACTGACTGCCTGAGTAGCTGGTGGAGGCAGCATTTACACCATTTGAGAAGTATCTTCACGAGCACCTGAATCACCAAGGCACTGAAGGCGCTGGACCCATTGTTGGTAAATTTGATTAGTATTGATAGGTGCTTGACAGTTGTATGAACAAGGTAAGCGAGAGGGCCATTTCTGTGCTGTATGAGTCCGTGACCATTGCAAATTGAAAATGTATTGCCCTTTCTTCATCATCTCTTGAGTCTCAATCCTGGAATTTATTTTCTCATTCCATTGAAGAGTTACTTTCGATAGAATGCCTACAGCGTTTAAGAAAACAACTCAACTTCACCTTCAGAAATACAATTAGGGATGGGCAATAAATGCTGTCCTTGCTACCCAAAATAAATGAATTAAAAATCGTTACTAAAGCCTGCCTGAAGTTAATAACATTCCATGCCTGTTTTGTATCCGCCTCTACATTTGTTTTAACACTAACCGCTGATTGGAGACAATTTGCACTTTTGTTCAACATGTCTGGTTTGGCCAATCACTCTGATAATGTTTCACAGTTCAATTTGTTAAAATATAGAAAATTGTATTTAAAAACATAATAAGAAGATACAAACGTGCTGGAGTAACTAAGTGGGGGAGGCAGGATCTCCGGAGAAAAAGGATAGATGCATTTTTAGGTCTGGACCCAAACCATCACCTATCCTTGTTCTCCAGAGATGCCATCTAAACTGCTGAGTTACTCCATCACATTTTTGTCTTTTTTTGTAAACCAAAATCTGCAATTCCTTGAAACATTGCCACACCAGGACAGATCTTGATATGGCATCTCCACTCAGATGCTTAACTTTCACAGCCTGCGTTTTTGTCACAAGTTGTTTTCTATTGCTTGTGGATTAATTTTGTGTTGTTAAAAAGATCAATTTTCATGCCCCAGTTTATGTGAGACAATAGACAATAGACAATAGGTGCAGGAGTAGGCCTTTCGGCCCTTCAAGCCAGCACCACCATTCAATATGATTATGGCTGATCATTCTCAATCAGTACCCCGTTCCTGCCTTCTCCCCATACCCCCTGACTCTGCTATCCTTAAGAGCTCTATCTAGCTCTCTCTTGAATGCATTCAGAGAATTGGCCTCCGCTGCCTTCTGAGGCAGAGAATTCCACAGATTTACAACTCACTGACTGAAAAAGTTTTTCCTCGTCTCCGTTCTAAATGGCCTACCCCTTATTCTTAAACAGTGACCCCTGGTTCTGGACTCCCCCAACATTGGGAACATGTTTCCTGCCTATAACGTGTCCAACCCCTTAATAATCTTGTATGTTTCGATAAGATCCCCTCTCATCCTTCTAAATTCCAGTGTATACAAGCCTAGTCGCTCCAGTCTTTCAACATACGACAGTCCCGCCATTCCGGGAATTAACCTAGTAAACCTACGCTGCATGCCCTCAATAGCAAGAATATCCTTCCTCAAATTTGGAGACCAAAACTGCACACAGTACTCCAGGTGCGGTCTCACTAGGGCCTTGTACAACTGCAGAAGGACCTCTTTGCTCCTATACTCAACTCCTCTTGCTATGAAGGCCAACATTCCATTGGCTTTCTTCACTGCCTGCTGTACCTGCATACTTCCTTTCAGTAACTGATAAACACCTCTAGAGGTGTACAGATTTTGTACACCTCTATAAGATCACCCTTCATCCTCCTGCGCTCGAAGGAATAGAGACCCAGCCTACTCAACCTCTCTAGCTCACACCCTCTAGTCCTGGCAAAATCCTCGTAAATCTTCTCTGAATCCTTTCAAGCTTGACAATATCTTTCCTATAACAATGTGGCCAGAGCTGAACATAATATTCTAAATGCGGTCTTACCAATGTCTTATACAACTTCAACATGACCTCCCAACTTCTATACTCTATACTCTGACTGATGAAGCCCAATGTGCCCTCGAACTTCAAGGAACCAAGCAACTGCTCTCCTAGATACCTCTGCTCGACAACACTCCCCAGAGACCTACCATTCACTGTGTAGGTCCTGCCCTTGTGAGACATCCCAAAATTCAACACCTCACACTTCTCTGTGTTAAATTCCATCAACTATTCCTCAGCCCACCTGGCCAATCGATTCAGGTCCTGCTGCAATTTTTCACAACCATCTTCACTATCTGCAAAAACCACCCACTTTTGTATCATCAGCAAACTTGCTAATCTTGCCCTGTAACTTTTCATCCAAATCATTGATGTAGATGACAAACAGAAACAGGCCCAGCACCGAACCCTGAGGCACACCACTAGTCGCAGGCCTCTAGTCTGAGAAGCAACCTTCCACCATCACCCTCATACCACACCACCATAACCTGTTGAGTATTTCCACATTTTCCCTTTAAACTGTCGTAACTGTCACTTTGTCACACCAAAGAGTGGAAAACTAGAACACTCTCCCTGAAAGGGTATTGAGACCATGTTCAATTGAGAAACTTTGAAAACCAAGATTGATAGTTTGTTAGAGTCTGTTAGACATGAAGTTAAGGACAATGAAATCGAGGCATATATATGGATCAGAAATAAATGGTCCGTTTGTGTTCCAATGCAAGGTAATGCCAAATCCAATGAAGTTCTTAGTTTAATAGAAATAAATATATATTTTAAATCTTCAGTCTGAAGAAGCATTTAGTGTGGGGCCCTCGAAAATGCGGGGCCCGTAGCATATGCTACTTTTGCTACTAGGCTAATCCGGCACTGGCTGCAGATGTTCTACCAATCAGTGGTAGCCAGTGCCATTTTCTTTGCTGCAGTGGGCTGGGGCAATAAGCCGAAGGCCACGGATGCCAATAGAACCAACAAACTCACCAGGAAGGCTGACTCCACCTTGGGGGCAGAATTGGATTCATGTGAGGTGGTCTTAGAGGGGAGGATGCTCCTCAAACTGCAGAGCATCCTGGGCAATACAGCTCACACACTGGTCAAACTGAGGAGTACCTTCAGCAACAGACTGGTTCCACCAATTTGCAGGACAGAGGAGGTAGTTGAGGCTGGGACTATCCCTTTGTTTAGGAAATAGTTAGACAGGTACATGGATAGGATAGGTTTGGAGGGATATGGAGCAAGCGCAGACAAGGGGAACTAGTGTAGCTGGGACATTATTTGCCGGTGTACGCAAGTTGGGCCAAAGGGCCTGTTTCCACACTGTTTCACTCTATGACTCAATGACAGAACGCCACAGGAGATCCTTTTTCCCTGTGGCAATCAAACTTTACAACTCCTCCCCCTTCTGTCGTGGGGTAGACTGAGACTGACTCCCCTCCCCCACCCCCTCTCCCCAATCTTTGCACATCCCCCAAGCCTTTCCACTCGTCACTTTAACTTCATGTTTAATATATTTTGTGTTTTTATGACTGTTGGAAGATCAATTTCCCCCCTGCGATAAATAAAGTTCTTTCGTATCGTATCGTTTTGCCATTTAATAAATTAATGGGAAATTTATGTTGATTACAATTACTTGTACATTTTCCTCATCTGAAAATAAATAAATATTGATATTCATTTTTTTAACCTGTAATCTGTTAATGCATATTGCCCCTCAGACCCAGTAAGATGTTGCATTTTTGTAAGTCAAACTAGGACAAGACTTACTCAGCAAATGATAGGGCCCTGGTGCATGTTGAAGAACAGAGAGACCTGGGGGAACAAGTGCATAGTGCCATGAAAGTGGTGACATAGGTATACGGGCAGTGAAGAAGGTGTTTGACTATAATTCATCTTTGTTGCATTTTCCTTAAAAGAAATAAATAATAAATAATAACATTTTAATTGACCTGGTCTTCAGCTGCTTTTGGAGTTGAGAATTTAAAAACTCCGCCAACCTTTGTGCAATACACGTTCCCTCAGTCACATCTAAATAATGTACAACTAATTCAATATTTAATGGCATTTTTTACTCCATTCCCAACCAGAGAAAATAATTTGACACCATTAACTATTCGTATTTGCTTTTCTATTCTTTAACCAACATCCTATTCATTCTGCTACATTCTCTCCTGGCTCCTATCTGACAATCTAACACACATATTTTAAATACCCACACATATATTTATTATATTTTGACAATTATTTCTCAGGTAACTGTGATAACTTTCCAGTTATGACACATTCATTATAAATCTGTGTGGGCTCTCAGCAACTCCTGCTTAGCTTTATGCATATAATATTTATCCTACTGCTGCGAGAATCATTCTCTTGTAGTGGCCTGGCGGGACTACCACACTCTCTTCATTAGTTTAGTAATCATTGCATTCTCGTGCAGAATTTTCTGTCGGTACCTGCCTCTGAATAAGTAATTCACAGAATTGGGAAGGAGCTGATTTAATGGGCCCAGCAGCCCTATGAGCAAGTTTCCTCATGTTTTCTTCAAAAGCTGCCAATGGTTCAAAGTAATGGGCTTAAAAGCAAGGTGACGAGGTGAGATATTTAATTAGTACCAGGCATAATGTAATCTGTAATTTCCTCAGAAAAATCAAAATTGACAAACGTAGTTCAAAGGGTTAAGTGCAGGTATTCCAACTCCACAGCCCCATTATTACCCAGGGCTGGAATGTAAGTAGTCAGGGAGGTTTTGAAAACCGAATGTCTTGATGAAATGAATTGCAAGACTTTTTTTATTTCTTTTTGAAATATATTTCATGCCAACCAGCCCAGCCTGATTGATAGCTCAGCTGCCCATTAGATGGCAACACATGGTAGACACAAAATGCTGGAGTAACTCACAGGCAGCATCTCTGGAGAGAAGGAATGGGTGATGTTTCAGGTCGAGACCCGGTCTGAAGAAGCGTTTTGACCTGAAACGTCACCCATTCCTTCTCTCCAGAGATGCTGCCTGTCCTGCTGAGTTACTTGAGCATTTTGTGTCTACCTTCGATTTATACCAGCATCTGCAGTTCTTTCTTACACAGATGGGAACACATCATTGGCGCAGGCAACAGCTAAATGCAATATCGCAGAGGCATAGTGGTGCAGGGGATTTAGCTTACTGGGCCTGAATGAAACACTCCTCCTCTTTTCCCACAAAACATGTAATAAACATAACCTGTGTATCAAACAAAGTATTTAAAATTATGAGAGACATGTTATACAATCAGAACCTTTCTCACTGAATGGAAATATCAAAAAATTGCAGCGTATTGTTGGCGCAACCCAGACCATCATATAAACCAACATCCCTTCCATTGGCTCCATTTATACATCACGCTCAGCAAGGTCATCAACATAATCTTGAACAAGTCGCACCCTGGCCACTCCCGCTTCTCCCCTCTCCTATAAGGCAAAAGATATAGAAGTGTGAAAACACACACCTCCAGATTCAGGGCAGTTTCTTCCCAGCTGTTATCTGGCAACTGAATCATCGTACCACAACCAGAGAACAGTGCTGAACTACTATCTTCCTCAGTGGTAACCCTTGGACTATCCTTGTTCGGACTTTGCTGGCTGTACCTTGCCCTAAACGTTATTCCCTTTTCATGGATCTATGCACTGTAAATGGCTCGATTGTAATCATGTGAAGCGCGTTCCCAAAAGCGCGTTCCCAAAAGCGCGTTCCCAAAAGCGCATTCCCAAAAAGTGCGTTCCCAGAAATGTGTTCCATATTGTCTTTCCGCTGACTGGATAGCACTCAACAAAAAAGCTTTTCACTGTACCTCGGTACACGTGGCAATAAGCTAAACTAAACGAAACCAATCAAATACTAGAGGGCATAGCTTTGAGGTTTACTTTAGGAAAGCTTAAAGGAGATGTGAGGGGCAAGTATTTAACACAGGGCAGAGGGTGCCTGGAATATACTGCCTGTGTACTGGTTGAGGCAGAGATGATAGTGGCATTTAAGAGACTTGAGGGATATGGATTATGAGTCGGACTTGCATCATGTTCGTTACAGACATTGTAGGCCAAATAATTTGTTCTTGTGCTGTACAGTACGTACCAACTGCTTTACTTTCTGTGATTTCAGAAGGCAAATAGCTTTTATTTGTTAAAAATAAAATAAATCCATTTATTTTATGGATAAAAATCCATTTATGTATCCGATTTATCATGCGGGAACTGAAATGATTCAATGACTGATCTGTCTCCAGAAATCACATACAATTCTTCCACCCAATTCCCTTCCCACCTCTATTAAAATTGGAATGAGACGCATTTGAGGTGGGTCAAGATCTGATTTGTGGTTTGTATTTTTTTCTTTTGCAGCTACCTAACTGTAGGAGCCCTTTTGCGTTTATTGGTTATTTTTGCATATTATTATATTCTTTGTATCCTGCTGTATTTTTTTGTACACCAGGGGATTGTCCTGAGATGAATGTTGGAGTTTACGTATATGGACTGGGAGGTGCCTTGGGCGGGTTCAGATTATGTGTATAATTTGCCCAGCATTGACGTTATGCTTCAGTATGACAACGAGGAGTCTACTGAACACAGGGTTTAGTAGCCATACGATGGAAGACTGCTGAGATATAAGGTCTCAGCAGTTACAGGTCGCGAAGGAACGAGGGTAAGATAATAATAAAATCTTACCAGATTAACAAACAGATTGATGACAGTGGATATGCCTATCTTTGTATTATTGCTTTAATAAACGATTCATGATACTGAGACATCGTGAAGATCTTTCTGTTGTTATGTGCGTGGAAGAAATTTTGCTCCCTTTCCTTCGTCAAACGGTAAGCTTTGGGGCTTTATAGGGAAGACTAAAGTTGCCGCTACAGTAACTATCTGCACTTGGAGGTTAATAGCCCCTCTGTCCATATGCATTTGCAAATTTCATTTTTTTATCACACCCAGAATTGGAAGTTTGGGAAGGATTGGCACATATTTAATTCAGGCTCAAAATACTTTCATCTATTCAGCTCTGAGCCAAGATCACAAAATTGCAAAACTCTCCCCAAGAGTAAAAGCATTTGCTTCACATAATGGAAAAAAATATGAGTTGGCTTATATTAGTCTCATCATACAGCAATATTAAATTTAAATATTGTGCTGCCATCTTCCACAATACACATTCCAGGTTGAAATTAAACAATTGAGAGTAAAATGCCATCCTAGATTAGCAGAATTATTTAAATTACTTTCTGCTGTAAAGATGGTCTTGTAACTTTAGCACGAACAGTCAGCTGGCATGGTTCCAAATGACAAATACAAACGATTCTCGACTTCAACCATATGCTGCATCTAAAACTTTCACTTATTTTACACTTGTTCTCCTCTCCTTTTGTTTTCTAATGCTAATCATTTTCCCTCAAACCATCATCAAAGGGAACTGCCTCCACCAATTGTCCACAATCTGCAGAACAAATATCCCCTCAGTCTCCGCCTTTCTAAGGAAGAAAACAGTCTCTCCTCCCAGCTTCCACAGTCAATAGATAATCCTTCACCATTTCCACCATATTCAATGAGATTAGACCATTAAACATATCTTTGCTTCCCTCTCGGCATTCTGAAAGGACCGTTAACTTCATGATTGCCTCGTCTGTTTCTCCAGCTGCACCAACCAATCTTCTTTTATGCCACCTTCCCAATCATAGGGTCATACAGTGTGGAAACAGGCCCTTTGGCCCAACTTGTTCAGGCTGACTAATCATAATCATGATCATAATCATAATCATACTTTATTAGCCAAGTATGTTTTGCAACATGTGAGGAATTTCATTTGCCATACAGTCATAGCAATAAAAAGCAACAGAGCACACAAAATACATTTTAACATGAACATCCACCACCGTGACTCCGCTGCATTCCTCACTGTGATGGAAGGTGAAAAAAAGTTAAATCTCTCCCTTCTTTGTCCTCCAGTGGTCGGGGGCCTCTAACCTTCCGTTGACGGAACGATCTTACTCCCATAGCCGCAGGTGGGCCTTCCTCATCTGGGCGATCAAGCTTCTGCATTGGGGGGGAATCTCAACTCCCCCACACCGGGCGATCAACCCTGGGTCGGGGCTCGTTGAACGTCATGCGGCTTATGGAGCTTCCCGATGTCGGTCTCAACCCGAGACTGTGAGCTCCTTGATGTTAAAGTCCGCAGGCCGCGGTTGGAGCGTCGATCCCAGGCAAGGAATCGCCTACTATGGTAAATCCATGCCCCGCGGTGAAGCTCAAAGTCAATCCCGA
Source organism: Rhinoraja longicauda (assembly GCF_053455715.1). Classification (NCBI taxonomy): domain Eukaryota; kingdom Metazoa; phylum Chordata; class Chondrichthyes; order Rajiformes; family Arhynchobatidae; genus Rhinoraja; species Rhinoraja longicauda. The sequence continues at coordinate 65,544,331 of NC_135955.1, read as the reverse complement.
GCAAGGTCTCCAGCTCCACGATGTTAGGCCGCAGAGCGACCGGAGATACGATCAGGACAATAATCGCAACTCCGGCAAGGTGAGAGATTGAAAAAAGTTTCCCCCGAGTCCGTCGCCCACCCCCCACATAAAACAAACCAGAGAACCATATAACCATATAACCATATAACAACTACAACACGGAAACAGGCCCGTTCGGCCCTACCAGTCCACGCCGACCACTCTCTCTGACCTAGTCTCATCTACCTGCTCTCAGACCATAACCCTCTAATCCCCTCTTATCCATATACCTATCCAATTTACTCTTAAATAATAAAATCGAGCCTGCCTCCACCACTTCCACCGGAAGCCCATTCCATACAGCCACCACCCTCTGAGTAAAGAAGTTACCCCTCATGTTACCCCTAAACTTTTGTCCCTCAATTCTGAAGCTATGTCCCCTTGTTGGAATCTTCCCCACTCTCAAAGGGAAAAGCCTACCCACGTCAACTCTGTCCGTCCCTCTTAAAATTTTAAAAACCTCTATCAAGTCCCCCCTCAACCTTCTACGCTCTAAAGAATAAAGACCCAACCTGTTCAACCTCTCTCTGTAGCTTAAGTGCTGAAACCCAGGCAACATTCTAGTAAATCTCCTCTGTACCCTCTCCATTTTGTCGACATCCTTCCTATAATTTGGCGACCAGAACTGCACACCATACTCCAGATTCGGCCTCACCAATGCCCTGTACAATTTTAACATTACATCCCAACTTCTATATTCGATGCTCTGATTTATAAAGGCAAGCATACCAAACGCCTTCTTCACCACCCTATCCACATGAGATTCCACCTTCAGGGAACAATGCACAGTTATTCCTAGATCCCTCTGTTCCACTGCATTCCTCAATTCCCTACCATTTACCCTGTACGTCCTATTTTGATTTGTCCTACCAAAATGCAGCACCTCACACTTATCAGCATTAAACTCCATCTGCCATCTTTCAGCCCACCCTTCCAAAAGGCCCAAGTCTCTCTGTAGACTTTGAAACTCTACTTCATTATTAACTACACCACCTATCTTAGTATCATCTGCATATTTACTAATCCAATTTGCCACACCATCATCCAGATCATTAATGTAAATGACAAACAACAGTGGACCCAACACAGATCCTTAGGGTACTCCACTAGACACTGGCCTCCAACCTGACATACAATTGTCAACCATTACCCTCTGGTATCTCCCATTCAGCCATTGTTGAATCCATCTTGCAACCTCACTATTAATACCCAACGATTTAACCTTCTTAATCAACCTTCCATGTGGAACCTTGTCAAATGCCTTACTGAAGTCCATATAGACAACATCCACAGCCTTGCCTTTATCAATTTCCCTGGTAACCTCTTCAAAAAATTCAAGAAGATTAATCAAACATGACCTTCCAGGCACAAATCCATGTTGACTGTTTCTAATCAGGCCTTGTTTATCCAAATAATTATATATATTGTCCCTAAGTATCTTTTCCATTAATTTTCCCACCACAGACGTCAAACTAACAGGTCTATAATTGCTAGGTTTACTTTTAGAACCTTTTTTAAACAAAGGCACAACATGCGCAATGCGCCAATCTTCCGGCACCATCCCCGTTTCTAATGACGTTTGAAATATTTCCGTCATAGCCCCTGCTATTTCTGCACTAACTTCCCTCAATGTTCTAGGGAATATCCTATCAGGACCTGGAGACTTATCCACTTTTATATTTTTCAAAAGTGTCCGTACCTCCTCTTCTTTAATCCTCATAATTTCCATCACTACTCTACTTGTTTCGCTTACCTCACATAATTCAATATCCTTCTCCTCGGTGAATACCGAAGAAAAGAAATTGTTTAATATCTCCCCCATTTCTTCCGGCTCAGCACATCGCTGTCCACTCTGACTCTCTAATGGACCAATTTTATCCCTCGCTATCCTTTTGCTATTGACATATCTGTAGAACCCCTTGGGGTTTACTTTTACATTACTTGCCAAAGCAGCCTCATATCTTTTTTTCGCTTTTCTAATTTCCTTCTTAAGATTCCTTTTACATTCTTTATATTCCTCAAGAACCTCATTTACTCCCTGCCGCTTATATTTATTGTATATCTCCCTCTTTTTCCGAACCAAGTGTCCAATTTCCCTGGAAAACCACGGCTCTTTCAAATTATTATTCTTTCCTTTCCACCGAACAGGGACATAAAGACTCTGTACTCTCAAAATTTCACCTTTAAATATCCTCCATTTCTCTATTATATCCTTTTCATAAAACAAAAAGTTCCATTTCACTCCTTTTAAATCCTTTCTCATCTCCTCAAAATTAGCCTTTCTCCAATCCAAAATCTCAACCCTTGGTCCAGATTTGACCTTCTCCATAATTATATTGAAACTAATGGCATTGTGATCACTAGACCCAAAGTGCTCCTCAACACATACCTCCGTCACCTGACCCGTCTCATTTCCCAACAGGAGGTCCAACACTGCCCCTTCTCTGGTAGGTACCTCTACGTATTGCTGCAAAAAACTATCCTGCACACATTTTACAAACTCCAAACCATCCAGTCCTTTAACAGAATGTGATTCCCAGTCTATGTACGGAAAATTGAAATCACCCACAATCACTACTCTGTGCTTACTACTAATATCTGCTATCTCCTTACATATTTGCTCTTCCAATTCTCGTTCCCTATTTGGCGGTCTATAATACACCCCTATAAGTGTTGCTAAACCTTTCTCATTTCTGAGTTCGACCCAAACAGCCTCCCTAATCGAGCCTTCTAGTCTGTCCTGCCAAAGCACTGCTGTGATATCCTCCCTGACAAGCAATGCAACACCCCCACCTCTTGCCCCTCCGATTCTATCACATCTGAAACAATGAAATCCTGGAATATTTAATTGCCAATCGCAACTCTCCTGCAACCATGTTTCATTGATCGCCACAACATCATACTTCCAGATGTCAATCCAGGCTCTAAGCTCATCCACCTTTCTTACAATGCTCCTAGCATTAAAATATACACATTTAAGGGACCCATCATTTCTTATTCTCAGTTTATTTCTTTTCACTTCTTTCTCTCCTACATATTGGGTCTGACTGTTTCCCTTTTCTGCCTCCTGCCTCACACACTGCCTATTAACTATCTGTGTTTGAGTCCCTCCCCCCAATCGTACTAGTTTAAAGTCTCCGCAATTACCTTAGCAAATCTCCCCGCCAGGATATTGGTTCCTCTCAGGTTCAGATGCAACCCGTCCTTTTTGTACAGGTCATACTTCCCCCAGAAGAGGTCCCAATGATCCAGAAACTTGAATCCCTGCTCCCTGCACCAGTTCCTCAGCCACGTATTTATCCTCCACCTCACTCCATTCCTATTCTCACTATCGCGTGGCACAGGCAGTAAGCCTGAGATTATTGCTTTGGAAGTCCTTTTTTTTAACTCTCTTCCTAGCCCCCTAAATTCTCCTTTCAGGACCTCTTCCCTTATCCTACCTATATTGTTGGTACCTATATGTACCACGACCTCTGGCTCCTCTCCCTCCCCTTTCAGGATATCCTGGACACGCTCAGACACATCCCGGACACCGGCACTAGGGAGGCAAACCACCATCCGGGTCTCCCGACTGCGTCCACAGAATCGCCTATCTGACCCCCTCACTATAGAGTCCCCTATTACTATCGCTCTCCTCTTCCTTTCCCTACCCTTCTGAGCAACAGGGCCAGACTCCGTGCCAGAGGCCCGGGCACCGTCGCTGCCCCCAGGTAGGTTGTTCCCCCCAACAGTACTTAAACAGGAGTACTTATTTCCAAGGGGTACAGCCACCGGGGTACTCTCTAGTCCCTGCCTCTGCTCCTTGCCCCCCCTAACCGTGACCTACTTGTCTACCTCCCGTGGTCTTGGAGTGACCACCTCTCTGTAACTCCTATCTATAACCTCCTCACTCTCCCTGACCAGACGGAGGTCATCAATCTGCCGCTCCAGGTTCCTAATACGGTCCCTTAGGAGCCCCATCTCATCGCACCTGGCGCAGATGTGGATGTCTGGAAGACTATCAGACTCCCAGATTCCCCACATCCGACACCTAGAACAATAAACTGCCCTGGCACTCATACTCCCCAAACAAAGCCCCGTGCTCGGTTTCTAAACCTACCGCCCGGCCGCTGCTCCAACCGCTCCAACCGCCCACCCAAAAGAACTGAGTGATCTCCTGGGAGAGGCGAAAAACCGGATTAAAAACCCAGGCCAATTTGGGAGAAAAGAAATCCGGGAAATTCCTCTCCGACCCCAAGCTAGGCGATCGAAACTTGTTCGGGAGATCACACAGGTCTTACTCCTTACTATCCCCACACATTAACACATACTTTTTAAACACACCAAAAATAAACAAAAAAAAGACGAAAAGGACAGACAGTCTGTAGGCGAGGCTGCCATCGAAGCTCCACCCGGTGGAATGTGCCCTCTGTGTAAGATGCCCTATCTACACTAGTCCCAGCTTCATGTATTTGGCCCATATCCCTCCAGGTCTTTCCAATCCATGTACCGTCTTTTAAATGTTGTTATACAACACCAAGTTATTCAACTTCAAGAAATGCACTATGTCTTTCCTTCACATCATTCAAGGACACAAGGCACTCTTCCAGGAGAAGCAGCAATTCACTGGAATTTCTTCCACTCTTGTGTACTAAAGTCAGTGTTCACAAATTCTCCTCAGCATTGGAGAAATCAATAGATGATCAGATTGGTGGGGTACCCACATTCTCTCTGCATTTATACTTATGGTCCCTCATTTCCTTTGTTATTATAAGTACTGGCCAATTCCTCTGTCGGTCTTCCATCTGTAATATTGGCTCGATTTTGCTCTCAATTAGCACAACCTGACCTGCAACTCCCATAGCTCCGCATTATGCGTTCATTTATTTGTTTTCTTGCTCTCCAACTGTTCTCATCTCATAGTTTTAAAAGGTGTTTGGCTGTAAGTTCTCCCTCTTGCTCGCTCTTTCTAATAATGCTGATTAGTTTTTCAATCAGAATAGATCATCAACTGTTTATCACCAGACCACAGCTGTCAGCAAATATTCCCTTTGCACGATCCATCACTTCGTATCACCATTTCTGATGAGGAAGGGATGGATGGTGCACAGGGAATATTTTGTTTTCTCTCTCCAAATTCTAATGAAGGGTATTTGAGCTGAAAAGTGAACTCTATTTCTCTTTCCACAGATTTTCCAGTATTTTCTGTTTTATTTTTTACTTTGGCCTTTCTTGAAGGCTATAATTTGCATTGTGTCTTGTCATTTCCTTGAAGGAGAAATTTTAGGTCTAATTTCACAACTCATTCTGCACAGTCCCTCTACAGGACCTTGGCTCCTTCCTTATCTTCTTAATCTGCTGGAAGATGTGCTCATTGGATTCCCACAGAAATGGCACATTTGAGCTATGATTCAGCATATTAAAGTTTTGGGTTAATGTTCAGCCATCGAACTCACTCCCTTGGTGTAACAGAAGTTCTCTGCAGACTTTCACTCCCATTGTTTAGATTGGGTAGTTGGGTAACAATTACAAAACACTTTAATCAAACAAGACATGATCATACAATTTATATCTTGCCTTTTTCATTGTACATTCATTTTAGTATACGTCACCCGTTCCAATGACATACAAATTGCTCTCTTATATTTTTGTATATTTATCCAAAGCAATGATTTATTAATTATATTCCACTTTATATTGTAAATGTAAGAATATTAATATTATGAGAGGAGACATTGCACATGAAAGATAATTTCAGCTGTTCTAAATCAATCAATAGGAACAAAATAGAAAGTACCTAATGTAATTCTGAAACTAGTTTCTCTTTGTGAATGACTGTTTCTATTTCAGAGCCAAATTGCATCTGAATTACCTATTGTGAGTTCATTAAAATTGAGCGTCACATCATTTATGTTGGGTACACAACCCTTTAGATTAATGCAGCACAAGTAAGATCTGCATCCCATCAGTCGCGTGTTTCACAGTTCAGTCTGATTGATTTTTACTTATAATAACAAAAAGACATCATTTCAAGCAAGACCACTTTATTACAAGTTTTAAGGTTGCATGAAACTTTTGCCATTCTTTAATCCAAGTGCATTGTTGTGTTCTCATTAAAAATGACTATATTAGTGGAGTTAATTTCCAAATGTGGCTGGGAGCATAATGCAAAACCATTTGAAGGAGGTCATACAGATATTAATGGGTAACAGGTGCAATAGAAAACTTCAGTAGCTTGTACAATACAATGGATATAGTAAATGGCTAAAAGCAATGATTACATTGTGTAATGACAGGTTTAATAGATGCCAACGGTGCATGCTATTAACACTGCTTTCTGCCGAAATGAATGGAATATGGATATTTACAAGAATCAAATGAGATCACAATTCAAATTTTATGTTAATATTGCCTGCTTAATAGCACCATGTTTTAAAATGGGGCACATGTGCTTTATCTTCAACATTCATTGTTTCATGAGGGAACATTTCCTGAAGTAGAGGTGCAGTATTTGTTTTATTTTTTAAGTTAATCATTGTTTAAAATTGTCCTGCATTTTCCATTTTGAAATGAGCTTCAATTCTATATTAATTGCCCCATTCTAGTTATTTCACATGTTAACAGAAGTAGCCCCTGTGGATCATTGCTTCTATTTAAGAATAGACCACTCCATTGATTATGCAGACATCTAACAACTGGATGTGCAATTATATAAGTGTTGCTTTCTTACAGTATTTGATTAGACTGCTCAATTCATTTTTTACTCCCTCTTCACAATGCTCTAATTGATTTGTCTATCATCATGCGTAGCAGCTGAATGTGATCGAAGGTATTTATTCACAAAATGCTGGAGTAACTCAGCAGGTCAGGCAGCATCTCAGGAGAGAAGGAATGGGTGACGTTTCGGGTCGAGACCCTTCTTCAGACTGATGTCAGGGGGCGGGACAAAGGAAGGATATAGGTGGAGACAGGAAGATAGAGGGAGAACTGGGAAGGGGGAGGGGAAGAGAGGGATCAATGAATGATCAGTGACTTACCCTGCTTCCAGCACATGTTTGTGGTTACTTTTCAATTTTATTTAATGGTATTTGACTTTGTCTCTTACCAAATCTCTCTATGGGAATTGTTCCCCATTAGTGTCTTTATTCTAAATTGAGATAGGATTAGGATTGAAAATGAATGGCGGAATTTTGTCAGTTTAATCTAGAGAAGGTCACATTGAAGGTTTACCCTTCCATTTCATTGTTTTGATTGGACCCAGAAGTAGAGTCTGGGACAGAGTTTATCATATGCATGCACATACACAATCTATAATTTTAGGAATTGCTAGCACCAGTTGAGAACAATAGCTGGAAAATAGCCAAGAACAGTGGGCGAATCTGGCATTGGGTCCCCGAAAGTGAAGGGGGAACTGGGGGGGGGGGGGCGTAGGGGGATGTCAGCTGCCACGTACATGCAGTAGATAAGACTGTTCAGTACTTTGTAACTTTGTCTGCGCCAAATTTACACCAGAACGGAAATTAAGATTGCAATGGTTCAATGAGAAGGCTCAAGGCCTTGTCCTCAAATGAATTAAGAAATGGACAATAAATGCTGGACATGTTAGCAAAGGCCACATCCCAAAGATGAATAAAGAGACTTTATCCACTATGCCACTGTCAGGGTGATGAGAGGGGGCACACATCTGGCAAAGAACTTCCAACAATCCCGTTTGCATGTTAGAGGGGTTTTTTCTCTGCTTTCCCCTTAGGCGTAGAAAAATAGAGAACATTTTTTTTTTACCTTTAATAGGCTTCAGGGATTCTTGTAAGGGTGGAAAGCAAATAAAATTCCAGCTATGAAGGAGCTTTTACACAGACAAAGGAGCTCAATAGTCCATTCAGCAGCTATATCATTCCACCTTAATACAAGCGTTTACATTGCTCTACCCTGGTCATTCCCTCCTCCCCTCTCCCATCAGGCAAGAGGTACAGAGGTTGGAAAATGCAGACCTTCAGATTCAGGGACAGTTTCTTCACAGCTACTATCAGGCAACTGAACCATTCTCTCATCAGTTGCAGTGTGTCCTGACCTCCCTTCAACCTCATTGGAGACCTTTGAACTATATTTAATTGGAATTTATCAAACTTTATCTTGCACAAATATTGTACCCTTTATCCTTTACCTGTACACTGCAAACGGCTTGATTGTAATCATGTATAGTCTTCTTTGACTGGCAAACATGTGACAATAATAAATTAAACTAAACAAAACTAAACCTTGCAAAACAAAGGAAATTAGGAGGGTCAAGTGGATGAAGTGTTTGTGGATGAGTATTTTGGGACCAAAGACCACTGATCTATTAGGTTTAAGATAGTTATGGATATAGACAGGGCGGGCACACAGGTTAAAAATCTAAATTTGCCAACTTTGAAGGTATTAGACAGCAACTTGCAGATTCTTTGAAGAAAACGGTATGTGTGGAAAGTGAGATGTTTTTAAAAGTGTGCTGACTAGAGTCCAAGACCTGCATGCTCCTGTTAGATTGAAGGGCAATGCAGGTGGGTGTAAGGAAGCTTGGATGATGAGAACAAATGATGCCCTAATGAAGAATAAGATGGGAGCATGGTGCAGGTACAGGCAACTGGGATCAAGTGTATTCCTGGAGGAGTTTCAGGAACTGAGGAGCATGCTGAAAAGGGAAATCAGGAGGTCAAAAAGGAAACAGGAGTTAGCTCTGGCAGATAATATTAAGGATAACCCCAAGAGATTTAATGTACATTAAGGCAAAAGGGTAACCAGAGAGAGATTGGGGCCCCTCAAGAATCAAAGCAATTAACTCTGTGTGGTGCCACAGGAGATGGGCAAGGTCCTCAATGAGTATTTCACCTCTGTTTTTACCATGGAGAGAGACAAGAGGCAGAGGAACTTGGGGCAGTCAATGGAAGTGTCTCGAGAGCAGTCAGTATTATGGTCAAGGAGGTGTTGAAAGTTCTTACGCATATGACAGTAGACAAAACTCCTGGGCCAGATCATACATAACCGAGGAAACTGTGGGAAACCAGAGAGGAAATTACAGGACCCCTGGCTGAAATTTACAAGTAATCATTGAATACAGGTGAGGTGCCGGAAAACTGGAGGGTGACAAATGTTATACCTCTATTTCAGAAAGGCAACAGGGAAAAGCCTGGGAACTACAAGTCAGCGAGTCTAACATCTGTGGTCGGAATGTTACTAGAGAGTATTCTGAGGGATAAGATAAATATACATTTAGATGGACAGGGGTTGATTAGGGATAGTCAGCATGGTTTTGTACATGCTCACAAATCTGATTGAGTTTTTTGATGATGTGACCAAAAAGGTTGATGAGGGCAGAGCTCTCCCTCAAGGGTTGGAGGGATAGAATTATGTGCTTTGAGATAGGAGTTGGTCTTGGCATCGTGTTCGGCATGGACATTGTGTACTGAAGGACCTGCTCCTGCTGTACTGTTGTATCTTCTATGAAACAAATCATCTGACGTTTAAGTCCTCAAAAATAATTTCTTAGTCTTATTTACATTAATTCTGATTCAGTCAACCTTAATCATAAAAACTGACATAAAGTAAGGTGGTTTTTTAAAAAATAGTTGCATTGCTTTCCTGGAAATTGATGTAACATCTCATTGAACCTTTACGGTTCATGCTCTACCTGTGAACTCTATCTAGATTTTACCCATTCCACACCACTGCTGGTCCTTGTTATCTGGTCAAAATAGAGCACCAAACTCAAATTCCATACACTCATTCAGCAAACTCCATTAATTGGCATAGGAATATAGCTTTTCTATTGTACTTGTCTGCACATCTATCTATCTATATAATACTAAAACTCTGCGGTCCAACATTCCGTATGTATATACGGAAGATTCCGTATGTATATACGGAAGATTCCGAAGATTTCTGTCCATAACTTACAAACCCTGCTCCTCCCAGACGGTACACCAAAGCGCTACGATTTTTGTACCGCCGTATTCACCATTGACGTGGGCAACTGTTGTAAGTACTTTCGTTCAAATTGAAGCTACCTTTTTAAAGCTAGAGAGATATTAAAGTTTAAATTTTCATTTCTAACACTTTTCTTGAAGGGTCCAAACCCTACTCCTCCCAGACGGTACACCAAAGCGCTACGATTTTTGTACCGCCGTATTCACCATTAACATGGGCAACTATTGTAAGTACTTTCGTTCAAATTGAAGCTACCTTTTTAAAGCTAGAGAGATATTAAAGTATAAATTTTCATTTCTAACCCTTTTCTTGAAGGGGCTTCAGTGCGTGATGTCACAATGGCACCCGTGCACCAATGAGAGATCAGCTCGGTTTTAAATTTACATCTTCAGCTTGTGACGTCACAATGCTTGTGTGAGATTGTTGCAACATTGTTGCGAAAAGCAACTGCCAGTTTTTTAAAGTTGTGCAAGTCACTTAACATACACAGATCAGCATGGGGCCCCTATTCCCTCCCTCCCCCCCTTCCCCCCTCACCCCTTCCTCCCCACTCCTTCCCACCTCCATCCCCACTCCCTCCCCCCCTCCTCCCCAACTCCCTCCCCACCTCCCTCACCCCTCCTCCCCTAACTCCCCCCCCCTCCCTCCTTCCCTCCATCCTCCCCCCCTCCCTCCACCCTTCCATCCCTCTCCCCCTCCCCCCTCCTTCCACCCTCCCTCCCCCCCTTCTGGTTACAAAGGAAACCCTACGGGGACGGGCCCAACGGGGAAAGAGGGGTACTGGGAAAAGGGGAGGTCCCCCTCCCTCCCCTTCCCCCTCCCCTCCCCCCTCCCCCTCCCCCCTAACCCTCTCCCTCCCCCTCCCCTCCCCCCCTCCCCTCCTCCCTCCACACCTCCTCCTCCCTCCCTCCCCTCCTCCCGGTTACAATGGAAACCCTACGAGGACGGGCCCAACGGGGAAAGAGGGGTACTGGGAAAAGGGGAGGTCCCCCTCCCTCCCCCCTTCCCCCATCCCATCCCCCCTCCCTCCCCTCTCCCTCCCCCCCGTTCCCCCTCCCCTTCCCCCTCCCTCCACACCTCTCTCCTCCCTCCCTCCCCTTCCCTCCCTCCCATCCTCCCAATGCTTGTTTGAGATGGGTGCTACATTGTTTCGAAAAGCACCACTAACAGATCGCAGTGAGAAGCACTATGTGACCGTGAATGTTTCAAAACAAGCACTTAAAAAGCACTTATCTTTTTTTAAAGTATTTTTTTTTATTGCAAGTCACTTAACATACACAGATCAGCATTGGGCCCCTATGCTCGTGGGCCACCGGGGCAAGTGTTTCGAAAAAAGCACTGAGAGTGTGTCTGGGGGAGAGAGAGAATGGGGGGGGGGGGGTCTGAGAATGGGGACTGGGGAGGGGGACAACAGGGGTCGTTGCGGAGGGGGCTTGGTGGTGGGGGAAAGAGGGGTACTGGGAAAAGGGGAGGTCCCACTTCCCCCCTCAACCCCTTCCTCCCCCCTCCTTCTCACCTCCATCCCCACTCCCTCCCCCCTCCCTCCCCCCTCAATCCCAACCTCCTTCACCACTCAGCCCCTAACTCCCCCCCTCCCTCCTTCCCTCCATCCCACCCTCCCCCACTCCCTCCCCCCTCCCTCCACCATTCCATCCCTCTCCCCCTCCCCCCTCCTTCCACCCTCCCTCCCCTCCTCCCGGTTACAATGGAAACCCTACGAGGACGGGCCCAACGGGGAAAGAGGGGTACTGGGAAAAGGGGAGATCCCCCTCCCTCCACTCCCCCCTACTCCCTCCCCCCTTCCCCCCTCTCCTTGCCCCCTCCCCTCCCTCCCCCTCCCCTCCTCCCTCCACACCTCCCTCCCTCCCCCCTCCCGGTTACAATGGAAACCCTATGAGGACGGGCCCAACGGGGAAAGAGGGGTACTGGGAAAAGGGGAGGTCCCCCTTCCCCCCTCAACCCCTTCATCCCCACTCCCTCCCCCCCTCCTCCCCCTCCCTCCCCCCTCCCCCCTAACTCCCCCCTCCCTCCTTCCCTCCATCCCTCCCTCCCCAATCCCTCCCCCCCTCCCTCCACCCTTCCATCCCTCTCCCCCCTCCTTCCACCCTCCCTCCCCCCCTCCCGGTTACAATTGAAACCCTATGAGGACGGGCCCAACGGGGAAAGAGGAGTACTGGGAAAAGGGGAGGTCCCCCTCCCTCCCCCCTTCCCCCTCCCCTCTCCCTCCCCCTCCCTCCCCCTACCCCCCTCCCTCCCCTCCCCCCTCCCTCCCCTCCCCTCCTCCCTCCACACCTCCCTCCTCCCTCCCTCCCCCTTCCCGCCCTCCCCTCCTCCCGGTTACAATGGAAACCCTACGAGGACGGGCCCAACGGGGAAAGAGGGGTACTGGGAAAAGGGGAGGTCCCCCTCCCTCCCTCCCCCCTACCCACCTCCCTCCCCTCTCCCTCCCCCCCTTCCCTCCTCCCTTCCCCCCTCCCCTCCCCCCTCCCATCCCCCCCTCTCCCCCCTCCCTCCCCCCTACCCCCCTCCCTCCCCTCTCCCTCCCCCCTCCCCCCCTCCCCTCCCCCCCTCCCTCCCCTCCTCCCTCCCCCTTCCCTCCCCCAACCCTCCCCCTTTCCTCCCCTCCCGGTTACAATGGAAACCCTACGAGGACGGGCCCAACGGGCCCACTCGGTCTAGTATAATACTAAAACTCTGCGGTCCAACATTCCGTATGTATATACGGAAGATTCCGTATGTATATACGGAAGATTCCGAAGATTTCTGTCCATAACTTACAAACCCTGCTCCTCCCAGACGGTACACCAAAGCGCTACGATTTTTGTACCGCCGTATTCACCATTGACATGGGCAACTGTTGTAAGTAATTTCGTTCAAATTGAAGCTACCTTTTTAAAGCTAGAGAGATATTAAAGTTTAAATTTTCATTTCTAACACTTTTCTTGAAGGGGCTTCAGTGCGTGATGTCACAATGGCACCCGTGCACCAATGAGAGATCAGCTCGGTTTTAAATTTACATCTTCAGCTTGTGACGTCACAATGCTTGTGTGAGATTGTTGCAACATTGTTGCGAAAAGCAACTGCCAGTTTTTTAAAGTTGTGCGAGTCACTTAACATACACAGATCAGCATGGGGCCCCTATTCCCTCCCTCCCCCCCTTCCCCCCTCAACCCCTTCCTCCCCACTCCTTCCCACCTCCATCCCCACTCCCTCCCGCCCTCCTCCCCAACTCCCTCCCCACCTCCCTCACCCCTCCTCCCCTAACTCCCCCCCCCTCCCTCCTTCCCTCCATCCTCCCCCCCTCCCTCCACCCTTCCATCCCTCTCCCCCTCCCCCCTCCTTCCACCCTCCCTCCCCCCCTTCTGGTTACAAAGGAAACCCTACGGGGACGGGCCCAACGGGGAAAGAGGGGTACTGGGAAAAGGGGAGGTCCCCCTCCCTCCCCTTCCCCCCTCCCCTCCCCCCTCCCCCTCCCCCCTAACCCTCTCCCTCCCCCTCCCCTCCCCCCCTCCCCTCCTCCCTCCACACCTCCTCCTCCCTCCCTCCCCTCCTCCCGGTTACAATGGAAACCCTACGAGGACGGGCCCAACGGGGAAAGAGGGGTACTGGGAAAAGGGGAGGTCCCCCTCCCTCCCCCCTTCCCCCATCCCATCCCCCCTCCCTCCCCTCTCCCTCCCCCCGTTCCCCCTCCCCTTCCCCCCTCCCTCCACACCTCTCTCCTCCCTCCCTCCCCTTCCCTCCCTCCCATCCTCCCAATGCTTGTTTGAGATGGGTGCTACATTGTTTCGAAAAGCACCACTAACAGATCGCAGTGAGAAGCACTATGTGACCGTGAATGTTTCAAAACAAGCACTTAAAAAGCACTTATCTTTTTTTAAAGTATTTTTTTTTATTGCAAGTCACTTAACATACACAGATCAGCATTGGGCCCCGGGGCAAGTGTTTCGAAAAAAGCACTGAGAGTGTGTCTGGGGGAGAGAGAGAATGGGGGGGGGGGGGGGGGTCTGAGAATGGGGACTGGGGAGGGGGACAACAGGGGTCGTTGCGGAGGGGGCTTGGTGGTGGGGGAAAGAGGGGTACTGGGAAAAGGGGAGGTCCCACTTCCCCCTCAACCCCTTCCTCCCCCCTCCTTCCCACCTCCATCCCCACTCCCTCCCCCCTCCCTCCCCCCTCAATCCCAACCTCCTTCACCACTCAGCCCCTAACTCCCCCCCTCCCTCCTTCCCTCCATCCCACCCTCCCCCACTCCCTCCCCCCTCCCTCCACCATTCCATCCCTCTCCCCCTCCCCCCTCCTTCCACCCTCCCTCCCCTCCTCCCGGTTACAATGGAAACCCTACGAGGACGGGCCCAATGGGGAAAGAGGGGTACTGGGAAAATGGGAGGTTCCCCTCCCTCCCCCCTCACTCCCCCCTCCCTCCCTTCTCCCTCCCCCCCTCCCTCCCCCTCCCCTTCCCCCCTCCCTCCCCTTCCCCCCTCCCCCCTCCCTCCCCCTCCCCCCTACCCCCTTCCCTCCCCTCTCCCTCCCCCCCTTCCCCCCTCCCCTCCCCCCTCCCTCCCCCTCCCCTCCCCCCTCCACACCTCCCTACTCCCTCCCTCGAAAAGCAACTGACAGAAGCACTAAGTAGCCGCGAATGTTTCAAAACCAGCTCTTAACCGCGAATGTTTTTTAAAAAAGCACTTAACCGCGAATGTTTCAAAACAAGCAATTAAAAAGCACTTTTTTTTTTTAAGTATTTTTTTTTATTCCAAGAGAATGGGGGGGGTCTGAGAATGGGGACTGGGGAGGGGGACAACAGGGGTCGTTGCGGTGGGGGCTTGGTGGTGGGAGAAAGAGGGGTACTGGGAAAAGGGGAGGTCCCACTTCCCCCTCAACCTCTTCCTCCCCCCTCCTTCCCACCTCCATCCCCACTCTCTCCCCCCTCAATCCCAACCTCCATCACCACTCAGCCCCTAACTCACCCCTCCCTCCTTCCCTCCATCCGACCCTCCCCCACTCCCTCCCCCCCTCCCTCCACCCTTCCACCCCTCTCCCCCTCCTTCCACCCTCCCTCCCCCCCTCCCGGTTACAATGGAAACCCTACAGGGACGGGCCCAACGGGGAAAGAGGGGTACTGGGAAAAGGGGAGTTCTCCTCCCTCCCCTCCTCCCTCCCCTCCCCCCTACCCCTCTTCCCCCCTCCCCCTCCCCTCCCCCCCTCCCTCCCCCTCCCCTCCTCCCTCCACACCTCCCTCCACACCTCCCTCCTCCCTCCCTCCCCCCCTCCCGGTTACAATGGAAACCCTACGAGGACGGGCCCAACGGGGAAAGAGGGGTACTGGGAAAAGGGGAGGTCCCCCTCCCTCCCTCCCCCCTACCCACCTCCCTCCCCTCTCCCTCCCCCCTTCCCTCCTCCCTTCTCCCCTACCCTCCCCCCTCCCATCCCCCCCTCTCCCCCCTCCCTCCCCCCTACCCCCCTCCCTCCCCTCTCCCTCCCCCCCTCCCCTCCCCCCCTCCCTCCCCTCCTCCCTCCCCCTTCCCTCCCCCAACCCTCCCCCTTTCCTCCCCTCCCGGTTACAATGGAAACCCTACGAGGACGGGCCCAACGGGCCCACTCGGTCTAGTCAAGATTATAAAACTCTGCAGGCAAGAAAGCATTGCCAGTATTTAAATAATTCAATTTGAAGAAAACAGATTTTTCATATCGTGAGAGTGAGAATGAAAATAACTTTGGTGAGGCAGATAAATTTGGCCAAATATTTGTTTATTGCTGCTGTGTATTCAGTCTGATGGAAGTTCCCAGCTGAAATTTAACTTCAAAGACTCATAAGATGTGGCTGAAAAAACCCAAAATGACTTATCCCCTGTTAGCTGGTTTGCCATTTAATAAATGGTGAGGATCTAATTGATATTATTGGTTACATGCCCCAGTGTGATTTATGGTGGGCAAATTAATTGAAACATCATACTCAGATAAAGGCAAGACACAGTCATTTCCTTACCTTATCAGCAGTCTTATAGTGCTCAAATTGTATTTAAATGTACTGCAGAGGTGGTGGAGATTCTTCACACAGTGTCAGCAGGATAATTGTACTGGGTTCCAATGTCTCTGAAAACAAATCATAGAATGGAAAATTATGACTTCTGTGGTCATAAGTTGAATGTTTACAATTTGCTGCATTCAGATATCTTTCAACTACATTACAGAATCTTTTTATGTTGTTCAACGTAAACACAATGCGCTCTCCAACGACGGTGACAGACCTATTCCTCTGTGAGGCAACAGTTGCATTTGTACTCGTTTTTTTGAATAAAATGTTTGCAATATTTTCTTAGCATGTACACTCTGCTTATTTGTTGTTACCTAAATTACACCATTTCATAAACTTCCAAGTTATTTGTGCAGCTGACAAAACGTAAATGAATGGCTTCAGAATACAGAAGCATTCAACCAGTGTGTGATATAATAATAATAATAATAAGCATTTATTTTATATAGCGCTTTACCAGGTGCTCAAAGCGCTTTACAAAAACAGTCATAACATAAAAACAAACAGACAAACTATCCTGACGGAGAAGCGGCGAACAAACAGCGCCAGCGTCCTCTCACGTCAGGGTCCGGCAGTAGACAACAAAAAGCACAGGACACACAGATACAATTTGAACACAAACAGCCATCACAGTGATTGCTCCAGGCACACCCTCACTGTGATGGAAGGCAAAGAAAAGTCAATATCTCCTCCTCATTCTTCTCCCGTGGCGCCACGAGGCGATCGAGGCTCCCAACTTTTGAAGCCCCCACCGGGCGATGGAAAGTCCCAGGGCCAGGCCACGCAGGGCGATGAGGGGCCTGCGGGCTGGTCGATCGTACCTCGCGCTCCGGGGCGGTCGAAGCTGCTACGGCTGGAGCTCCCGAAAGCCGGTCGCCAGCCAGGGACCTGCGAGCTCCCGATGTTGCGGTCTGCAGGGCCCACAGCCGAAGCCTCCGAGATGGTAAGTCCGGCCCTGCAACCGGAGTCTTCAAGGTCGATCCCAGCTGGAGGCCGCCGACTCCACGGTGTTAGGCCGTAGCGCGAACGGAGATACGACACGGTAAAGGTCGCATCTCCGTTGAGGAGGAGATTAGAAAAAATGTTTCCCCCAACCCCCCCACCACCCCCATATGAACCGTTGCCTCACAGCACTGTTTTAATAATCGCCTTGGATGAATCGGATTAGGGTTTACAGATGCTTCTGCAACTGGAATATTACGTCCAATAGGATTCCACAGGGTGTAATACTTGACCCCTTAATGTCAGTGGAATATGTCAGAGGCTCCAATTTAAATGTAAGAGAAGTGATAAAAAAGTTTGCGGATCATATAAAAATTAACGATGATGTTGACGAAGAGGAGGAAAACCTTAGAATGCAGGAGGATGTAAATGAACTGGTCATTTGGGCAGAAAAAATAGCCAATAAAATTCGATCCAGAGAAATGTGAGGGAATGGAATAGGAGAGGTGCGACAAAAGGCAGGAACGTAAAGTAACCGGGAGAATACTGAAAAATGGGGAGGAACAGAGAAGTCGGAGTATATGTCCACAAACCCAAAAGGTCTTTGGACAGCCCAATTAAGTGGCAAAAATAACGTGCTTTACTAAGGGGGGAACCGGCAGAGGGCCACCAAGAACGCACAGAAGACATGGTGGGACGTCACTGAGAACAATGGGGGGGCCCCAGTGGGGGGGATGTTGAGAATAAAAGGGCGACAGGTGGGGGGCTGCCTGCTGGCAGAAAATAGGAGTGTTGGTGAACTTTTGTAACTTTGTCAATGCCAGGAAAGTGGCGACTCTTGTGTATTGCCGAGTTGAGGTTGGCTGTATGGTTTTACCGGGTTCAATAGGCGTATGCAAAAAATGCATTTGACTGCATCTAGTACAAGTGACAATAAAGTATCATTTATTGGATCTAGACGGTGAAAACAAAATTAATCTGTTTCCCTTAATAAGGGCATGAAAACTATAGGGCATGAGATGTGAATTATTTAATAGAAAGTTCTGAGAGGAGTTGAGGATTTGTTTTTTCATCCAGAGTGTATTAAGGGCACTGGAACTAATAGTCTGAAAGGATGATAGGATCAGTAACCATCATCGCATTAAGATAACATGTTGAGGTGCACATCGATAGCTGTGAGCTGCAGGAATATGGAGTTAGTGCTGAAAGGTGGGATGAAGCTTGATAGTTATTTTTCAACCAACATGAATAAAATTGATTATAGTTGGACACAAAAATACCGGAGTATCTCAACAGGTCAGACAGCATCTCTGGATAAATAGTATAAGTGATGTTTCAGGTCGAGATCCTTCTTCAGTCTGAAGAAGGGTGTCGACCCGAAACATAACCTATTCCTTTTCTCCAGATATGCTGCCTGACCTGTTGAGTTACCTCAGGTTTTTGTGTCTATCTTCAGTTTAAACCAGCATCTGCAGTTCCTTCCTATGCTAGTAAAATTGGCTGTCTGGCCTCCTTCTAAGATACACATTTTTTTGACACTAATCTTATATTGGGTGCAGCATACCTTGGTCATTTACCTGCCAGATGCATTGTGTGGGGATATCTGGATTCTATCACTTATTTTAGCTCCTCCAAGGAATTGAGAAATGTGTTTTGGTGTTTGTAATCAGTATGTGTTTGCCAATGATCATCTGATTTGTCTTCCATCATGTAGTCCTGCTGAAAATTGTCCATAACATGAATGAGCTATTTTCAAGAAAAAAATAGTAATCGTTATAATTGATTAGGCATTAGACAGGAGTTTCAGGGAATAATTCAGAAGATGCAGGATCTTTTCATCCCAAAGAGCAAGAAAGATTCTAAAGGGTCAATGAGGCAACCAAGGAAAGTCAAAGACAAAATAAAATTACAAGGCATATAATACTGCAAAGATTAGTGGAAAGCTGGAGAGTTGTGAAGCTTTTACAAGCCAACAGATGGTGGCTAAAAAGGCGATACAGGGAGTAAAGATGAAATATGAAGGTAAGATAGCTAATAATATAAAAGAGGATTGCAAAAGTTTCTTCAGATACATAAAGAGTAAGAGAGAGGCAAGAGTAGACACTGGACAATTATGCTGGAGAGGTGATAATGGGAAATAAAGAAATGGCAGATGAATTGAATACATTTTTTCCATCAGTCTTCACAGCAAAAAACGCCAGCCATGTGCCATGAGTCAGGAGACAGAAGTTATTGGAGTGGCTATTACAAAGAAGAAGGTGCTTGGGAAACTGAAAGGGCTGAAGGTGGATAAGTCACCTGGACCAGATAGATTACACCCCATGATTCTGACAGAGGTGGCTTTAGAGATTGTAGAGGCATTAGTGGTGATCTTTCAAGAATCGCTTGAGTCAGGAGTAGTTCCAGAGGGCTGGAAAATTGAAGATGTTACCGCACTGTTCAAGAACGGAATGAGGCAAAAGAGGGGAAACTAATGGCTGGTAAGTTTGGCTTCAATGGTTAGTAAGATTTTAGAGTCCATTATAAAGGTCCACACAAGTCCATTACTAGGATGTTGCCAGGACTAAAGGGTCTGAGCTATAGGCAGAGGTTGAGTAGGCTGGGACTCTATTCCTTGGAGTGCAGGAGAATGAGGGGTGATCCTATAAAGGTGTATACGATCATGAGCGGAATAGATCGGGTAGATGCACAGAGTCTCGCCCACAGTAGGTGAATCGAGGACCAGAGGACATAGGTTTAAGGTGAAGGGGAAAAGATTTAATAGGAATCTGAGGTGCAACCTTTTCACACAAAGGGTGGTGGATGTATGGAACAAGCTGCCAGAGGAGATAGTTGAGGCAGGGACTATCCCGACATTTAAGAAGCAGTTAGACAGGTACATGGAGATGACAGGTTTGGAGGGACATGGACCAAATGTTGGCAGGTGGGACTAGTGTAGCTGGGACATGTTGGTCAGTGTGGGCAAGTTGGGCCGAAGACTTCAGAGAGTAGCATTTCACAATTTAATCAAATAATTTATATTTTAGTAAATTCGGTTGCCCTGTGGTGAAACAAGATCACAAGACCTTGTATTGAAATTAATATATTATGTCTTGTCTCTAATTGTCAGAATGCTCTATGAATGCAGAAAATGTTTCACTGGATCATTTGATGTTTTTTTATGCTGTTTAATCTATCCCGTGAAGGATGCCACTGTAAAGGTACAAATTCCCAGAGAGATCAGAGGACATGGTACAAAATAAATAGATGAGCAATACAGACACAAGAGATCTCCTCTGTGTGCAAAATCCAGCAAAAGTTATAAAGGCATTTACCATTATGTTGTAGTTAATGTACAAAGGAAATTTCCCTCAAGGAAAGATACTCACTCTGGACTGAATTAATTCATCACTGCAGAGGTAACATCATTTATATTAACCTTTTGGGTTAGGAAGAGGAAAATTAACGGCAATTGCTTAAAAATCCACGTTTAATACATATTTAATGGACAAGCTGTCTCGGCTTTGATTCTCCTAAGATGAATAACCCAGGTCAAGTAATACAGAGGAAACTCTTGTCAATGCTTTTGCAGGTTGCATTTTACGTTGATCATAATGATCGGGATATTCAAATTGAGTACTGTGTTGCCGTTTTGCACATCACCAATTTATGCTGGTTTTAGCTGCTCAAGAAAGAGGTTTTAGCATTAAAGCATGCCTACCTTGACACCACCAGCCACTTTCTTGTCATTTAAATGGCAAGAGTGTACATCAAATGAATTGTGAGGCAGAGTTTCAGGGATTCTTCTGATCACTTGTCATAAACAGTGGGAGGTCAGTACAAATCTTGACTGTTAATGTTATCACTTCAAATCTTTGCCAGAGTTATGGTAGATAATGTACGGTTATAATATTCAGCTAAGTGACCATTGTCAACAAATAGTTATGATAAAAGTATTATAAAAGTAAATGTGCAGGAAAAGGAAACCTAGCAGACTTGGAGAGCTAAATAATACAAACACCACTGAACTAGAAAGAAACCATTGTGATGGAAACTAGGAATATATCAAGGTGTCAACACAAAATGTTGACAATTCCTTCCTCACTGTTGCTCCTCAGCTCACTGACTTCTCCCTTTACATATTTTACTGCTCTGGATTCCAGCAAATACAGTTTCTTGTGCTTTCAATATATAAAATTTGCACTGTTAATCAAAATTGACATTAAAATGCTTTAGCAATATATTAAGAGAGTGGAGTATGGATTCATTACAGGGAATTGTATGTGAAGTTTAAAAATATATTTTGTGTATCGTAAATACATTCTATGTACTCGTCACTCTCCCTTGATATTATTTATCAGTTGATAGCACAATCTTTTGTACTTCAAAATATAACTCAGTGTTTGAATGTTTCACCAAATTTTTCATTTTTCATACTTCCCTCATCGGAGGAGGCGATTATGTTCATCGAATCTAATCCAGCTCTTAAACAAATCTGTTCCTCTGTTACCTATTTTCTCTCACAGAACCATAAATTTAACCTGATTCTTCAACCACCCACTGACACTAGGAATATTTAAAAACAGACAATTAAACATCTGTGGGATGATGGAGAAAACAGATGGGCCGAATAGCCTAATTCTGCTCCTATGTCTTATAAACATAGGATATGGGGACAAGGCAGCAGAATGGGGTTGAGAGGGAAAGGTAGATCAGCCATTATTGAATGGTGGAGCAGACTCAATGGGCTGAATGGCCTAGTTCTGCTCCTATGTATTGTAAACTTACGAAAACCAGAGCGGGGCTGAAACATATGTAGTCACAGGGAGAAAGTACAAAGTCTGCAGATAGCACCAAAGGTCATAATTGAACTGGAGTTGCTGGAGCTTTGATGCACATTAATTAAAATTAGTAAATTTTCCCCACACAAAATTAGGTTTCTTCCACCTCCATTAAAACACACCAAAAAACAAGCCACTGGAGCAACTCAACGGGATAGCAATCATCTGTGGAGGGAAACTGACCCACTGAGCTCCTCCAGCATCTTTATTTTTGCTCAAAATTCCAGCATTTACCTTTGCTTATGTCTCTCTTTAAAATGCATTTGGAAAGAACTATACCTGGATAAGAGAGGCAGCAAAATAAAATCAACATGTACCAATTAAGTGGGACATAAACTCAATTATAATTTCATACAACAAAGTAAAATTTCACTTGACCTGTATTAACATCAAAATCAATACACTATTTACTAAAATTATATGCTCGCTGTATTCTTATCAACGTCGTTGTCAAGTATGAGGAATGCAGCCTAGACCACACTGATTGGATGAATAAGTGAACCCTCTTCTGTGTTTCTCCAATCTCCATGAATATATCATTCTCTTTCATTGTAGAAAACAAATTCCATGATCAGAAATAATTCCCCATCCACGTACATAACCTGAGTGAAGTTAAGTTGGACACAAAGTGCTGGAGTAACTCAGCATGTCCGGCAGCATCTCTGGAGAATATGGATGACCTCCCTTGAACCTAATTAGAGCTTTCATTCTCATGGTCTTGTGCTTCTCCAAAGTGCAATCTGAAGATTATGACATTGACTGACTAATCCAATGCACCTTAATGCTCCAAGCAACTAGTCTCCATGAGGGAATTGCAGCCTACTTTAACTTGGACAGTGTGATCAATGTCGCCTCTTATGAGCCATTGACACAGTGAACCTGAAGTGATCAGACCATAGCAAGTGTTAGAAAGTAGAAGAATACAGCAGGAGAATGTCAGGAGTGCACAAACTCATGATTCAATTCAAATTGTTTAGGGTGATGCACAGAATCAACTCCTAAATCATAAGTACAAATGTGTTAATTAGAGAGATAGGATGTATAAATCAGGCAGATTTAGAGTGATGTTATAGATACAGGTACTAATATGGTCTTGTTCTGATTGTGTGCAGGCAATAATGAATGAATAAGTTTATTGGCCAAGTATGTGCACATACAAGGAATGTGCCTTGGTGCCCCGCTCGCAAGTAACAACACGAACATATAGTAAACTTAAGAATAAAGCATAAAACATTAAAACATTAAGAATACAACATTACAGTTTAAACATGTGTGTGAAATAAACCACAGCAAAAAGAGACTACAGACTTTTGGTTATTGAGTAGAGCTACTACTCGCAGAAAAAAAGCTGTTGTTATGTCTGGCTGTGGCGGCTTTGACAGCACTTAGCCGCCTTCCATAGGGAAGTGCTTTAAAGAGTTTGTGGCCAGAGTGAGAGGGGTCAGAGATGATCTTGCTTGCTCGCTTCCTGCCCCTTGGGGGGAAGATTGCAGCCAACAACCTTCTCAGCTGGTTGAATGATTCGTTGCAGCCCCCGGATGTTGTGCTTGGTGGCTGAGCCAAACCAGACCATGATGGAGCAGGTGATGACAGACTCTATGATGGCAGAAGAGATTTGGACCATCATTGCCTGTGGCAGATTGTGTTTCCTCAGCTGCCACAGGAAGTACATCCTCTGTTGACTATGGAGTCGATGGTGGCCCTCCATTTAAGGTCCTTGGAGATGATGGTTCCAAGGAACTTAAATGACTCCACAGATGTGACTGTGGTGTTGTTGATGGTGAGTGGGGGGAGTGGGACTCCCAAAGTCCACAATCAATTCCACTTTCTTAAGAGCATTGAGCTGCAAGTTGTATGAAGGCACCAGGATGCCAGCTGTGTCACTTCCTGTCTGTACGCACATTCCTCCCCATCCTGGATCAGTCCAATTAGGGTTGTGTCATCCGCAAACTTGAGAAGCTTGACAGAGGAGTCTGTGGAGGTGCAGTCGTTGGTGTAGAGAGAGTAAAGGAGAGTGGAGAGCCCTGTGCTGAGGGTCAGCGGATCTGAGATGTGCTTTCCCAGCCTCACACGCTGCATCTTGACTGTCAGTTAGTATCTTGGGTTACTAGTTTTATTTTGAAACTCATCTATATGACATAGAAACATAGAAACATAGAAAATAGGTGCAGGAGTAGGCCATTCGGCCCTTCGAGCCTGCACCGCCATTCAGTATGATCATGGCTGATCATTCAGCTCAGTAGCCTGTACCTGCCTTCTCTCCATACCACCTGATCCCTTTAGCAAAAAGGGCCACATCTAACTCCCTCTTAAATATAGCCAATGAACTGGCCTCAACTACCTTCTGTGGCAGAGAATTCCACAGACTCACCACTCTCTGTGTGAAGAAATGTTTTCTCATCTCGGTCCTAAAAGACTTCCCCCTTATCCTTAAGCTGTGACCCCTGGTTCTGGACTCCCCCAACATCGGGAACAATTTTCCCGCATCTAGCCTCTCCAACCCCTTAAGAATTTAATATGTTTCTATAAGATCCCCCCTCAGTCTTCTAAATTCCAGCGAGTACAAGCCCAGTCTATCTAGTCTTTCCTCATATGTAAGTCCCGCCATCCCAGGGATCAATCTGGTGAACCTTCTCTGTACTCCCTCTAAGGCAAGAACGTCTTTCCTCAGGTTAGGAGACCAAAACTGCACACAATACTCCAGGTGCGGTCTCACCAAGGCCCTGTACAACTGTAGCAGAACCTCCCTGCTCCTAAACTCAAATCCTCTTGCTATGAATGCCAACATACCATTCGCTTTCTTCACTGCCTGCTGCACCTGCATGCTTGCTTTCAATGACTGGTGCACCATGACACCCAGGTCACGTTGCATCTCCCCTTCTCCCAATCGGTCACCTGTTCTTGCCGCCAAAGTGGATAACCTCACATTTATCCACATTATATTGCATCTGCCATGCATTTGCCCACTCGCCTAATCTATCCAAGTCACTCTGCAGCCTCCTAGCATCCTCCTCGCAGCTAACACTGCCACCCAGCTTCGTGTCATCCGCAAACTTAGAGATGTTGCATTCAATTCCCTCGTCCAAATCATTAATATACACTGTAAATAACTGGGGTCCCAGCACTGAGCCTTGCGGTACCCCACTAGTCACTGCCTGCCATTCCGAAAAGGACCCGTTTATTCCTACTCTTTGCTTCCTGTCCGCCAACCAATTTTCTATCCACCTCAACACTGAACCCTCAATATCGTGTGCTTTAAGTTTGTACACCAATCTCCTATGTGGGACCTTGTCGAAGGCCTTCTGAAAGTCCAGATATAACACATCGACTGGTTCTCCCTTATCCACTCTACTAGTTTTAATATCTTCAACTGAAATAACAAAAGCTCTTTTTAAAAGGCAATTGACAATGATTATTATCTTATAAGTTCATATGTTTCAAAAGAATATTTCGCTTATTAGACTAGAATGCAATATGAAGTGAGGCCAGAACTCCCATATCCAATTTTCAGTGAAGCATTAAATTGCTGCGATGTTCTTTCCCGAAAAGCTAAAAACGTCAAGGTGTTACTTTGATGATATTATTTATCAATAGAATTACTCTTAGTAATCAAAGCCCAATGGAAAATAGTTGTATAAAGTCAGTAATTATCATTGATTTGTGAAGAAATTAAAAACTGTTGTACACCACAATGAATTGTAAGCCACAAAAATTGAATTAATTATATTGAAAATATCTCTGAAGTGTTTCAGAGTACAAAGGTTCCAATTTAATGTTTGATTGCAACTCATTTATGGTGCATAAATGAGCCAAGCCAGAGTCACAACAGTGAGAATGAGCATGTTTATCTCTTGCTTACAGCAAGCAGATTAAACACCCCTCCGAATGCAATGTTAGTTAGTTCTGATGCTTGGCGTTGCCATTTTGGATATCTGGCAATGGCAAAAGTTGCCGTTTTGGAGCTCAACACTCCAGTGAAGTCCATCCCGTATCCTGGCCCAGCTGACCATGCATTCAATAGCAGGAATGACCTTGTGTTAGAGCCATCTGTAAATATCATACACCACTTGAAATGTCGGTCTTTGCCTGATCTCTTTAGGCTATTGCTAACATTTCATGTGAGTTTGGTCCTTGAAATTTCCTGGAGCCGAGAGGGAATGGTGTGGGAGCTGAGAAAGGTCTTTCTATTGCCTATGCGGCTTGAGTTCAAATGTTGCTCCAAACATAGATACATTTGTTAATCTGTAGGAAGGATCTGCAGATGCTGGTTTATATCGAAGATAGACACAAAATGCTGGAGTAAGTCAGCAGGTCAGGCAGCATCACTGGGTGATATTTTGGGTTGAGACCTTCAGACTGAGAGTCAGGGGAGAGGGAGACTAGAGATATGGAAGGGTAAGGTGTGAATGCGACAGATTGTAGAGCTGTTGAGCAGGACGAATCACAGAGGGGGCGCAGTGAGAGTGGGTGTTGCAGAACTCTCGTTGGAGAAAGGAGGTGAATTTCTTCAAAGTAAGCAAACCTTTAGGAGATGTTGCAGTGGAGCAGACAAAATGTCGAAGAAGCAACTGCAGATGCTGGTTTACACCACAGATATACAATAAATGCTGGAGTATCCCACCACTAGCCATATCTTCCCATCTCCACCCCTTTCTGCTTTCCACAGAGACCTCCATAGCTGGGGCCCATGTGAGTGCAGAGGGAACTATGGGGCCCATAGTTCCCTCCGCAACACCCTGGCCAACTCGTTCTTCCCACCCAAACCATCCCTTACCCAGGTAATTTCCCCTGCAATCGCAGGAGATGCGACAACTGTCCCTTTACCTCCCCCATCGACTCCATCCAAGGACCCAACAATCTTTTCAGGTGGGGCAGAGGTTCGATTGCACCTCCTCCAAACTCATCTATTGTGTCCGCTGTTTCAGGTATCGACTCCTATATATCAGCGAGACCAAGCGCAGGCTCGGCGATCGTTTCACTGAACACCTGCGCTCAGTCCACCTAAATCTACCTGATCTCCTGATTGCTCAACACTTTAACTCCCCTCCCATTCCCACACTGACCTTTCCCTAGCATTTGAGGCCCTCTGAAGGAGCGCTGTAAACTGCTTATGTCTGTGTTGTTAGGTTTGTGTGCTATTGTGTGTTCTTTTTTTAGTACCTGCACAGATGTACAGCACTTTGGTCAACGTGGGTTGTGTTTAAATGTGCTATACAAATAAAATTGACTTGACTTGACTTGACTTTCTGTCCTGGGCCTCCTTCATTGTCAGAGTGAGGCCTAGTACAAGTTGGAGGACCAGCACCTCATATTTCGCTTGGGTAGTTTACACCCCAGCGGTATGAACGTTTACTTCTCTCACTTCAAGTAGCTTGCTTTCCCTCTCTCTCCATCCCCTCCTCCTTCCCAGTTCTCCCACCAGTCTTACTGTCTCCGACTACATTTTCTCTCTGTACCGCCCACTCCCCTGACATCAATCTGACGAAGGGTCTCCACCCGAAACATCACCCATTCCCTTCTCTCCAGAGATGCTGCCTGTGATGCTGAGATCAGAGATGCGGAGTTCTTCCAGCATTTTGTGTTTCCCCAAGTATGTGGAGGCTCTTGACAGTGCAAAGGTGGTTTAACAAGATGCTGCCTGGATTTGAGGGATTAGCTATAAGGAGAGGTTGGACAAACTTGGGTTGTTTTCTCTGAAGCATTGGAGGGGTGAAGGGGAGTCTGAATAGAAGTTTATAAAGTTATGAGAGGCATAGACAGGGAATCTTTTTCCCAGGATGGAAATTTCTACTAGAAGGCAGAGCTACAAGGTGAGTGGGGAAACATTTAAGTCAACCTTGCAGGGCATTTGATTTTACACATGGTCTGCAGATGGGTACCTGGATCGTGCTTTTCAGATGATGGTGGAAATAGATATGATAATAGTGTTTCAGTGGATTTCAGATAAACATATGAATATGCAGAGAATCATGTAGACAGAAGGGATTTGTTTAAGTAGGCATCATGTTCAGCACTGTGGGCCAAAAGGCCTGTTGCTATGCTGCACTGTTCATGTTCTGCAGATTATGTTTTATGTTTTATCAAAGGTAATTAATTAAACAAGATTCGATGAGACAGGCAAAGGTTGAAGGAGATGTGCGGGTCAGATTTTACACGAGAGTTGAGGGGTGGTCTGGAACTCGCTGCCAGAAGTAGTGGTGGAGGCAAATACAATAGTGACATTTAAGAGGCTTTTTGACAGGCATATGGATATGCAGGGAATGGAGGGATATGCATCGTGTGCAGGCAGATGAGATTAGTTTATATTAGCAGCATGTTCATCACAGACATTGTGGGCAAAAGAGTATGTTCCTGTGCTATACCTTCCTCTATTCTACATTCTAAGATTCAATTAATCCATATTAAATGCTGGCATTCACCAGAGTCTAACCACTGTCCACTGGCTTCTACAGGGCAGATAATGTGAAATGGACCTTCTGACGAAACTCATAACATCAATAGAAAATCAAATTTGATTGCAAATCTTCCACAGTTGTTTTCTCAGCCCACACTTGTCAATCATCTATTTAACTGAAGCAATTTACATCCTATAATTCATGAAATCTAACATAAGATTGGAAGAAAATTCTGCATTATTCAGAGATGCAATAAGACTGGCAACTGCTTTCCAGATCCAGCACACTACATTTCAAATAGATTTATCGCCAAAGAGAAAAACAAGCTACATAACTTTTTTTTTCCATATTTTTGACAACATAAATATAAACAATCCCATAGTGGATATTTCTTTATTCAGTAAACTGGACATCAATTACTTGACCAAAGCAACTTACGTAACTCAAAGAATTCGCCAAGGGTTAAATTCCAAACACATTGGAAACTGGACATCATGATTTGCGTTGACACTAAATAACAATTACAAGGACGTTGGGAGTTTGGACATATGCTATAAAATGTGAGAAACTCATTTCACCCTTAATGCTCTTTATTGTTTTGGATTAGATTTATATTTGGAGTACTGCTAGATACTGTTTAACAAACCTCAGTCCAGCAGGATTTGCTGTGTTAGCTTATTTGAACATCTAGAGTGAATCTTACATAATAGCTGGGCACTGTCCTGGAAATGCTTGGAAATAAAACTGCAGCCTTTTAAAATGTCAAGTTTTGTTGATAAATTGCAATCATGGATAAAGTATAAAAATGCTTGGAGCACCACATTTATTGTCAGGTAATGAGAAACACACTGTACGGGTCGATGTGTTTCAGTGGAGATCCTGGCAAAATCCTCTGGAAAAGATACAAATGCATTGGAAAGGGGAATAAAAGAGTGGCTTGTAATTTATTCAAAGCAATCATGTAGAGTTATAGAATTATACAACATAGAAACAGGCCACTCAGCCCAATGCATTCTTGCCGGCCAAGATGCCCCAGGTCTCTCTAAACCTTTCCTATCCATGTACCTGTCCAAATGTGGGACTAGTGTAGATGGAGCATGTTGGTCGGCATGAGCATGTGGGGCTAAAAGGCCTGTTTCCACGCTATGTGCCTCACTGACTCTATGACTACATGTTGTTATAGTACCTGTCTCAACTACTTGCTCAGGCAGCTCATGCCATATACCCACCACCCTCTGAGTGAAAAAGGTTCCCCTCAGGTTCCTATTAGAATTTTTCCCTCTCACCTTAAACGTGTGTCCTCTGTTTCTTGACTCTCCTACTCTGGGTAAAACACTCTGTGTATTCACCCTATCTATTCCCCTCATGGTCTTATACACGTCATAAGATCAACCTTCAGCAATCTGTAAACCCTTATTGGGATAATTGGCAGAAACTGATGGAATGGATCTGAAGAATAATCTGTCCGATCAAACTCTCCACACTTCTTCTCAGATATGTAGACTGAGTGCTGCCAGGAGTTAATTGACCTGACCAAGGCAACTATTGTAACACAAGGAATACCCTGAGGATCAAATTATAAAGACCTCGGAAATAGGGAGCGGGAAGACTGTGAAAGTAGGATTGGATACATTGCAGCACCTTAGAATGTACTCTGGTTGAAATTACAGAGATTTCCCATAGAAAACATTTGACAGAACAATAATGAATCGGATTAACAGCCTTGGAGCCATGGACATGGGATTTGTACTATCCTTTAAGGAAAATGGCACAGTGTTGGGAAGGTGAGGGATTTCATTTGCATGGAGAGACTGCAGAAGCTGGTGTGTTTGGACAGATAGCTTCTAGTCTTAGGTTCTCTTTGAAGCAGGGAAGGTTAATAATATAATCAATTCCAGCATTCAAAACCATGAAGGGTTTTGATAGAGCAAATAAGGAGAAATTGTGTCCAAGAGCAGAATGGTTGTTATTCAGTGGACACAGGTTTTAGATGATTAACTATAGTGCCAATGAGTATGTGAGAAAACACTTCATTTTCCATCGCAAGCTGTGCTCTGGAATGTAATCGTAACAGATGGATTTTCTTCGTTATACAATTTTCTGCCCTAATCTCTGCTGACAAACCATGTTTAAAACACCTAGAAATAATGAATTTCCACATAAAATAAACATCAGAAAGCTTTGTACCATACTAACAAGTGACTATAAACAATCTGTCTGAGTAGTTTTAATGTCAAACCAGTGAGAAACAGACAATATCAGATTCCCATGTTGGTTCTGCAACAGATGTTCGCAAATGACCAAAAATACTGATTTTTTTAATTGTGCTTGAATCCAAAACAGACATGAGATCATCCCCCAGCTAATGCTGAAGTGCCTAGACAAAATATTTTGTTATTGACTTTCTTGGTCAGAGGCACACAAAAATGCCTTGTAAGAGCAAGTAGATAGAGGCAGTGCAGGCTTCAGGTAACAAGAACCCCACAAAGAAAGTTTAAAACACAGTCAAACAAAGGCATTTTGTGTTACTGTCATGGAATAGGATTGGTGTTCATTAAATATTAATTGTTACAATGCATTCCCACAGGACCGATTACCTTTTACTTTATTGGAGACACAGATAATCAGATTAGGTAAATTTAATATTCAGAACAATTAAAAGTACTTTGTGCCTGTTTAAATCATATTCTAATCTAATATTAACGACTGCACTTAATCAATGGTGTTCATCAAAAGGGATATGAGCTATTAATTATGCCACTGGATCATGCAGCATGGAACCAGGTTTATCCACCCCATGGGTTAGTGGTGACTAGCAAACACACACCAATCTTTTATGGTATTTTCCTCATATTCCCATTTTCTCCCCCAGATATTACTACTCACTAAGGGCAATTTAAAGTGGGCAACCTGTCAACCTGTCAACCTGGACATCTTTGGGGTGTGGGAACAAACAGTAGTGCCCAAAGGAAACCCATTCAGTCTCAGGAGCACTAGAAGTCAAGACTGAACCAGGATTAGCTGTGCCATTGTGCCACCCACTGCGCTGAACCACAAAACGATGTTTACAATACTGTGATGGAATATGATTGGTATTGATTGTATATTAATTATTACTCATTGGTGGATTTTTGAAATGTTTTACCTTCACTGTAATCTAATATAAATGATACTTAAGAAATAGCAGCAACAACAAAATATTCAGCCTCCTGTTTGGCCATTCAAAAGATCTGTGCTGAACTTTTATCTCAGCGCCACTTCACGGCACTGATCACATATCTGTTGATTCCTTAATACCTGAAAAAAACATTGAAAAATCAGCTTCCCTATCAGAAATATTGCAGATTACAAGAGTAAAATTCCAAGTATGTTAGAAATCTAAAGTAGAAACAAAGTGATTGAGAAACCTGGAAGCCAAGGTGGCATCAGTGAAGGAAAAAGTAAAGATAGTGGCCCAAAAAGCAGCAGACACCTAAATTATGTTTAATTTTATGGCTTTATGTGGCGTACTTGTTCAAAGTTAATTCTGGGTCTAGGTGATAGGTCTGCAAGGTGGAAGGGGCCTGTTTGATGTAAAGATGTCACACAGACAAAGGTCTGGTAGCTAGTAATCCAATCCCCCAGCTTTGGCTTCTGCTGAGCCTGTCATGACTATTGAATCTTTTGGATTCTGAGTTTGGAATCTGACTTGAAGCAGCATTTAAAGCAGTGGTGTCCAAACTTTTTTCAAAGAGGGCCAGATTTGATAATGTGAAAATACCCAAGGGACAATGGCTCGCCGCCCCCGAACCTTTAACTAATGCGCTCCCACCCCTGGACCTTTAACTAATGCCCTCCCACCCCTGCACCTTTAACTAATGCCCTCCCACCCCTGGACCTTTAACTAATGCCCTCCCCCCCCTGCACCTTTAACTAATGCGCTCCCCCCCCTCCCCGGACCTTTAACTAATGCCCTCCCCACCGGGACCTTTAACTAATGCGCTCCCCCCCCTCCCCGGACCTTTAACTAATGCGCTCCCCACCGGGACCTTTCTTTAACTAATGCGCTCCCCCCCTTCCCCCGGACCTTTAACTAATGCCCCCCGGACCTTTAACTAATGCGCTCCCCCCCCGGGACCTTTCTTTAACTAATGTGCTCCCCCCCTCCCCCCGGACCTTTAACTAATGCCCCACCCGGACCTTTAACTAATGCGCTCCCCCCCACCCCCGGACCTCGCGTCTGACAATCCGCAGATCGGGCAGCGCTGACCGCCGGGAGATGTAGTCGCCGTCGCCTCTCCCGCTGGGTGGGGATGCGGCACCCGCCCGACTGACGGGAGCGCCTGCCAATGAGCGTGCGGGGTGAGGAGAGCTCAGCTGCTGCTCTCCCGCCCCCCCCCCCCCCCCCGCACGTCCTCAACCCCGCCGTCGGGAAGTGTAGTCGCCGTCGCCTCTCCCGCTCGGGGCGGGGGGGGGGGGTCGGGCAGCGCTGACCGCCAGGAGGTGTAGTCGCCCTCTCCCCTCCCCTCTCCCCCTCCCTTCATTCTGTTAGACAGTGCTGGCGGGCCATAAATAATACATTTTAAGACGGAAGCTGCGGGCTGTATAAAATCTGACCTCGGGCCGTGATTGGCCCCCGGGCCGGACTTTGGACATGTCTGATTTAAAGGATATTAAAAATCAATTAAAAAAAAAATCAGAATGTTAACCTTTGAGTACATTTTTTGCCCATTGGCCTAAGCCTGTCTGATGATCTTTGTTCGCAGTGGAAACAGGAGAGGGAGATACAGAAGTAAGAAAGTAATGGAAAAACAGTACATGGGACGTGATGAAAGTGAAGTGAAGATGGTGGCACACTATTAGGGAAACGGATGCAGTCGTGATCTCTCAAGGCATTTGGAGGCGTATGATCTCTCCTACTTTTGTTATTGAACTATCCCCCTGCAATGAGAAGGCAAAGAATAAACTAAAACGGATGTAAGTAGAACCAAAGGTTTACAATGAGATTACAGAGAGAGTGGGGGAGCCACAAGCAGAGAGGGAAATAGCAGCAATATAAAGACATCAGAGACAAAGTAAAAACATAGCTTTTGATTTCCATGCACAATTCCACAGAAGATTGAGAAGTAACATTTACAATTTTATTTTGCAACTATGTTCATTGACCTTTTAGATTTATTGTGGATATTTTCTGATCGATATTTCTGATAGTAAATATAATATTCTGACAATAACCTTTCTATAAAAATGCCTAAGCTCTTTTTTTCATTTAAAAAAAAGTAATCATAAGTTTGCTCTCTAGTTTCCAGCTTATCAACTAGTCAGTCATTTTCCCCTTTTACCCTATCAAAATATACAATAGATCTAAAAAAATTAAGATCTTTCTGTGGCAGCATAGTGACGCAGCTGAGAGAGCTGCTGCTCCACTGCGTCAGAAACCCAGGTTTGATCCTGACCTCGGGTGCTGTCTGTTTGAAGTTTCCAGATTCTTTCTGTGACTGCATGATTTTCCTTCGGGTGCTACGGTTTCTTCCCACATCCCAAATATGTGTTGGTTTGTCCCTAATGTGTAAGGAGTGGATGAGAAAATGCGATAACATAGAATGAGAATAGACACAAAAAGCTGAGTAACTCGGCGGGTCGGACAGCATCTCTGGAGAAAAAGAATAGGTGACGTTACAGGTTGAGACCCTTCTTCAGACTGACCCGCTGAGTTACTCCAGTTTTTTGTGTCTATCTTCAGTTTAAACCAGCATCTGCAGTTCCTTCCTACACATCGAACTGATGAGAACAGTATGGACTTGTTGGGCCAAAGGGCCTGTTTCCATGCTGCATCTGTCAATGATTCTATCAATGATTGTCATCTTCCCATTCTAATGGACTTTTATTGTCATTTTTTATTCTAGACATCATTTATGGAAATAATTTTGAATCACTTTATCTTTGGCTGCCAGAATAATATAGTATATTGGTTGCAATGTTTATGAAGAACATAATGGAAGAAATAGGAGCAAGTCCATGAAACCTTAATTCTATTTTTCTGCCCGATCCCTAGACCCAATGACTCCCCTGCAATCAAAAATCTACATTAGCATGAATATATTCAGTGAATCAACGTCAACAGCTCTCTGAGTAAAAAACACCAAATATTCACAATATAATTGGGCTCAGCTGCGATCCGCCCTGACATCAGAAGATCTGCTGATATTTCACACCAAAATTCTCCAAAAAAAAAGAAACTTGGGTTTAATAATCTCAACCCACTTTGGCAGTCTATCTTTTAATGCAATTTATGGGCCAAACGCCATTGGACTAGTGTAGATGTGATATGTTGGTCGGTGTGGGCAAGTTGGGCCGAAGGCTCTATGTCTATGCTGTATGACTCCAATCGTTTAAATGGCAAAACTAAAATGCAGATGAATGGTTGGCTGTTTCCCCCTTCAAGTCAAAAGGTTAAATGTTCAAGACGCACTCCAGAGATCTGATCCAAAGTCCAATATGATTAAATGTAGTGCTGCATTGTCAGAGGTGCCATTGTTTAGAGACGTCATCAAGCCAAGGCCCTATCTGACTTCTCATTTGAACATGAAAGATCCTATGATACTACTGTAAGGAGGACCAGTGGAGATATCTCATGTGTCCTGAGTAACTTCTATACCTTAATACCATTGAGGTAGTCCATTTTATTAACTATTGTTGTTTCGGACAGATAGCAATGCACAGATCAACCATTAGTTTTTCATCATTACAACAATATTTATACTTCAAAGGCACTTTATTACCTGCAAAGTTGATTGGGATGTCAGGAAGCAGTGAAAACCACCATAAATGTGTATTTAGCATAGTAATCATGAATATTCACAGAACATAACAATGTTTAAAAACTGACTACAAAGTAAATGTAATACACCGGATTATGTTTCTGCCACATTTTAATGTAAATTAATCCTCCCAGTTAACCTGTCTTATTGCGTTCCTGATATATAGTATGGAAATTCTGCTATGAAATAGAGTAGGCTGTTTATTTTTTATGGCAAGTATGCATCTATTTCCTTGAAATAGATTTAAGCAAGAATACTATCTAAGAGAATCTTCAAATTAATTTGTTTCTCTCAAATGGACCAAAGTGCCAAGTTTTCCTGTGTAACTTGTTCATTTAATCAAAATGATTCTAAATGGAGCCTTGGGACTTTGCAATTGATTTTAAACAATAGTCAGACAAGTTAAAATGTAAACATTTTTTAAAGCCTTCCCATTTCTGTTTCTACTAGTATTTTTCATCTTCTTTAGATAATTAAATCTAATAGCCACTGTACCCACAAAGCAATGCACAAAGGTATACATAATTTGAAGCAGGCTGTTACATTTACAACCAACACATCTTGGTTAGGAAAATAAATAGCATTGCTAGATTTCTTTGTCCTAATGAAGCAAAACGGATACATCATCTATCGGAAACAGGAATTTAGTTAAGGTAAATTTATTACACCTTTTTTTGAGATATCAGGAGGTGATGAGCACAGAGCAGAGAACAAGGAACTGAAGGGCAATCCAAGACTGCCAATATACACCGATGAGCCAAACCATTCTGACCACTAATAGGTGAAGTGAATAACATTGATTATCTTGTTACAATGGCACCTGTCAAGAGGTGGGATATATTAGGCAGCAAGTGAACAGTCAGTTCTTGAAGTTGATGAGTTGGATGCAGAAGAAATGGGCAGGAATAAAGACCTGAGCGACTTTGACAAGGGCCTAATTGTTATGGCCAGACGACTGGGTCAGAGCATCTCTGAAATGGCAAGGCTTGTGGGATGCTTCCAGTCAGCAGTGGTGAGAACCTACAAACAGTAGTCTGAGGAGGATCAAACCACAAACTGGCGACAGGGTGTTGGGCGCCCAAGGCTCATCGATGCACATTTCTGAACCTCTAATAGTTCAGAAACTCTACAAGTCGGGCACCTCCAAAGTCCTGAGCCTGTCAAATTATTGGAGTTTTACTGTATATGGAGTTTGGTATGGTCCGTCAGTAAAGCTTGAACACGGATAGAGACTTATGAAAGACCAATTGGAAGCCTGTGCTTTCAAGCTTCTGTACCTTCTGCCAGATAGGAGCAGTGAGAAAAAGGAATGACCGGGATGGGACAGGCCCTTGATTATGTGGCCAGTTTTTCCGAGACAGCATGAAATATAAATGATATTAATGGAGGAAGGCTTCCTCCATGTTTTGGACTGAGCCACTTCTGCAAATTGGGCCGAGCTGTTCCCAAACTAAGCTGTGAAGCAACCCGACAGTATGCTTTTTATGGTGTGCCTGTACAATTTTGTAAAGTCATTGGAGACATATCGAATTTCCTCAGTCACCTCAGGGAGTAGAGGGCTTAGTATGTCTTCTCGGCTGTCACATCAATGTGGTTGGTCCACTACAGATCATTGGTAAGTAAAGCTAACAAGCATTTCCACTTTGGCACCATTGACACTGATTGGGACATGTTCTCCACTGTGCTTCCTGAAGTTGATGACTAGCTCATTCTTTTGACGTTGAGGGAGACGTTATTGTCCTGGCACCATGTTACTAAGTTCTCTATCTCGTCTTGTACTCTCAACATTTTATTGTTCATGATCTAGCCCACCACAGTGGTGTCATCTGCAAAATGTAGATGGAGTTAGAGGTGAATTTGAATGTAGTATGCGAGAAGAAACAAGAAGGATACGTCCAAGATTAGAAGAAAAGATGTACACAAGAATTCTGACCTGAAATGTCACCTATTCCTTTTCTCATGAGATGCTGCCTGATCCACTGAGTTACTCCAGCATTTTGAGTTTATCTTCAGTGTAAACAGCATCTGCAGTTCCTTACTACACAGGTTCTTCCCTCCTGTTATCAGATACTGAATAGTCCTCTCATGCACTACAGGTGTGATCGTAATCTCCCAACCTATGTCATTGCAACCCTTGCATTTTATTTTTATCTGCACTTTCACTGTAACCAAAATGTTAGAATACTTTAACACTTTTTTCTGCGTTTTGATATTTTTCTCTTTGCATTACACATTGTACTCGTGTGTAGCTTCAACTTACAGTGTGGTGTGCAAAATGCGAGGTAAATAATTGAATTTTGGGGCTGATATTTCTGCATGCTTTAACAAATACAATTTCAGGTGTATAAACCCCAATTTTACAATTAATTTAGGATGTGCAAAAGGATAAAAAAATCCTGCACTTCCTCATTTAAAGAATAGCATGATCAGAGGTGCATCACATATTTTAACTCTCTACATTGTCACTCTTCCTGCCTTCCGCAAATCCAGGACTTTATAGGCTGAAGAATAATATAAAATGTGAATATATTAATGAGCATAATAAAATTAGGACAGGTGTCATTACAACAGATTTTAATATGCATATGATTTTATTGTTCTATTAAGATATTCGGTCATAACAGTAGAAACTGTTCCACAAAAGGGAATTAATTGCAGCAATTTAGTTAATGGTCATGTAAATCTATACATATAACCCTGTTTGAGTTGTCACTCCATATCATCTGCAATCATTTCATGTGTAACGCTTACTGATATTGTGCATGAAAAGAATTAATGATTAACGACAAATGTAATCTATTCTCAGTCCATTGTTTCTGGACAAATAAAAATCGGATCTCAACTTCTCTGAGTTGTTTTCTTATAATGAATTGACAGAGATTTTGTTGAGAAATAATTATAGCCGTTTATACAGCACTGGAACAGCTCCTTCAGTCCATCAAATCCATGGCAACCACCAAGTACCCATGTAGACTCATACAAATTAGCCACTTAATTACTGCTTAATTATTTTCAATCAACTAATAAAATGTTAAACTCACTGGTGCAACATTAATATTGTGTAAAATAAGCATTACTTTAATTTTTTTATGTTCTATAGATGAAAAGGTTTGTATTTAGAAAGCCTGGAATGAATGTTAGAACAATGCTTACTAACAAGGTGGTTCATTACTAACAAGGTCATTACCATGAACACAATAGGATAAATTTAACAGTCATATAGCTTCAGTGTAAAACAGTTTGAAATATTTGAATGAGTTAGATAATAATACAATGATATTATTGTACCATTAATATCAGAATTAATGGTACAATACTACCATTATTGGTGTAGAGCTGATTCTCTGGTTAGACACCAGTCCTTGCTAAGGGCTAACATTGGGGAATATACTCTTATATGCAGGAGCATGAACATTTTCTCCAACATCTCTGGTAATTTCATTGACAGGGACATTGATCCAGCATCACCCATCTTATACCATTGCCAAACATAAAAAGTTGTTGCAAGTCCATTGAAGCTAGATGCTCTCACACAGCAGAAACCTAAACATAAACCGGTGAAGTGCAATCATAGTGGAGGCTGTTAGAAGCAACCTCCAGGCCATTGGGTGAGTGGTAGATTTACAAGGATGTTGCCACAACTCGAGGGCCTGAGCTATAGGGAGAGGTTGAGCAGACTAGGACTTCTTTATTCCTTGGAGCGCAGAAGGATGAGGGGTGATCTCATAGAGATGTGTAAGATCATGAGAGAAAGAGGCAGGGTAAATACACAGAATCTTTTACCTAAAGTAGGGGAATGAAGAACTAGAGGACATTGGTTTAAGGTGAGGGGGAAAGATTTAATAGGAACCCGAGCGGCTAATGTTTTTGGATATGGAAGGAGCTGTCGTTGTTGAGGCAGGTTGTATCACGACGTTTAAAAATATTTGGACAGGTACATGGATAGGATAGGTTTAGAAGGATATGGGCCAAGCGCAGGATGTGGGACTAGTGTAGATGGGGCATGTTGGTTGGTGTGGGCGAGTTGGGCTGAAAGGCCTATTTCCATGCTGGATGACTCTATGACTCTATGGTGAATTGCATCCGAAAAAATGGAAAAGAAGAAAGTTAAGCTGAAGAAAGCTACCCTGTCCATCCTGATTTGACAATGTCACCATTGTATTATTGTCACTGGATGTCTAGAACTTCATATCCAGTAACATTGCAGAAGTATCCTCAACTGAAAGACTTTAGCAATTGAAGAAGGCAACTCACTATTTAGGGATCGTCCATAAATGCTGGCCTTGCCAGTGATAGCCAAGTCTCACAAATGTCCAATTTTTTTTTATTTCTGCAACCATTAAAAATAATGACATGGTTAATGCTAGTTAGTTGCAGTCTTGTTTAATAATGAATGTGTAAGGGTATATTTTGGGTTGACTCTGTTGCATAGCTTTCTCTATAAGTGTTGGATGCATGACGTGTAGCTGTTGATATTTTTGTCAATATAATGAGCCTAAAATAAGGATAGGAAGTGGGACAATAAGGTGGTATTCAGTGTTTAATAAGATCTCATTCATTTCTGAGTACCTTGTTCAAAATAGCTATTGTTAGGAAGTAATAAATTATCCAGGGCAATGTGCATTACTAGAGGCCCATAAAGATCTTGACCTCTTCACAATTGGTGAACAGAATCAGAGGAAAAAGTGACAAGAACAATTATATTTCTAAAAAAACAAAACAATTATACTTATTTATCTCTATATGCAATGGTTATCTTTATATGCAATACATTGAGAATCCAGAGAAAGGACTTCATTATAGCCATATATATTTGTCAAATTTGAATGTTCTAAAACTTGGATTTAAAACACTGTTGGCTCACTTTATTTATGATTTAGCACAACTGCACTTTACCAATTTGATTTTTATAGCAATGAATCCTTAATATGCAATTACTGCTTATCAATGATAGCAAGCACAAGCCAAACATTATATTATTTCCCAGAGGCTATATTGATCAGTAACCACATGTTTGATGTATCAGATGAGGGCTTAATTAGTAAAAAGGTATCAACTAGTCTTTCCTGAAGTAAGAATTAAAATATAATTCAGGAAAATAAAGTACAATATAAGTTCATAAGTTCTGGAGCAGAATTAGGTCTTTTGGCCCATCCGCCATTCAATCATGGATGATCTATCTTCCCCTCTCAACCCTGTTCTCCTGCCTTCTCCCTATAACCGCTGACACCCATACTAATTACTCTTACTAATATAATATAGTGAAATTGTCCTTCCAGTCGCCTAGATTAAATATCTATGTGTTCTATTCAGCATGTCCATGCATAATTGCTCTCCTCAAAATGAAAGATTATTATCATTTACAATGCC
Source organism: Rhinoraja longicauda (assembly GCF_053455715.1). Lineage (NCBI taxonomy): Eukaryota > Metazoa > Chordata > Chondrichthyes > Rajiformes > Arhynchobatidae > Rhinoraja > Rhinoraja longicauda. The sequence continues at coordinate 65,503,974 of NC_135955.1, read as the reverse complement.
ATTTCTTTCAAGTAGTAATAAAGCAGGCCCTAATCATAATGGACAAGAATGTTATGCTGAAAAAAATACACATCAAAACTGAACCTTATTTATGGATGTAGGGTGTATAAATTAGAACATATTATTGATCTCCAGTCTAATTACTGTACGATATTCTCAACAGATATGTTCCCAAAGAATTAAATAGCATTCAACTGAAGATGTTTGAAAGTAGAATTTATCTGTGCGAGATGTATTCTCTTCACTGCAATCTGAACATTGGATGAGGCTCCTACAGCTAGTTTACATATCAGCGTAGGACAGTCGTCCATTTTTAAACCTGTTGGAATATTAATACGATTGAGGCTGAAGAGGCTTGTCAACTTGTTCTAAATTATATTTTGCAAAGCTATTAATGAAGCACGAAATTTCAAAATAAGAGAAAGTTTTTTTCTTCCTAAACAAAATGGACACAAATGCTGGAGTAACTCAGCAGGTTCAGGCAGCATCTCTGGAGAACATGGATAGGTGACATTTCAGGTTGGAAACCTTCTTCAGACTCCATTTTTTTCTTTGTTTGAAATTAAAACAGAAAAAGCTGGAAATACTCAGCAGATTAGTCACCAGACTGGGAAAGAGAAACAACAGTTACAATTTCAGGTCAAAGAACAGACAAAGTGAGAAAAAAAGTCTGTTTTAAATTACAGAGAAGGTGTGAGGAGATATGAATAGGTCAAGAGGGATATTTGAGATATCTACTTGACCTGTGCTTTCCTCCTGCAAAAGTGGACAAAGCCATTGACCACATCTCGTCTCCTTCCTCCCAGTAGCCTCTGCATCATTGGATTATCCTTCACAATTTCCACCATCTTCAATGTATTTCCACCACTGGGCACATCTCCCCTTCCCATTTCAGCATTGAAAATAATTGCTTCCTTCATGAATCCTTAGTAAGTTCTTCTAATTCACCAACCATTCCCCATCCCACAACACTTTTCCATGCTACCATAGGAGATAAAACACATGTACTTTCACCCCATTACATCATCTGAAGACCCAGTCTTTCCAGGTGAAACAGCAATTCACTTGTATTTCTTCTATTCTGGTGTACTGCGTGTGGTGTTTCCAATGTGGACATCTCTACATTTCAACATTGGAAAAAAAAAATTTAAAAATTGGGTGACTACTTTGCAGAGCACCTGTGTTGAGTCCACTGGCGGGTGATCCTTAGCTTCTTGTTATTTGCCACCATAATTCTTCAACCAATTCACGATCTGGCCTACCTGCCCTTGGCCTCCTGCACTGCTATAACTGCTAGACTCCAAATTAAATTGAAGAATGGCACCTCTGTCTCACATGGGCACGCTCCATCCTTCTGGGCTCAATCTCCAATTTCCACTGACTTACTTTCTCTGCTTATCTCAGAACTGAATGTTTCAGCTTTAAATCATCCCTCTGTGAAATTGGATCAGTTATCCATTCCCCACAATTGGCTAAATCTGGCCGGCTATTTGAAAAATATTCCATGGCTATATTTTTAAAAAGTCATCACCAACATTCTGTCAAAAATCAATTCCCCTAGTCAATATCATTAAAACACATGGAGCCACAGGGAACTGCATATGTTAGAATCTTGAATGAAATACAAAGTGCTGGAGTAACTCAGCGGGACGGGCAGCATCTGCGTAAGGAATTGATAGGCACAGAGTCTCGATCTCAAACATCGCCTGTCCATTCTTTCCACAGATGGTGCTTGACCTGCTGAGTCACTCCAGCACATTGTTTTATAATCATTGAATCAAATGCTCCGGCCATTATCACATTGCCGTTCATGGGATCTTGCTGTGTATATTTATTGGCTACTAGACCAAGTGGACCTGTTGGGCCCAAACCTCTCCTGCATTGGTTCAGCACCCTCTCCTCCCCCCTCCCCCCCTCCCCCCCTCCCCCCCCTCCCCCTCCCCCCCTCCCCTCCCTCCCCCTCCCCTCCCTCCCCTGCTATTCTACAGCAGGATAAATTTAAACCAAAGGAACATGTTTTTTTTGCTTTCCAACCTCAAAAACTGGACAAGTAGATTGAATGGCAAATAAAGGTGTGTGATATGTTATGTGTAGGAAGGGACTGCAGATGCTGGTTTAAACCAAAGATAGACACAAAAAGCTGGAGTAACTCAGAGGGTCAGACAGCATCTCTGGAGTAAAGGAATTGATGACGTTTGGGTCGAGACCCTTCTTCAGACATGTTATGTTTATCTTCATTGGATGGGGCATTGAATATAATAATCAGGAAGTCATGATGCAGCCTTATAGGTCTTTGGTTAGGCCGATTTGGACTACTGTTTACAGTTCTGGTTGCCCCATTACAGAAAGGATGTGAAGAAGAGGTTTACCAGAATGCTGCCTGAATTATAAATTCATAAATTCTAGGAGCAAAATTAGGTCATTCGGCACATCAAGTCTACTCTGCAATTCAATCATGGTTGATCTATCTCCCCCTCTCAACCCCATTCTCCTGCCTTCACCCCATAACCCCTGACACCCGTACTAATCAAGAATCTGTCAATCTCTGCCTTGAAAATATCCAATGACTTGGCCTCGACAGCCGTCTGAGGCAATGAATTTCACAAATTCACCACTCTCTGACTAAAGAAATTCCTCCTCATCTCCTTTCAAATGGTCTGTCCTTTTATTCTGAGGCTATGGCCTCTGGTCCTAGATTCTCCCACCAGTTGAAGCATCCACTTCACATTGAGGCCTTAGAGTGTATTATCCAGGATTAGAGTGTATATAGCCACACAGAGAGGTTGAAAAAAACTTGGATTATTTTCTCAGGAGCATCAAAGGCTAAGGAGATACTGGATAGAAGTATATAAAATTATGAGAGGCAGTCAGAACCTTTTTCATCTCAAAGACTGAAACCTTTTTCATCCCATAGTTTTAAGCTGAAAAGGGCAAAGTTTAAAGGAGATGTACAGGGCAGGTTTTCTGCACAGAGTTAAGTTCAGTTTAGTTTATTGCCACATGTATCGAGGTACAGTGAAAAGCTTTTGTAGCGTGCTCACCATTCAGCGAGGGTGGTGCGTGGCAGGAGCAAGATGCCAGGGGTGGTCGTGGAGGCAGGTATGAAAAGTGGGACATTGATCACTTGTAGAGAGAAGGGATTAGTTTAAAGTGGCATCATGTTTGGCATGGACATTGTGAGCTGAATGACCTGTTCCTGTGCTGTTCTTTTCTATGTAAATGGTAATAACATTACATTTACCAAACTCTCATATAGGAAGCTGTAGCAAAACAGTTAAATGTGTCCTCACTAAAACTCTGGGAGTGGTGAATTTACCCTTAAACCGTTGCATTTCATTATAATTTACAAACTGATCAATTGAAATGAAGCTTCAACTCTAAGGTTTTCCAAACAGCCCCCCACTTTGCAGAGAAGTGTTAAAGCTTTTTATTTCAGAAGTCTGCTATTCCCATTAAGATCACAAATTGTAGCTCTTTGGAGTCTTTGTCTAAGACTTTATTCAGTTTGCAAGTACTCACTACTGGGTTATCAGTGAGAATCATTCCCATGGTCATTAGAAATGTTCTGGATGTGAATTACCACTGTAAAAGCAGAAATTGCTGGAAATACTCGGCACGTCAAGCTGTACCTGTTGAGAAGGAAGCAGAATAAATGTTTTCAGGATGCCACCTTTCCTCAGAACCCAACTTGCCAAGTATTTCAAGCATTTGGGGCTTTATTAATTCCAAATTGGCAGAATCTGCAGATTTTTGTTTTGGATTTCACTTATTGAATCACAGAGTGAAACATGACCATTTGGCCCTCCGAGTCCACACAGACCATCAAACACCCATCCAAACCCATCTTATTCCATATAACCACAAACTCCTACCCAAATTCCACCTCTCACCTACAATTACAGGAAATTTACAGGGACATATTTATCAATCAACTCATTATGATTATAAATTTTAAAAAAGGCTCAAAGTGCTGGAGTAATTCACCTAGCTTTGTTCTGCCCCCACCTTTCTTCCATCTATCTTACCCCTATCACAATATCTGAAGAAGGGTTCCGACCCAAAGCGTCGTCTGTCCATGTTCTTCATTGATGCTGCCCCGACTCACTGAGTTACTCTAGCACTTGTAAACCAGCATCTGCAGTTACTTGTGTCTACATCTCTATAATTATGAATCAGTTGTTCCAGATACCAGATCCATTCCAAAATAGCAATTGCATTTGTGACAGGAATTATGCCATCCATCAGGCTTAATAAAAATAACAACGGGAAGAATGCAGAGTAGGTAAAACATGAAGTCAATCAGGAACCAATGCTGACTTGGTATCAGGACTGGTAAGGTGGAGCCCAGTAATCCAGTTGACACATAATACTAAACCTCAGGCAACTGGCCACATCTGCATCAACCAAAAAGAATGCCAACACTACCTTTAAATGATTACTATTGACTTGGAGGTTGGTTGTCGATTTGTTTTTATTAACTATTGATTCAATTCTAGAAAGGGTTGTGTTTTCTAAAGCCGAGGAGTGCAGTGAATGCCATGCTGAAGTGGTCAAGGTCTTTGGCTTGGTGTCAAGACTTCTGCAAGAGACATTATGCTGCCAGGGACATGTAGGAACAAGGAACTGCAGGTATTGGTTTACACAAAAGGGCAAAGTGCTAGAGTAACTCGGTGGGTCAGGCAGCATCTCTAGAGAACAAGTCTGAAGAAGGGTCCTGAACCAAAACCACCTATCCATGTCCTCTAGAGATGCTGCCTGACCTGCTGAGTTGCTGCAGCATTTTTTTGTTCTCTCAGACACAAGTGTATTAGAAGCCATTCCCCAGAGCACAGCTTGACTGGAAGAATGATCTGAGGATAAGAGCATTAACACTGAGAAAATTGAAGGCCCATTTGTCTGAATGGTTAGAGTTTTGGAGTTTATAACAGTTCTTTGAAGATTAGCAGGATTCTTCAATATCCCTTTGCCCTTCACCTCTCTTTCAACATTATTAAAATAGGTTAATTGGTTACTTTTTACTGTTTTGGGTGATCTCACCTCGAAAACACTATCAGTCTACATACCAACAAGGACCAGACTTCAAAAACAATTTAATGCATTTGAAGCATATTAAAGTAGTACTTTATAAGTGCAAGATATTTCATTTAATAAAGAATAACCAACCTGTGGGTGGTTGAAAAATAATAATATGAAATGAATGAGATATAAACTGTTTGCAATGTCCTCAAGTTATTTTAATTGGTTTCCTTGACAGATTGCACAAGCTGATTTGTACTCATTCCCTGAAGGCATTTACTGTCCCTTGGTCTAAACCAGATATTTCCAAGCTGGAAAGACACACACCCCTTCCCCAGGCAGGCAATGTTTCATGGATTGGAAAATGATGATGTCAGTTTTTGCTCTATGCTTGACAAGGTAAATAAGATTGTTCAAGTACAGCGCTGTCAACATTAAATAGCAAATGCTCATGACTCCTCCTCACAAGTCAGCTTATCTCTGATTTCTTTGCCTGTGGCTTACAAGAGGAACATGAGAGGCAGAATGAATGATGGATGCTTTGCATTTGATCTCCCCATTCACCAGTGTCCTAGCACAAGTACCCTGAGCTGAGCAGCCAGATACACTTTGCGTCCAGCCCCTTAGATTTACAGCAGCATAATTAGTATAGCCACATTTATTTGAATGGTTCGGCTGCCTTTATCTTTTTTAATAATTTATTTCTAATAGGTAAAAGTAAATTACTTGTTTTTTAATGGTGGTATATTTTGATCATTTAATTTCAACACTATTGTTACATGTTTACCCCTCATTATAAAAGACATATAAAACTAAATCGGAAAGGCCTTTAACATCAAGGAAATGGTTGTACTATCGGTGTGATTGATTGTGTGAAAGATACAACAAGGAAACAAGCCCTTCAGACCAACACATCCACATTGACCATCAATCACCCATTCACACTAGTTCTACGTTAAATCTCTTGGAATTCTCCAGAAAAATGCATACCTTGAACTCTCACTATCATACTTTTAAATGATCCCACTTTCCAGATATCCCTTTGTTTCAAACAACCTACTTTTACAATCAATTTTTGCAAGCTCCTGTCTCATACGATCAAAATGGGCATTGCCCCACCTTAGAATTTTAACTTGTAGACAAGATCTGTCCTTATGTATAACTATTTAAAAGTGAATAAAACTGTGGTTGCTGGTCCTAAAAGGATAGCCTACCAACTCTTCAGTCACCAGCCCAATTCCCTAAGACAAAGTCAAACTTTATTCTCTCCATTATCAGCCCTCTAAATATTGTATGGGGAAGCTTCACTGAATATACTGGACAAATTCCACCCCACCTAAGGCCATAGTATTTTTCACAGCACAACATACCGGTTGCTGGACTCTTTGACTCACCCTCCCATTCCTATGCTGACCTTTCTGTCCTGGGCCTCTTGCATTGTCAGAGTGAGGCCCAGCGCAAATTGGAGGAACAGCACCTCAAATTTTCATTGGGCATCTTACACCCCAGCACTATGAACATTGACTTATCTAACTTCAAATAACCATTGCATTCCTTCTCTCTCCATCCCAGTTCTCTGACCATTCTTACTGTCTCCAACTACATTTTATCTCTGTTTGCTTTGGTTTTATCTTCTCCCAGCTAACACTGATCTATTCTACATTGTCCTTGATCTCCATTCCCTTTGCCCCGTTTTCACACCTTCACACTTCCTTATCTATCTTTCTTTGCCCCCTGACATCAGTCTGAAGAAGGGTCTCGACCCGAAACGTCACCCATTTCTTCTCTCCAGAGATGCTGCCTATCCTGCTGAGTTACTCCAGCATTTTGTGTCTATTCTTCACACCTATATCCTTGTGGTCGATACTAAACGTCACTATAAATATTTTTTAAATGGCAGATGTAATGAGAAATATTATTGTCGTGTTCATTTTTGGGGGCTGTTTACAGTGGGATGACAGTGGTACTCCATCTGGGTGGTATTATAGCAGCATTTAGAGAAACAGCGTGGGCCTGGACACAAAATCCACTTAATTTTCATTAAAGTTGAAGTGATGTTGAAGTAAAATCAAATATGATACCTGAATAACTTCATCAACTGCTCAATTTATGTAGACTATTGGCTAAGATTTACATTATGGCACTCGGGTGGCATGGTGGTGCAGTGGTGGAGTTGCTGCCTTACAGCGCCAGAGACCCAGGATTGATCCTGACTATGGGTACTATCTGTACGGAATTCGTACATTCTCCCTGTGACTACGCGAGTTTTTTCTAGGTGCTCCAGTTCTATCTTCCTGTCTCCACCTATATCCTTCCTTTGTCCCGCCCCCCCGACATCAGTCTGAAGAAGGGTCTCGACCCGAAACGTCACCCATTCCTTCTCTCCTGAGATGCTGCGTGACCTGCTGAGTTACTCCAGCATTTCGTGAAATAAATACCTCCAATGAACCCCTAAGTATATTCTGGGTGTTTTTGAATTCTTTTGAACAAAGACATTGCAATCATTTTTTTTAATTCTGCCAACTGAGACATTTTACCAGAGATTTGATGGTCAAAGCTGCAATTTCAGCAAGCATCAATTTGGTTAAATATGCACACTTCTGACAGCTTAGATGTGCACCAATTTAAAGCATTCAAGGATTTAATCCAAATTGACATTAAAAATGCAATAAAAGAGAGTGCTGCATTGAAACAGCCATTATGTTTTGAAGTACTGAAAAAAATTCTGTGCCCTGGCCAATATTTTATTCATTAATCAACTCTTCCTAAAATCAATCATTTATTTCATTGGGTGGAAACACCAGATGGCGCCAGCAATGGCTGCCTCGCCAACAGTCTGTCTGTCCCTTTCTTCGTTGTTTTTTTAGTATGTGTTAAATGTATGCTTTTAGTGTTCGTTAGCTTGTTTTATGTGGGGGGTGGGGGAGAGGGTTGGGAGAAATGTTTTCTAATCTCTTACCTCAAAAGAGATGCGATCTTTTTCCGTATCGTATCTCCGTCCGCACTGCGGCCTAACGTCGAGGAGTTGGCGGCCCTTGCTGGAGACTGACCGGGAGCTCCACCGTGGGGCCTGCGGACTTACCATGGTGGAGTCCTCGATCCCTTTGCCAGGGATCGACCTCTGAGCTCTACTGCGGGTGCCTGCGAGACTTTAACATCGTGGAGCCCACAGTCTCTGGTCAGAGACAGACTTCGGGAACTCCAAGCCACAGGAGCTTCGATCACCCCGACGTAGGGGCTTTGACCGCTGGCCACGGGAGATTCAATCACCCCGACGGATGTTTCAACTGTTCGGACTGCAGGAGAAGAATGAGGGAAGAGAGATTGGACTTTATTGCCCTCCATCACAGTGAGGAATGTGGGGAGTATGCTGTGGTGGATGTTTATGTTAACCTTTATGTAGTTGTGTGGCTTGTTGCTTTTTTTGGTATGGCTGTATGGTAATTTGCATATCACTGTACCTTAATTGGTACACGTGACAATAAAAGACCTTTGAAACCCTTGAAAATACTGAGTTATCGTAAGTTTGTGAAAGGCACGATAATAACACTTTTTTATTGTCAGTATTTTATTGTAAAGTGTTGATCTAAGCATGAAAGTACACCTTCACAAACCCCTACTGCAGGCTCGGCAAGTTAACAAAATGAAAGATTTTTTTCTGGCTTTTTATTAGGAGTCTGTCAACTGAAATACAAATGAACAAGCTGATTTTTAAACCAATGAACTCATAATTAAGAAAAATTGGTTCAAGCTTGTTCATGTCTAGGATTGATTAACATTTATGAATCAGTGGAGACCTGGAGAGTGACTTTTAGTACCATGGAAATCATTGTCTTAAACCATTGAGAAAGTTAGATCTGTTGAAGACTATGGATATCAAGTGAATAGCTCTTTGCAGGCAATGCATTTCTCAGCTCTTTGACAGGCAATGCATATATCCCAAATATACTGACCTTATCTGTTACTGATTAGATCTGATACAGAGAGTTCTCTGATGACTCTGCCATCTTCGGCCTCATCACAGGCGACGATGACAGGTCGTACAGAGACCTGATTAAGGAGTTTGTGGACTCGTGCCAGCGGAACCGCCTCTGGATCAACGCGAGGAAAACCAGGGAGATGGTGGTAGATTTTCACAGGCGCAGCCAGGCCCCCCCGACACCGGTGAACATCCGGGGAATGGACTTCGGGAGGGTGGACTCTTATAAGTACCTGGATGTTTACCTCAATAATAAATTGGACTGGACCGAAAACACCGATGCACTATACAAAAAGGGCCAGAGCAGACTTTATCTGCTAAGGAGACTCAGGTCCTTTGGAGTGCAGGGGGCACTTCTAGGACCTTCTACAACACGGTGGTTGCATCAGCCATTTTCTATGGAGTGATCTGCTGGAGCAGCAGCATCTCAGCGGTGGAAGGGAAGAGACTTGACAAGCTGGTCAGGAAGGCCAGCTCTGTCCTGGGTTGCCCCCTCGACTCAGTGCAGGTGGTGGGAGAGAGGAGGATGATAGCAAAGTTAACATCGCTGCTGGACAACGACTCCCACCTCATGCAGGACACTGTCACTGCACTGAGTAGCTCCTTCAGTGACAGACTCCTTCACCCCAAGTGCGTGAAGGAGAGATATAGGAGGTCCTTCCTTCCCGCTGCTGTGAGACCACACAACCAGCACTGCTCCCAGCAGACGAGTCAACAGTAACAGCTAAGGAATACAATTTATCCTTGTCTTTACTTTTATTTATTTTAATGAATGATCTCTTGCTATCCACTTTGCTGCTGTAACACTGTAGATTTCCCCGGTGTGGGACGAATAAAGGCATATATTATTCTTACCAGCAGAAAAACACACCAATTTAACACCCTTCCAGCTAACATGCTCCATGCATTGACTGATGTCTTCAGACTTTTCTAAATTTGCATTATGCATGTTTATATGGTACAGTACAGACATGGAAATAATCAGTTTGGAAAATATTCTATGACATAATTAATGTTTGATCATAAAACACAAAAGTTTGAAATAATGTGCAATAATACAACATACCTATTTTTTAAATCTCTGATTAACTTCCAACTACCAATATATTTAAGAGTGCAACGTGCCAAATCATGTAGAATTATAATAATCTTCAAATTTCAATACAATAAAATAATCTGATTTTTGTTAATATTGCCTTTCATTGCCATTATTCTCATTCTAGATGTATGAAATGACTGAAATAACATTTTTTGTGTAAATATCCAGTGAAGATAAGAACAGTTGGCCTTATAATTCTTCATAATCCCTCAGATAGAAATTGCCTACCAAAAGGAGAGTGTACCAGAAGGAGGGTCTGAGGAAGGATCTCGACCCGAAATGTCCCCCATTCCTTTTATCCAGTAATGCTGAGTTAGTCCAACATTTTGTGTCTATCTTTGGTGCAAACCAGCATTGACACCTTCCTACACATTGTTAATCTACTGCAGATCATTTTATTTTTCTCATTAGTTTCTCATTAAGCAATATGGTTGCATTACAATTATAATGATAAACAAGAGATTTTACATTAACAGGAATGATGATCTTTTACTTTTAATTTGCCAGATTTTTTTTCAACCTCATTTATAAAACTTGAGAATTACTTCTAACATTTGCCAGCTGATTATTAGTAAACTGATAAACTGATTTAGAGATGTAATTACATAAGGAATGATGACTTTTTAACTCTTAATTTGTCCGATGTTTTTTTATTAGGCCAATTAATTTGACATTCATTGAAAATAAATTACAGGCCAATTTGTAATACCATGACAGACTGGCAGGGATTTACTTTCAACCTCATTCATAAAAGTTTTGAATTACTTCTAGCATTTGCGATCTGATTATTAATTTACACAAAAGATTAGTAGTCAGGTGGAAAATCTCACAACACAATAATTACTGTCAAAGATAGCTCTCAAGGCCAGAGCAAAAGTTTCTACACCAATTTTTTTTTTAAATGAAGTGGATTGTTTAACCCTAACCTTTCGCATACCTTTATTGTCAAGAGAAAGAATGTATAAGTTTTGAAGATACTGTCTGCATCACAGAATGAAATGAAAATCTATCTAGATATTACTAAAACTCTCATCTTGTTTGTTGTTCCCCCGTATGTTCGTGCCTTATCTTTGTTCCCCCATAGCGTGACGATTTTAGGCCCACCGTACTCACCATTGTCCTGGGGTCTGTAGTACCAAGTTTCATTCAAATTGGTCTTATATTTTCAAAGTTATAGACATTTTAAAGTTTAAAAATTACCTTCTCAACTTACACAGGCTGTCTTCAGCGTTCGATGTCATAATGGGACTCACCCGGGTGACGGGAGGGGCGGCCAATGAGGGAGGGGGGACCACGATTTAAATATAGATATTAAAAGATAAACATTCTAATGTGCATTTACATAATGGTCAAAGAGAATATTTAGTAGGAGCATATCCTCCTGATCATGCCAAAATACTCAGGATAATACACATAGCAATTTTAGCACAACGCAAAGACAAATTCAATATTTTTTTTTTAAAGATAAATTTTGTTTTGACTGGTACATCACTGCATTTATACATTGGTAAAACTTACTAAAATGAATTTGCACAAACTAAAAATCGAAGGATTAGATCAATCAGTGCAAGTTCTTGCACACCACTATAAATTAATGGGCAATGTTAATTTAATGCTGGCTGAAGATTTTCATCAAATGCTATCAGCAAACACGTTGGAAAAGTAAAGGAATTGAAAGCTCATATTAAAGCTTCACTTATTTCATAAAATGTTAAACCATAACACATGGAGACCAATATATCTACGCATTTGACAGGCATTCCATCTGCAACAGAGTTTGCTTCCAGTTTACTCAACTTAGGAAATGGAGAAATTAAACATGAGGACTTAGCAGAAGCAATTTTGATTAAAAACATAGGCCGAATTATTACACCACTTCATGTTCCGATGCAAGCTGTTTTCCCAAATGCCATTCAGCACTATTTCAATTATCAATGGTTCAATGAAAGAGCAATTTTACCACCAAGAAATTATGCAGGGCAGGTCATGAATAAAGAACTTCTGTCAAAGATTCCAGACAACCCTTACAACATAAATCTATTGCTAGTGTGATGGAAATCGATGAGGCTCTCCATTTTCCTGTTGATTTTTTAAACTCTGTCACTACCTGTTGGGCCATCCCAATCTTTAACTAAAGGAGAAGCAGCGATCATCCTTATCAGGAATTTTATTCATCAACACTATCCCATGGCACAAGATTAACAGTTCAAAATCACTACCTCATGTAACTGAAGGTGACACAATATATATACTAAAACTCTCGTTTGTTTGTTTGTTTGTTTGTTTGTTTGTTTGTTTGTTTGTTTGTTTGTTCCTGAAACAGTACACGATAGCGCGACAATTTTAGGACCACCTTACTCACCGTCATCCCTTTGGTGCTAATGGAAGAAGTTTCATTGAAATCGGTGTTATATTTTTAAAGTTATTCACATTTTTAAGTTTAAAACTATCTCCTAGGGAGGGAAGGGGGAGGGAGGGGGGTGGAGGGAGGGGGGAGGGAGAATAAGGGGGGTTGAGGGGGATGGAGTGGGGGGAGGGGAAGGGGAGAGGGGAGGGGAGGGTGTGGAGGGGAGGAGGGGGGAGGTGGAGGGGAAGGGAGGGGGAGGGAGGGAGAGGGAGGGAGAGGGAGGGAGAGGGAGGGAGAGGGAGGGAGAGGGAGGGAGAGGGAGAGGGAGGGAGAGGGAGGGAGAGGGAGGGAGAGGGAGGGAGAGGGAGGGAGAGGGAGGGAGAGGGAGGGAGAGGGAGGAAGAGGGAGGAAGAGGGAGGAAGAGGGAGGAAGAGGGAGGAAGAGGGAGGAAGAGGGAGGAAGAGGGAGGAAGAGGGAGGAAGAGGGAGGAAGAGGGAGGAAGAGGGAGGAAGAGGGAGGAAGAGGGAGGAAGAGGGAGGAAGAGGGAGGAAGAGGGAGGAAGAGGGAGGAAGAGGGAGGAAGAGGGAGGGAGAGGGAGGAAGAGGGAGGAAGAGGGAGGAAGAGGGAGGAAGAGGGAGGAAGAGGGAGGAAGAGGGAGGAAGAGGGAGGAAGAGGGAGGAAGAGGGAGGAAGAGGGAGGGAGGGAGGGAGGGAGGGAGGGGGGGAGGGGGGGAGGGGGGGAGGGGGGGAGGGGGAGGGAGGGAGGTAGGGAGGGGGAGGGGAGGGAAGAAAGGTGGAGGGAGGGGGAAGGGGGGAAGGAGGGAGGGGAGGGAGGGAGGGAGGGAGGGAAGTAGGGAGGGGGAGAGGGGGGAGGGGGTGCAGAGGGGAGGGAAGTGGGGAGGGGAGAGTGGGGGAGGAGAGGGTGGTGCACCAATGCAGGAGAGGTTTGGGCCCAACGGGTCCACGTGGTATAATAATGACTTAAAAAGCTACTGGGGAAAGAGGTTATCCTCTGGATACTACTTGTTCCATCCGATCTACCCGTTTTAAATTAAGCAACTTCAGTCCCCTGGAGACACAAGGAATTGCAGGTGTTGGAATCTTCAGCAAAACAAATACTTGCTGGAGGAACTCAGTTGGTCAGGCATTATCTGTGCAGGAAATGGATAGGCAATATTTTGGGTCAGGACACTTCTACAGAATCAGAGACTGAAGAAGGACACCAACCCGAAATGTCACCTATCCATTCCCTCCACAGATGATGCCTGACTCATTGATTACTTCCTGCACTTTGTGTTTTGACTTCAGTTCCCTGGTTAACTTAGTTTTGCTGTGAACATTAACAAGGCACAAGGACAATCACCAATTTTTGTTAGCTTTAATCTCAAAACTCAATACTTTTCCCATGGTCAGCTATATGTTGGTTGCTCCACAGTTGGAGATAGAAATAATCTGTACATTTTTACAGCAGAATCAAAAACAAGAAATATAGTGGGTATTCTGAAGCACTTCAACATTGAAATCAAGTAAAGTTACACGTTGTGCATCAGTACGCACTGACTTGAAAATAACTTTATTAATATAATCTTTGTGTATATCTTTATTTTAAGTCTGGTTTTTTTTCCACTGACTTTAGTTAAACTACATAATTTTAAACCCATCACTATGTTATTTATGGATTAATTATATATTTAAGTTAGACTTTATGTAATTTACAAGAGTGCTAAAACTCAATTGCATGGAAATAAATGCAAACATCATGATTTGCCAGCATTACAACACGAACAACACCAGGTATAGCAAGTATAAACAGTAAATGATGAAACATTACGATTTCTTTATTGAAATTAAGTGATAATACATTCTCAAACATTATGAAGCTGTCATAACCTATCCAGTTGAAATATGCCAAGAACCCATGTTCACATTGACTAAGATAGTTCAGGAAATTCATTTTAAAGAGGCGCCGGTATACATTTCATGGGAAACGTTTAATCCAGTCCATCTTTAATGACATGATACCTGAAGGTAGGACAAGGCAGAAAATAAAACCTTATGTCAGACACTGATATAATATAAAATAAAGTACAAAACATGTGGAACGTATAGGTATAAAATTAAAAGGGAAATTAAGAAAGCAAAGAGAGAGCAGTGAAAAATACTGTTTAGTAAAACCAAAGAAAGTCCTATGATTAATGATAAGATAAGGACCAAGAGGGTAACTGAGGAAAGAGCAGAATTTTATCAGGGTCAAATTGTTAATTTATGTGTGGAGACAAAAGATTTGGCGCAGATTAATCAGAGATAGTCAGCATGAATTAAGACAGTCTAACAGTTACATTTGACAGTCTAACAATTCAATTTTCACGGATGGAACAGGAGGAGGTTAATGAGGGTATGTAATGTAATCTTTCTGGATTCTAGCTCACTTTTGACCTGATAGACTGGACTTTCTTTGATCATCACTGGGGTTGCGCCGTCAGCGATGGCAGCCTCGCCGACGGTCTTTTTTGTTATTTTTAGTGTGTTTTAAAAGCATGTGTTAATGTTCTCTGGTTTGTTTTATGTGGGGGGTGGGGGGAATTTATTTTCAATCTCTTACCTTGCCGAAGATGCAATTGTTTTCCTGATCGTATCTCCGGTCACTCTGCGGCCTAACATCATGGAGCTGGCGGCCTTGCTCGAGACTGACTTTGAGCCCCACCGCGGGGCCGTGGACTTACCATCGGAGCCAGCGATCCCTGGCCTGGCGCTCCAACCGCGCGCGGCCTGCGGACTATAACATCGAGGAGCTCGCAGTCTCGGGTAGAGGCTGATGTCACGAACCTCCAAAGTCGCAGGATGTTCGACTAGCTCCGACCAGGAGTCTGGTCGCCCGGGGCAGGGAGCTGAGATCCCCAATGCGGCTTGATTGCCCTGACGCAGAGGGCTCGACCGCCGGTTGTGGGAGTCAAGATCGCCCCGACAACGGAAGGTTCGAGTGCCCCGACCGCGGGAGAACACAGAAGGAAAGAAGATTATAGTTTTTTTGCCTTCCATCACAGTGAGGAATGTGGGAGAGTCGCTGTGGTGGATGTTCATGATAAAAATTTATTTGGGTGTCTTGTTGGTCTTTATTGGTATGACTGTATGGCAAATCAAATTCCTCGTATGTTGCAAAACATACTTGGCTAATAAAGTACTATTATGATTATTATGATTATTATGATGACTTTACCGGCTTTACCTTGCACTAAACATTATTCCCTTATCATGTATCTGTACACTGTAAATGGCTCATTTGTAATCATGTGTTGTCTTTCCACTGACTGGTTGGCACACAGCAAAAGTTTTTCACTGTAGCCGGTGACAATAAACTGATAACTAGTAACTGATCGAAGGTATCACAAAATGCTGGAGTAATTCAGCAGGTCAGGCAGCATCTAGGAGAGAAGGAATGGGCGACCTTTCGGGTCGAGACCCTTCTTCAGACAGTAATACTGGTAACTGATAACTGATAAAAGAGTAAAAGCCTATGAGGTACAAGGGAGAGTGTAAAATTGGATCCAAAATTGTCTCTGTGCCAAGAAGCAACGTACAATGTTTGGCAAGTGTCTGGAAGGCTGATACCAGTGAATTTCTCACCTTAAATACTTAGTCTATGGTTCGTTGCAGCAAATATTAATGATTTTTACCAAAATGAAAGGAGAATAACAAAATTTACAAATAATGCGAGCATTGATTATGTGGTTGATAATGAAGAGACAAACGTTAGATGGCACAAAGATGTCGATGACTTCATCAGAATGCAGAATGCTGACAGATTTCACATGGTTTTGAAATAATTGTGTTTAACTCATTGCTTGTTGGAATAATGAGCAGGTGTTGATACTGAAGAGTTCATGTGCAAATCTATCAGGAAAAGGTATAAATGATGTGAATATTAATCATCCCTCGAATAAAAATATTTGAAATTATTGCAATAAAAACAATTGAAATAATTGCGCACATCTCAGATGTGTTGAATTGTAGCTGATTCTGTTCTTTCCTGCTCTCAAGCTGAAAACTGCAGGCACACAGCACAGCATTGTCCATTATATCTAATAAATGGGAAATCATTGGCTGTGTGGTTATGATTTGCTACAATGCACTTACAACGATCACAGGAAAATGAAATTGGCCCGGTAATGAAAGCAACATTTTAATTTTGATATGGATTACTAGTGAGGCAAATTCAAAATACTGCAGAAGTGCTAGCCATGCTAGTTCATTTCTTAACGCAGTGCATGGGCAAACCTTTGTCTATAATGTAAACCTATTGAATATTTTGGCATTTAATTTCCTCTTGAATTACCTTGTTATTTAAACTCCTGCAGCAGCCTAAAACAAAGGTCAACATATTGGCCTTAATTGATCACATAACATGACAGTGAGGAGAATGGGATGTTGGATAATAATTGTTTTTAGACAGGATTATGCAATTCCATTGGAAAGGATGATAGAGAAAGACTTGTTTTTGAGATGATCAGAAATATATATTATAAAAGATGGTATCACAGACATTGGGAAAATGGTTATCAAGAATTATGGTGGGATTTTGATCAGCTGGGCAAGTGAGCCAGTGAATGGTGAAAAGAGTTTAATTAGGATAAGTGTGAGGTGTTGCATTTTGGGAAGTCAAACCATAGTAGGTCTGTCACAGTGAATGGTCAGGCCCTGGGGAAAGAAGAATCTATGAGTACAGAGTGATGAAGGTGTTTTTTGGCATGCTGGCCTTCATCAGAAGTATAGAATTGAGACTTTATGTTACATTTGTACAAGTTGTTGGTGAGTATTGTTGGAGTAAACACTTGGAGTATTGTTTTCAGTTTGATCACCCTGTTATAGGAAAGATGCCGTTAAGCAGGATAGAGAGCAGAAATGATTTACAAGGATGTTGCCAGGAGTTGTGGCCCAGAGCTATAGGGAGAGGATGGGTAGGCTGTGACCTTATTTCCTGGAGCACAGGAGGCTGAGGGGTAATCTTATAGAGGTATATAAAATCATGAGGGGAATCGAGGGGAGTGAACACACACAGTCTTTCTCCCAGTGTCCAGGAAGGCAAGCACTTGATGGCAAAGGTTTGTGAAAGGAGTGAGATTTAATAGGAACCTGAAGGGTAACTTTTACACACAGGGGTAATGGGTATAGGGAACAAGCTGACAAAGGAAGGAGTTGAAGCAGGTACAATAACAATATTTATTTATTTATTTATTTATTTTTAAAGCATTTTGACAAATACATGGATAGGAAAGGTTTAGAGGATTAAGTGCCAAATATGGGCAAATGGAACTAGCTTAGATGAGACATCTAAAACAGCATGGACGAGTTCAGCTGAAAGGCCTATTTCCTTGCAGTATGACTGACTAAAGATAGCTGTCTCAACTGAGAACACCATATATCTCACTGACAGCTCCAGAAATTGTTTAAAAGAAGTGTAAGTGATGCTATATCAATAAAAGTAAAACAAAATACCGATCCATCAAATGAAATGTACCGTGGGCTGTTATTTATCATTATTGTCCCTTCACACTGTCATAAAATAAGTTAAATTAAGTATTTGTCAAGAATATCTGTATAACTGTGACCTCATGGAAAATGAGACAGAGAGAGAAAGAGAGAGAGACAGAGAGAGAAAATACACCTACATGGACAGAGTGACAGAGACAGAGAGGCACAAAACTAGAGAGAGAGACATTCAGACAGACATAGAAACAGACATGACAGATCTTCCCACCATGAACAATCTGACTATCAATCTCTGAAAACAACCCAAATTATTTGATCAAATAGATTTATGTAGAGTAGAAGCTACTACATGGGGTGAGGCGGACAGAATAGAGTGCTGGAAAAACCAAGCACGTCAGGCCGCATCTGTGGAAAAAGAAATGGTGAACGTTTTAATCAAAGACCCTTCATCAGCTTACTGTTAACTGATCTTAGACACAAAATGTTGGAGTAACTCAGTGGGACAGGCAGCATTTCTGGAGAGAAGGAATAGGTGACGTTTCAGGTCGAGACCCTTCTTCAGACTCTGTTAACTGAGTTCATATATATATATTTTTTCATATTTCATATTTCAGATACAGTGCGGAAACAGGCCTTTTCGGCCCACCAAGTCCGCGCCGCCCAGCGATCCCCGCACACTAACACTATTAACACTATCCTACACACTAGGGACAATTTTTACATTTACCCAGTCAATTAACCTACATACCTGTACGTCTTTGGAGTGTGGGAGGAAACCGAAGATCTCGGAGAAAACCCACGCAGGTCACAGGGAGAACGTACAAACTCCTTACAGTACAGCACCCGTAGTCAGGATCAAACCTGAGTCTCCGGCGCTGCATTCGCTGTAAAGCAGCAACTCTACCGCTGCGCTACCGTGCCGCCCTTGTTGTCCCAGTGTTTTCTACTTCGATTACAGATTTGCAGCATCTGTAGTGTTTTTTTGGATAACGAAGTACGTGTTGGCAGTGCAGACAGAGGGGGGTCTGCAGTGTGGAGGGTCAACTGGCATTGTGTCCAAACTGGTGAGGCTTCATATTTGGTTATTTTACAAAAAACTTTTTTTTTTAAATCAATTAACCTTAAACGTTAGTTCAGGTTCACGTGCCAAACAATGTACAGCAAAGTACAATGGATATGAGTCAAGCAGCATCTGTGGAAAAGGAAAAAGTGCTAAATCAGTGAGTTTTCATCAGAACTGGAAAATGATAGAGATAAGTTTTAAGTTGTAAGGGGAGCAGAGAAGGGAGAAGAGCAATCAAGAAGTGGATAGATCAAGTGATGGACCAGAAAGCAGGAGAGATCAATGGGGGAAAAAAAGGGTAATAGTGCAAAATGAGAAGAGATGACAATGAGACAATGAGGAAACAGAAACGGTGTCTGGAGAAAGTATAAATGGAATAGCGGAATGAACATTTACATCGTTGAGACAAAAGAGATTGCTGATGCTGGAATCTTGAGCAAAACACAAAGTTCTGGGGGAACTCAGCTGGTCAGGCAGTATGCATGGATGGAAATAGACAGACAATGTTTCAGGTCGGGACCTTTAAGTCTAAAGAAAGGATTAAAATCTGAAATGAGCCTTATCCATGTCCTCTGGAGATGTTGCCTGACCCACAGTTTCTCCAACACTTTCCTTTTGCTCTAAACTTGTTGACCTTCGGTGGTCTAATTATTTCTTCTTCTTTCGTATGTCAACTACAACAGTCAAAAGTGGCAATTGGTGCTTCAAAGTACGCTTTGTTGCAAATTTTGCCAGTTCCATAGAACTACCCAGGGTGGGCGGCGAGGACGTAAAGCAATGCCCACCCTGTCTAATTATTTTATTTTTACTTATTGATTAAAAATGATAAAACAATGATATTAGTGAACGTAATATAACACATCTTATGGAGGAATCGGAACAGTATCAGTAACAGTCAACAATTTCCTCTACTGTGCTGTCCACCTCAAAATTGCCAGCTTACGCAACCCACATGGAGTAGAAGCCGGAGACTCCAACTACATGAGATAGATATCGACCTGTGGCCAATGCTCAGAGTCACAGAGAGTCATGCAGTGTGGAAACAAGCCCTTCAGCCCAACTTGCCTACACTGACCAACATGTCCCATCTGCACTAGTCACACCTGCCTGGGTTTGACCCAAATCCCTCCAAGTCTGTCGTATCCATGTACCTGCCTAAATGATTCTTAAACATAATGGCCACCTGCACAATATATAAATTAAATTTAGCCACACTGATATGTAAATTCTTGCAAGATCAGTGCTGGAGAAAATGTTAAAGCAAATAATCAGACACAATAGCCTCATGTGCTGAAAAATAACAACTCCAGTATCAATGCGAATTAATAAGGGAAATTATGATGCGCTATCTTTTTAATATTTCTGATGTGAACGCTAATTTCCTATTCAAATATTCCCAGGATTAAAGCAGTACATCAAAAAAGTTCATTATTAACCTTAAAAATAGCATTAAACAACCGACAACCATCAAGAACTAGGAACCAGACTGCAAATATTGATCTGCAAAATATTGATTCAGAGATGCTAACATGTCTATCGTTTGTCATTTTTTTTGTCATTTCAGCTTTCAGTGCACCTTGTCTAACCAGAAATACTGAAACGAGAGACAGGTGACATTTGAAAGTAATGCCATGTGACAATTAAATCTTTCAAAATCAAAATACATTCATATGATTCACAGTGACACATTTTTTCTTGTAAATTAATTAGTTGTCAGTAAAATTACCCTTTAAAATGGCATCTGCCACTTGAATTTCCCTGTGTTGAACCTCTTGCAGTAAGTTGATCTTGCAGATTTAGGTTGATA
This sequence comes from Rhinoraja longicauda, assembly GCF_053455715.1. Classification (NCBI taxonomy): domain Eukaryota; kingdom Metazoa; phylum Chordata; class Chondrichthyes; order Rajiformes; family Arhynchobatidae; genus Rhinoraja; species Rhinoraja longicauda. Next base: position 65,483,177 of record NC_135955.1, on the reverse strand, counting down.
AATGTCACTTTATATCTGTTGGCCTGCACTCCAGAATGTGAGCAGAAAGTATGTCCTCTTTTATTTTCATTTGCAAAACAGGGCATGGTTTAGTCTGTACATAAATCCCGATATGCTAGTCATCTGGTTCCAAGAACAGTATTGAAATAACTTCACACAAGGAGGCGTATAATTACCAGCACACTGACACAGACAGCTTTTTAGAGTGTCTAAAACCTCCTTACCTTTTTTCAGCTACATATAATTGTGCACGAATGTGCGAATGAAGTCGTTTGAAAGAGATCCTTGGGGAGTTGTCAGAAGCACATTTGGTGCCAGGATCAGGCAGAGTCTTCAAGTTTCCTACGCTTCCTACCAAGATCACTCTCTCTACCCTACCTCAATAAATGTCCAGGCACATTTCTCACAGATTTCCAGCAGCTGCTGAAATACTGCACATCTTTCCCATCATGTTCAGATAGACCACCATCGTGGAGTATGGTGATGTACGGGTTCTGACGATAATGATTGCTTTCCCCCTGAGCTTATGTTTATGGAGTTCCCAGCATGGTGTTGGGAAATGTATGAATTTTAATGCAGTCACAGTGAAAGAACAGCAGTATATTCCAAGATCAATGTAACTACGTAAAGCACTGAGTGCTAAAGATACTCAGAAGGGTCATAAGGTCAATAGACAATAGACAATAGACAATAGGTGCAGGAGGAGGCCATTTGGCCCTTCGAGCCAGCACCGCCATTCAATGTGGTCATGGCTGATCATTCACAATCAGTACCCCGTTCCTGCCCTCTCCCCATACCCCCTGACTCTGCTATCATTAAGAGCTCCATCTAACTCTCTCTTGAAAGCATCCAGAGAATTGGCCTCCACTGCCTTCTGAGGCAGAGAATTCCACAGATTTACAACTCTTGAGTGAATTATTTTTCCTCATGTCCGTTCTAAATGGCCTATACCTTATTTTTAAACTGTGGCCCCTGGTTCTGGACTCCCCCAACATTGGGAACATTTTTCCAGCCTCTAGCGTGTCCAATCCCTTAATAATCTTATATGTTTCAATAAGATCCCCCCTCATCCTTCTAAATTCCAGTGTATACAAGCCTAGTCGCTCCAATCTTTCAACATATGACAGTCCCGACAGGTCATAAGGAACACGAGTAGAATTAGGCCATTCGGCCCATCAAGTATACTCCGCCATTCAATCATTTCTGATCTATCTCTCCCTCCGAACCCCATTCTCCTGCCTTCTCCCCATAACCTCTGACACCTATCCTAATCAAGAATATATCTATCACTGCCTTAAAAATATCCACCAACTTGGCCTCCGCAGCCTTCTCTGGCAAAGAATTCCACAGATTCACCACCCTCTGACTAAAGAGGTAGAATCTCTGAAGAGAGTGTCTGAAGATGGGTCCCAACCCAAAATGTTGCCTGTTCATTCCCTCTACAGATTCTGCCTGGCCCATTGAGTGTCTCCAGAATTTTGTGTTTTGCTCAAGATTCCAGCATTTGCAGTACTTTGTGTCACAGTGTAACTAGGTATTGATGGATGAGAGTCCTCTAAGTAATGATGCTCAAGGCAAGATGACTCTGTGGGACAGCATCATTGGACTCCATAAATATTTCTTCATATATTTTCAAATAGATGTTCATTTTTCTTATCTGCAATTCATTGTGGAAGGCAGAATCCTGGTGAATGTGTGCCATACCATTTTAAGGATGCCACCTGAATGGACTTGGATTGTTTCCTATGGAGCATCAGAGGTTGAGGGAAGACTTGATAGAAGTATATTAAAATTATGAGAGGGATAGATGGGGTAGACAGTCAGAACCTTTTTCTTATGGTGCTAATGTCCAACGCGAGAGGCGATAGCTATGTGAGAGGGGTTTAATGGAGATGTGTGGGGCAAGTTTTCTTTTATACGTGATGGGGGCGGAGGTGATGGGGGCCTGTAACACGTTGCCAGGGGTGGCAGTGGAAGCAGATACCATGGTGGCGTTTAGGAAGCTTTTAGAGAGGCACATGGAAGTGCAGGGAATGGATGGATGTGGATCAATGCAGGCAGATGAGATCAGTTTAACGACATCATGTTCGGCACAAACATTGAGCTGAGGGGCCTATTCCTGTGCTGTACTCTTCTATGTTCTATAGACAATTTGCCCAATAAAAGCACATATGTCAGGCTGGTGTTCATAAAATATAGCTCATTCTTCAACACCATCATCCCCTCCAAGCTGATTACCCAGCTCACGGAACTGGGTCTCTGTGCATCCCTCTGCAAGTGAATCCTCGACCTCCTCATCAACAGACCACAATCTGTATGAATTGGGAGCAACACTTCTGCCTTGATAACCATCAGCATAGGAGCACTTGAAGGTGGTGTGCTCAGGCCCCTGCTCTACTCACTCTTTAATCATTCCTCAAATTAGGAGACCAAAACTGCACACAATACTCCAGATGTGGTCTCACCAGGGCCCTATACAACTGCAGAAGGACCTCATTGCTCCTATACTCAAATCCTCTCATTATGAAGGCCAACATGCCATTAGCTTTCTTTACTGCCTTCTGTACCTGCACGTTCACTTTCAGTGACTGGTTTACAAGGTCACCCAGGTCTCGTTGCACTTCCCCTTTACCTAATCTGACACCATTGAGATAATAATCTGCCTCCTTGTTTTTGCCACCAAAGTGGATCACCTCACATTTATCTACATTATACTGCATCTGCCATGCATCTGCCTACTCACTCAATCTGTCCAAGTCACCCTGCAACCTCCTAACATCCTCTTTGCAGTTCACACTGCCACCCAGCTTTGTGTCATCTGCAAACTTGCTAGTGTTCTAATTCCAACATCCAAATCATTAATATTTATTGTAAATATTGTGGCCCCAGCACCGAGCCTTGCGGCACTCCACTCGCCACCACCTGCCATTCTGAAAAGGACCCGTTATTTCCTACTCTATGCTTTCTGTCTGCCAACCAATTCTCTATACATGTCAATACCTTACCCCCAATACCATGTGCTCTACTTTTGCTCACCAACCTCCCGTGTGGGACCATATTGAAGGCTTTCTGAAAGTCTAGATGCACAACATCCACTGGCTCTCCTTCATCCATTATACTTGTCACATCCTCAAAAAATTCCAGAAAATTAGTCAAGCAGGATTTTCCCTTCATAAATCTATGCTGACTTGGACCAATCCTTTTACTGCTATCCAAATGCACTGTTATTGCCTCTTTAATAAATGACTCCAGCATCTTCCCCACCACCGATGTCAGGCTAACTGGTCTATAATTCCCTGTTTTCTCTCTCGCTCCTTTCTTAAAAGGTGGGATAACATTATCTCCCATCCAATCCACAGGAACTGATCCTGAATCTATTGAACATTGGAAAATGATCACCAATGCGTCCACAATTTCTTGTGCCACCTCCTTGTGTACCCTGGGGTGCAGACCACCAGGCCCTGGGGATTTATCAGCCTTCAGTCCCATCAGTCTACCCAATACTATTTCTCGCCTAATGCAAATTTGTTTCAGTTCCTCTGTCTCCCTAGATCCTCTGTCCTTTAGTACATCTGGCACATTGTTTGTGTCTTCCTTAGTGAAGACAGATCTGAAGTTCAACTCTTCTGCCATTTCCTTGTTACCCATAATAATTTCACCCGTTTCTGCCTTCAACAGACCCACATTTGTCTTTATTAATCTTTTTGTCTTAATATACCTAAAGAAGCTTTTACTGTCCTTCTTTATATTCTTGGCCAGCTGCCTCTCGTACTTCATCTTTTCAGCCGGTATTGCCCTTTTTGTGCTAGAACAACAACCTTGCTCTCAACGTCAGTAAGATCAAGAAACTGATTGAGGAATTTGGGAGAGGAAGGACGAGGATCCACAAACCTGCCTTTATCGACAGGACAGTGGTGGAAAGAGTCAAAAGCTTCAAATTCCTGGGCGTGCACATCTCTGAGGATCTGTCTTGGACCCAGCACGTTGATGCAATCTTATGACTGCCTCTGCTTCCTGAAAAGATTGAGGAGATTTGGTATGTCAACGAATACAAGAGTTGCTGCCTCAAATAGGTAGCCAGCATCAGAGATCCACACCACCCTGGCCACACTCTCATTTCACATCAGCCATCGGGAAGAAGGTACAGGAGCCTGAAAACTGTAATGCCCAGGTTCAGGAGCAGCATCTTCCCGACAACCATCAGGCTATTACGATACGATAGAACTTTATTTATCCCTGCCACATCAGGTGGCAGGACAAAAGTCCCGACACAGAGGTCTTGGAACGTGCCGAAATCCCCAGCGTCCACGCCATCCTACGATAAGCCCAAGCCAGATGGGCAGGCCATGTCGTTAGAATGCCCGAGAGTCAACTGCCAAAACAGCTTCTGTATGGAGAACTGTGTCAGGGCAAGCGCTCAGTAGGAGGACAGAGGACACAGTTTAAGGACTGCCTCAAAGTGTCCCTCAAAGACTTGGACATCAATCTCAGCACTTGGGAGTCTCTTGCTCTGGACCGTCCAACCTGGCGTAGCAAGCTCACCACAGGAGCCCGTGCAGCAGAGAACAGACGCACTGCAGAGGCCCATAGGAAACGCACCGCGCGCAAGGCCCGGGCTACATCCACTTCCACTGCAGCACCCATCCACTTGTGTCCTACATATGGAGGCATTAAGTGGTTAATTTTGTAGATGCATTCTTTTGTATTTCTCCTGGATTCTAATTTAAGAAACAGCAAGTATTTTAATTCAAGGAAGGAGGATTCATTTTTCAACAGTGAGACATAATGTGCAGAACTGCACTTGAGGAGAAGCTGGCTTCATCTGTGTCTATGATGCAGCACGTCTGCCTCTGAGACAGAAAGTTGCGGATTCAAACCCCACTCCTGAGATTTGAGCTTGAACATTTAAACGGATGTTCAGTGAGTACTCATGGAGGTGTAAAAGATCTCAGAATACACTATTGAAGAAAAGCAGCGGAGTTAACCCTGTTGGCTTGACCAATATTTAGCATCCAGTCTATGCCATTGAGAAAAAAAGATTATGGTAGTTGTGCGTATTTCTTTGCTGTCACTAATGGGTCTGCCATTGACATTTAATTCCACTGATATGGGCATCAATTTTCTGCTGGTGGTTTGACAATAACCATGGAACACGTTTCTCTCTTCTTGTTGGAGAAGGCAGCACACAGGAAATCCACGTCTGAAGAAGGGTCTCGACCCGAAACGTCACCCATTCCTTCTCTCCCGAGATGCTACCTGACCTGCTGAGTTACTCCAGCACTTTGTGAATAAATCATCACTACTGTCTGTCGGCTGAGTTTTTTAACCCTTTGAGGGAAGAACACAAGATCCAGAATGAGATTGAAACAGCTTGCAGGAAATGATAAAAAATAAGATAACTTTTCAAGGTGGGAGGGGGAGAGGGAGGGGGAGGGGGAGGGGGAGGAGGGGGAATGGGGGAGGGGGATGGAGTGGGTGTGGGGGGAGGGGGATAAGGGGGGTTGAGGGGAGATGGAGTGGGTGAGTGGGTGAGTGGGGGGGTGGGAGGGGGTGGGAGGGGGTGGGAGGGGGAGGGGAGAGTGGGAGGGGAGAGTGGGAGGGGAGAGTGGGAGGGGAGAGTGGGAGGGGAGAGTGGGAGGGGAGAGTGGGAGGGGAGAGTGGGAGGGGAGAGTGGGAGGGGAGAGTGAGAGGGGAGAGTGGGAGGGGAGAGTGGGAGGGGAGAGTGGGAGGGGGGAGTGGGAAGGGGGAGTGGGAAGGGGGAGTGGGAAGGGGGAGTGGGAAGGGGGAGTGGGAAGGGGGAGTGGGGGAGGAGAGGGTGCTGCATCAATGCAGGAGAGGTTGGGCCCAACGTGTCCACTTGGTCTAGTAATTTTATATAGTTCTATCAGGTCTTCCCACAAACTCTGGAATTCCAGATAAAAAAAATCAAATTTGTCCAACCTCTCCCTGTAGCTAATACCTCCTCATCCAGCCATCATTCTGGTAAAACTCTTCTGCACCCTTTCCAAAGCCTCGACATCCTTCCTGTAATAGGGCAGCTAGAACATAATGCAATGCTCTAAATGCAGCCTAACCAAAGTCTTTAAAGTTACATCATAACATCTTGACTCTTATGCTCAATGCTCCAACCAATAAAAGCAAGCATACCCACTTCCTTCTTTACCTACTTGCGTTGCCACAGGGAGTTATTTGCTTGGTCCTCAAGATCCCTCTGTACATCAATACTGCTAGGGGTCAAAACTTAACTAAAAAGGCAATACGGGGAGAAAAGATGAGGTACGAGGGTAAACTAGCCAATAATATAAAGGAGGATAGCAAAAGTTTTTTTAGGTACGTGAAGAGGAAAAAAATAGTCAAGGCAAATGTGGGTCCCTTGAAGACAGAAGCAGGGGAATTTATTATGGGGAACAAAGAAATGGCAGACGAGTTAAACCGTTACTTTGGATCTGTCTTCACTGAGGAAGATACACACAATCTCCCAAATGTTCTAGGGGCCGGAGAACCTAGGGTGATGGAGGAACTGAAGGAAATCCACATTAGGCAGGAAATGGTTTTGGGTAGACTGATGGGACTGAAGGCTGATAAATCCCCAGGGCCTGATGGTCTGTATCCCAGGGTACTTAAGGAGGTGGCTCTAGAAATAGTGGAAGCATTGGAGATCATTTTTCAATGTTCTATAGATTCAGGATCAGTTCCTGTGGATTGGAGGATAGCAAATGTTATCCCACTTTTTAAGAAAGGAGGGAGAGAGAAAACGGGTAATTATAGACCAGTTAGTCTGACATCAGTGGTGGGGAAGATGCTGGAGTCAATTATAAAAGACGAAATTGCTGAGCATTTGGATAGCAGTAACAGGATCATTCCGAGTCAGCATGGATTTACGAAGGGGAAATCATGCTTGACAAATCTACTGGAATTTTTTGAGGATGTAACTAGGAAAATTGACAGGGGAGAGTCAGTGGATGTGGTGTACCTCGACTTTCAGAAAGCCTTCGACAAGGTCCCACATAGGAGATTAGTGGGCAAAATTAGGGCACATGGTATTGGGGGTAGGGTACTGACATGGATAGAAAATTGGTTGACAGACAGAAAGCAAAGAGTGGGGATAAATGGGTCCCTTTCGGAATGGCAGGCAGTGACCAGTGGGGTACCGCAAGGTTCGGTGCTGGGACCCCAGCTATTTACGATATACATTAATGACTTAGATGAAGGGATTAAAAGTACCATTAGCAAATTTGCAGATGATACTAAGCTGGGGGGTAGTGTGAATTGTGAGGAAGATGGAATAAGGCTGCAGGGTGACTTGGACAGGTTGTGTGAATGGGCGGATACATGGCAGATGCAGTTTAATGTAGATAAGTGTGAGGTTATTCACTTTGGAAGTAAGAATAGAAAGGCAGATTACTATCTGAATGGTGTCAAGTTAGGAAGAGGGGATGTTCAACGAGATCTGGGTGTCCTAGTGCATCAGTCACTGAAAGGAAGCATGCAGGTACAGCAGGCAGTGAAGAAAGCCAATGGAATGTTGGCCTTCATAACAAGAGGAGTTGAGTATAGGAGCAAAGAGGTCCTTCTACAGTTGTACCGGGCCCTGGTGAGACCGCACCTGGAGTACTGTGTGCAGTTTTGGTCTCCAAATTTGAGGAAGGATATTCTTGCTATTGAGGGCGTGCAGCGTAGGTTCACTAGGTTAATTCCCGGAATGGCGGGACTGTCGTATGTTGAAAGGCTGGAGCAATTAGGCTTGTATGCACTGGAATTTAGAAGGATGAGGGGGGATCTTATTGAAACATATAAGATAATTAGGGGATTGGACACATTAGAGGCAGGAAACATGTTCCCAATGTTGGGGGAGTCCAGAACAAGGGGCCACAGTTTAAGAATAAGGGGTAGGCCATTTAGAACGGAGATGAGGAAGAACTTTTTCAGTCAGAGAGTGGTGAAGGTGTGGAATTCTCTGCCTCAGAAGGCAGTGGAGGCCAGTTCGTTGGATGCTTTCAAGAGAGAGCTGGATAGAGCTCTTAAGGATAGCGGAGTGAGGGGGTATGGGGAGAAGGCAGGAACGGGGTACTGATTGAGAGTGATCAGCCATGATCGCATTGAATGGCGGTGCTGGCTCGAAGGGCTGAATGGCCTACTCCTGCACCTATTGTCTATTGTCATACCATTAATTGTATGCTTTCCCCTTAAAATTGACCTCCCAAAGTACAGTACCTCACACTTGCTCGGATTAGACTGTCCTGCCATTTTACAGCCCATTTCTGGAGCGGATCTATATCCTATTGTATACTTTGACAGATTTCTTCACAGTCCACGATTTTACTAACAAACCTGTCTATGATTACATCCAAGTCACATACATACATATATATATACACATGCATACATATATAAACACACACACACACACACACACACACACACACATATATATATATATATGTATGTATGTAGATATGTGCGTATATGTATGTGTATATATATGTATGTATATATATATGTATGTGACTTAGATGTAAACGTAGATAGGTTTGTTAGTAAGATCGTGGACTGTGAAGAAATCTGTCAAGGTATACAATAGGGTATAGATCAGCTACAGAAATGGACAGTAAAATGGCAGGAGAGTCTAATCCGAGCAAGTGTGAGGTACTGTACTTTGGGAGGTTAACATATTAAAAAATATATGTGCTCTCTACATTGAACAACTCTTGAAAGAAGCAAGAAAGGACAGAGAAACTACTACTTGAGAAACTTCATGCCAAACTCAAAGAGGGGCATTCCAACAATACCACTGGCTAAATTGGTTAAATCCTGCAGAAGGTAACTGCCAGACTGGGTATGAGGCAGGTAGTGAGCAGACAAATATAAAGAATAAAAAATGAAGTCATTGACCTGACACAATTAATTTATTTCTCTCTCTCACAGACGCCACCTGACATTTAAATATCTACAGCATTTTCTGTTGCTCACCTTTCGATTTGGAAATATATTGACGTTCTTTCATCATCACTTGGGGTTAATCCAGTAATGCCCCCCAACAAGATTACAAAAAGCACATAATTTAGAAGGCCTGCAACAGATCAAACAGGAGATTCACCTCCCGCTTTTCAAGGGAAAATCAAAGACAGGTAATAAATATAAAACTGGCCTTGCCAGTGATGTGCAGATCCCAGCAAAAGGAAAGAAAAAAATTGACCTACACTTCTTACATTTTTGTTTAATTTTTTTTAAATTTCATTTAAAAGCCAACTATTTAGAAAGGGAGTCTGAAACCAAAATTAAAACTTTTTCAGTCAGAGAGTTGTGAATCTGTGGAATTCTCCGCCTCAGAAGGCAGTGGAGGCCAATTCTCTGAATGCATTCAAGAGAGAGCTAGATAGAGCTCTTAAGGATAGCGGAGTCAGGGGGTATGGGGAGAAGGCAGGAACGGGGTACTGATTGAGAATGATCAGCCATGATCACATTGAATGGCGGTGCTGGCTCGAAGGGCCGAATGGCCTCCTCCTGCACCTATTGTCTATTGTCTATAAACTTGGCAGAAGTGCAAGACTCGAAATCAATGGTAGCAATGGATCAAATAATTACTTAAAAACTCTGTGTATTAGCAAGGGTATTAAGGGACTTGGAACCAAGTTAAGTTCAGTTTCCAATGTGCTATGATCTCATGAATGGAGGTGCTGGCTCAAAGGGCCGAATGGCCTACTCCTGTAACTATTGTCTATTGTCTATTGTCTATAAATTGATGACTTGTTAAAGACACAGAATGCCCTATTTGATTCAATATACTCCAATATAACCATCAATCACCGAAAATATACAATGATAAATTGCTGCTCAATGCAGATGTTGGCCCATTGGGTCCCTGAAATAAAGCTTAAGGCAAAATGAGGTCACCTTGAATGCTACTCGTAGCACCATATCTGCCAGGATATGAAGCAGTCTAGTTTATTTGAGCATTTTGTTAGGTCATATAATTTGTGACTGTGAATCTTGTCAGGTGTTTTACACTGATAGATTTCAAGATTTAAATGAATGCTTCACTTCCCTCAGGGTTTTTAAGCTGTGGTTTACATCTCTCATCTCTTCCACAGGGAGAACAAAATCAGTCTGTGGCTTGAATTTTAAAGTTTTGAATTATGATTTATCGTCATTCTTCCCCGACTATCAATCTGACACTAATAGACAATAAATCTCACGGAATGTTCTGAATTTGGTCCTACCAGTGAGTTCTAGGTATAATATCATTTATTTCAGTTTGTAATTACAGTTTGCAGGGAAAAATATTTGTTTAGTTTAGTTTAGTTTTTGGTTTATAGATACAGCGCGATGAAACAGGCCATTCGGCCTACTATGTCCGCGCCAACCATCGACCCCCACTCATTAATAGCACTCTACACACATGAAGGACAATTTACAATGATACCAAGCCAATTAGCCTACTAACATGTACGTCTTTAGAGAAAGGGAGGAAACGAGAGCTCCCCGACGAAACCCACACAGGTCACAGGAACATACAAAATCCGTACAGAAATAACCTGTAGTCAGGATTGAACCTGGGTCTCTGGCGCTGTAAGGCAGTAACTCTATCACTGCTGCCCACTTTAGATTAATCTCCTGAAAATAAGCAGTTATACAGTGGGATCATTGTCTTGCTGTAGAATGAACCACCAGTAAGTTTTGGGGCATTTGTTTGAACTTGAGCAGAGAGGATGTGTCTGTACACTTCAGAATTCATTATGCTACTACCATCAGCAGTTCTATCATCAGTGAAGATAAGTGAGCCAGTACCTTCAGCAGCCATACATACCCAGGCCATAACCCCCCCCCCACCACCATGTTTCACAGATGAGGTGGTATGCTTTGGATCTTGGGCAGTTCCTTCTCTCCTCCATACTTTGCTCTTGCCATAACTCTGATATAAGTTAATCTTCATCTCGTATGTCCACAAGACTTTTTTTTCCAGAACTGTGGTTGCTCTTTTAAGTACTTCTTGGCAACTGTAACCTGGCCATCCTATTTTTGCAGCTAACCAGTGGTTTGCATCTTGCAGTGTAGCCTCTGTATATCTGTTCATGAAGTCTTCTGCGGACAGTGGTCATTGACAAATCCACACCTGACTTCTGAAGAGTGTTTCTGATCTGTCGGACAGGTGTCTGGGGATTTTTCTTTATTTTTGAGAGAATTATTCTGCATTCAGCTGTGGAGGTCTTCCCAGTCCCTCTGTGACTAGTAATCTCACCGGTGCTCTCTTTCTTCTTAACGATGTTCCAAACAGTTGATTTTGGTAAGCCTAAGGTTTGGCTGATGTCTCTAACAGTTTTATTCTTACTTCTCAGTCCCATAATGGCTTCTTTTACTTTCATTGACACAACTATGATCCTCATGTTGATAAACAGCAATAAAAGTTTTCAAAGGTGATGGAAAGACTGGGTGCTGAGAGCTCTCTTATACCTGCATTAAGGAGGCAATTAAACACACCTGAGCAATCACAAATGCTTGTGAAGTCATGTGTCCCAAACATTATGGTGCCCTGAAATGGGAGGACTATGCATAAACACTGCTGTAATTTCTACATGGCGAAACTAAAATGTATAAAAATGGCCTTTATTTCAATCTGACAATGTGCATTTTAACCACATGATTTTTTCTATTACAAATCGCAAATTGTGGAGTACAGAGGCAAATAAATAAATGATGGGTCTTTGCCCCAAACATTATGGAGGGCACTGTATGAAAGTTAAAGGAGTTAACATTTCTGTAAATAGGTCTGGTGGGCCTTCAATAAAGTTGTACATCAAAACAACATATCAGTTTTCCCTATCTTTCCTGCGCAGGTCTTCTCAAATTACAGTGATAGATGCCGTAATTAATAATGCCTTTCAATAGTGCAAATGTAAGGGTTTGGGCTCATTTTTAATACTTTAAACATTAGAGATACAGAGCGGAAACAGGCCCTTCGGCCCATCGAGTCCGTGCTGACCAGCGATCGCCCTGTACACCAACACTATCCTATACACTAGAGTCAATTTTTACAATTTTTTACAAATGTTTACAACTTACTGAAGCCAATTAACCTACAAACCTGTACGTCTTTGGAGTGTGGGGGGAAACCGGAGCACACGGAGGAAACAGTGAGAATGAACAAACTCCATACAGACAGCACCCATAGTCAGGATCAAATCTGGGTCTCCGGAGCCTTAAGGCAGCAACTCTACCACTGCACCACTGTGCCGCCTCAAAATACAGGTGTGCAAACAAGGAACTGATGAAGCTGGTTTACAAAAAAAGACAGTGCTGGAGTAACTCAACAGGTCAGGGAGGTGTGTGGTGAAAGGATTGAAGAGTTGCAAATAATATTGGTGTTCCTAGGATTAATTTCAGTTCAGTTTAGTTTATTGTCACATGTACCGAGGTTCAGTGGAAAACATTAGTCACCTGTACCGAGGGGTGCAGTGAAAAACATTTGTTGCGTGCTAACCAGCCAGCGGAAAGACAATACATGATCACATTTACAGTGTACAGAAAAATGATAAGGGAATAACGTTTAGTGCAAGATAAAGCCTGTAAAGTCCAATTAAAGATAGTCCTAGGGTCCCCGATGAGGTAGATAGTAGTTCAGGACTGCTCTTTGTTTCCAGTAGGATGGTTTAGTTGCTTGATAACAACTGGGGAAAAAAACTGCCCCTGAATCTAAATTTGCCAGTGACAGGGTCAAATCAGGCAGCACAATGTTAGTCCTCAACATCTATTGTTCTGCAAACTTCCTGTACACAGAAGACGCATAAGTCACTGCCACTCTGAATATAAGGGTTGGTGGAAATTTTGCTGAAAATGTGCATGCACATTTCAAGTCTGAGGTTCCAGCCCAGTCAATGCCAATACAACCACTATATCACACAGCCTAATTTGATTGATTACTTAAACATTATAGCACAGGCATTGGAGAGATAACTTGATACACCATAAACAGTGCTTAAAAGGTAGGGAATATTTAATGTTGTGTGATAACATCCAAATTAGGTCAATTTAATCAGAGTTGAACCTTGAATATGTTGTGAAGCATTGTTTCTAACCTACTCCTCCCCCTTGACTTGTTAATTTCTTCAAAACTAGTGGCACTTTGGACAATTCAAATGCTCGTCTGGTCACTTCTTAAATACTGCTTTGATTCAGCTTCAACCTTTCACCGGGCCAAGCATTCCAGGCACTTATCGGTCTCTGAGTGAAGCTCCCCCTCATACCTCCTCCAAATGTCTACCTTTCTCTAAATCTATGTCTTCTCGTCTTATTTACTTCAATATGGGGAAACAATTCCTGAAGCTTACGCTATCTATATCACTTCATTATTTTTATATATCTTTATCATGTCCTTTATTAATCTTCTCTGCTCCAAGGAAAATAGACCGTTTCTCCAGCCTTTCCTCGAACTAAACTCTCCAACCAAAGGAACATTGGGGTGGAAATCCTCTGTACTCTCTTCAGATCTATCACATGGTGACCTGAACTGCATGCAGTATTCCAGATGAGGTCTGACTAACGTCTTATAAAGTTGGTCCATAAGCACCACTTCTGTATTCAATGCTCTGATGAATGAAGGCCACTACACCTCATGCTTTCCTACCATGTGATCTGTGTTACTCCCTTCAATGATCTAAGGACTTGTGCTCTGAGGTTCCTCTGTTCAGTTTTGTTATGAGTGTATGTCTTAGACTTAATGGTACTCCTAAAATGCATAATATGCATAAAATGTTATATTAAAATCCATCTACCATTGATCAGCTCATTTCACCAACACATCAATGCCTCCCTGCAGCCCAAGACTACCTTTCGAAAGTTTCAGATTGTATTTATGGTGCTTGACTAGATTATGGCTAATCGAAAGTTTCTTTGAAGCACTTCCCTCTGGAAGGCAACTCCGGACTGTCAAAGCAGCCACAGCCAGACATAAAAACAGCTTTTTTCCATGAGTAATAGTTCTACTCAATAACCAAAGTTTGTAGTCTCTTTTTGCTCTGGTTTATTTTCACCCAGATGTTTAGACTGTAATGTTGTATCATTATTGTTTTGATGTGGTTATGCTTTATTCTTAATTGTTAACTGTATGTTTGTGTCTTCATTTGTGAGTGGAGCACCAAGGCACATTCCTAGTATAGACAATAGACAATAGACAATAGGTGCAGGAGGAGGCCATTCGGCCCTTCGAGCCAGCACCGCCATTCAATGTGATCATGGCTGATCATTCTCAATCAGTACCCCGTTCCTGCCTTCTCCCCACATACTTGGCCAATAAACATATTCATTCAAAGAAAGGAAGGTGATGTAGTGAACAAAGAAGCAGTGACCAATTGATGTCAATTTTGTGTTTTAAAAGTTTCAAAACTTAAAATGGAAAACTGAAGTAGGTTAGAACTGATTTCCTTGAAAATCCTCTCAGTTTAGCTATAATCTAGTCAAGCACCTTAAATACAATCTGAAATCTAGTCATCTCTAATGATGCTTTGCTCTTAAGCATGTAATACAGCAATTTTATGTTTTTAGTACCACACTTGGCTAACAACCCATCGGGACTGATGATATAATTATCAATACAAAATTGAATGTAACTAATTATAATAAAGTAATATCTGAAACTATACTCAAGATCCATTATTCTGCTCAAACAGAACATTTTACCATTCAGCGTCTGTTACTTCTACGTGTTAGTAATAATTACTCTTTCATAAAGAGCAATCAATTTTTCATTTTTAGCAAAGGCTTACACCAAGAATTTGTCTGCAAGACTATTTAACAGTTTTATAATAAACATTTTTGCAAAGAACAAATTGCTGAATGAAATTTAAGGCGCAAAACCTTGAAGAGAGCAAAAACATTCAATCTTCAAATACTTTATGCTGCATATTACTCTAAAGATTTTTGTTTAATTGTGTGACCACAAGGCTTAAAGCAAATTTCAATTGACACTGTTTTGACACTGTTTATTAACCATATAAAATACAATGATTTGAACTCAGCTTGTTGGATTACTTGTTTTCCCAGGCAACAAATTTAGTACATCGAGTCCAGGGCAGCACAGTGGTGCAGTTGTAGAGTTGCAACCTCCCAGTGCCTGAGACCCCGGATTGATCCTGACAATGGGTGCTGTCTGTTTGGTGTTTGCATGTTCTCCCTGTGACTGCACACATTTTCTCCGTGTGTTCCGGTTTCCTCCCACACAGCAAAAACGTACAGGTTTGCAGATTAATTGGCTTCAGTAAAATGCTAAATTGTCCCTAGTGTGTCGGATAACACTTGCGTAAGGGGTGATCGCTGGTCGGCTCAGACTCGGTGGGCCAAAGGGCCTGTTTCCATGCTGCATCTGTGAAGTCTAAAATCCATTATTTCGAGATGGTCTCCCATCCAAGCACTGACCAGACTAGAACACAGAACACAGCAAAGCACAGCACATGAACAAGCCTTTCAGCCCACAATGTCTACGCCAAACATGATGCCAAGATAAATTAATCTTCACTGCCTGCACATGATCCAGTCACCTATAGTTCCTTTTGGGAAAGGTGATGATGGTAACTACCCAATCCAACTACTGGGAAGTTAGCGATTGGAATCGCAGACATACATACAACTTGCTCAGAACGTTGCCATTTTATTATCACATCCCAATAAGGAACAGCCAATAAAGAGAAATAGCTACTGAAGAAGAATGGTTGTTTCAAATATCTTGTCCTTTAGAGAGTGGCAGAGAGCCTTCAAGCTTGGGAAGCATGTAAATGCCTTTCAGCCATGGAGCCAGCACATCTTGCACAACCTGCTGAAGATGCATCATTGGACGCTGATGCTTCTCAGGCCGCTGCTTTACTGAGGATGGAGTGGCTGCAAACTCCTTGGAATCTAGTGATCATTGATGTTGTCTTTCTAGTACTGGAAAAGATGGAAGGCCATGGAGCGAAAAGGATAAAATTTGGGCTGCAATTAATTGTAACTGCAGAGCAATCTCCAGTACGTCATTGAGGTGATAAAACTGGCTTTTAAATTATCCTCCTGCATCAGGCAATGGCTTTCTTTCACTTGTTCATTTGAGATTTAGTACCCATTTGGTGGAATTAAGGTAGCAAAACTGATACTTATGCTGAATGCCAATCTGCTCCAAGAAGGTCCCTTAAAAATACATGTTTCTGAGTTATTGCTAGATGGTCCTTTTTCCTTGTACTGTTCATCCTCTTCCTCCTTTATGTCTTTACTCAACTTTCCTTGAGAGCAAAAACCTACCAATAAAGATATGGAAATACTGATAATAAATGGGAAATACTATTGGTCGCAGCTGCTTGAGTTTGGCTTTGGTGCTGTTAATACAATAAGACATCCCTGCTTAAAATTACTAATTTGTTGATACACCCATGAAAAATTAAGATTTAGTGCAGGCACCGTATGAGAAACCGATTTAAGCAAGGATAGATATCTCATAGGGTTAACATAAGCAGGTTTTTGAAATTACAGAATAAATTGTTGAGTTTAATATCTATCTATCTTAAGTTTATTAGTACTGACAGCAGACTTCATTAAACCTAGAGTTTTATTTAGCAATTCTCGTGAATGATGTTTCATTTGGTATTGGGGATGCATCAGTTCTGAGAATGGAATTCCAGGAAAGATCACAAAACTCTGAAAATTTAGTATTCACAGCATAAACGCTGAGATATACATGATTTAGACTTTGGCATTGATCTTGCCAAAGTCCAAAAGGTAGTAGAAACAATTTAATTACGTTTGCAGAGTTCTTTGAGGATTAACTAGTGAGGTAGATAAAAGGGTGCAATGTATTTAGATTTCCAAACAGCATTTGTTAAGATGTCGTAAACACAAGGTAAGATCTCAATGTGTGGGTCACAAGTACTTAATAAGATCAGAAGAGTGGTCGACCAATAAAGAATGAGTGAAGGAGACACAAAATGCTGGAGTAATTCTGCAGGACAAGCAGCATCTCTGGAGGGAAGGCATGAGTGACATTTCAGGACAACACCCTTCTTCAGACTCAAAATGTCACCCATTCCTTCTCACCAGAGATGCTGCCTGTCCCGTTGAGTTACCCAAGGATTTTGTGTCTATCTTTGGTTTAAACTAGCATCTGCAGTTCCTTCCTACACATGAGAGTGAAGGAGTCAATTTCAAATTGGCAAGTTACTAATTGCCCAAGATTAGCTATTTACAAACGATATTAATGACTTAAACAAGAGAGCCAAGCATCTTAAGCTAAATTTGCTGATGACCTTAGATGACTGGGTTATTTGATAAAATTTTGATGAAAGAAATCAAAGTCACAGATATACAAAGTAGGAGGAGTTGGTCATTTGTGCTTGGTCTTGAATTTCATATTTCCAGTATGAAGATTCACCAGCTTGTGGGGAAGTTGCTGACATGGCCAGTGGTTCAGTTTATTGTCACGTGTACAGAGGTACAGTGAAAAGCTTGAGTTGCGTGCTAACCAGTCAGCAGAAAGACTACACATGATTACAATCAAGCCGTCAAGCCAGATACGGAATAAAGGGAATAATGTTTAATGCGAGATAAAGTTCAGTAAAGTCCGATAGTCTGAGGGTCTCCAATGAGGTAGACGATAGATTATGAACTCTAATTGGTGATAGGATGGTTCAGTTGCTTGATAACAGCTTGGAAGAAACTGTCCCTGAATCTGGAGGTGCACATTTTTACACTTCTGTACCTCTTGCCTGATGCGAGAGGGAAGAAGAGGGTGAATATGCTGGTGGCCTTGCTGAGGTAACGTGAAGTGTAGATGGATAATGGGGGTCCCTGCCAATAAACAACTTTATGAACCTTTCTTACTGAACATCAGAGAAACATTTATTTCCTGCAACTATAAGGACTTCATTTTGTGATTTCTTTGTAAAAGTCAGATGTTTTGCCCGTCAGCCATCCTCAAAGTTTTGGAATGCACGCTGTGTGATTATTCAACCATTTAAATTAATTAAATGATCTGCAATCAGACAAGTCTTTCTGCTGAGAGCACTGAAGCACAGATTTAATTCCACAATTTATGCAGCCTTCTTAAGAAAAAGGTTAGCATGGTAGTAAGAAGCATATCTATCATAGAATGTAGAGATTATATTGGAAAAAAATTGCAGAGCAGATTTCAAAATATTATATAAAACTCAAATTAGAGCAGTACCACATTCTTATTGAAAAAAGGCAGTCTGAAATATAATTGTAAATCAAAAGAACTGCAGACGCTAGAAATCTGATAGAGTTCCGATGAACCCTGAACTCTGTTTTGTTTTCCAAAGATACAGTCTAACTAGCTGTGTTTCCAGCATTTTCTGCTTTTATTTGAGTCTGAAATGGTATTTTTCTTTTGTCTAACTAGGCTAGTGCCAGAAAACCTCAACACATGTTCCCTTACATTTAGCCATTCTTTGAAATTGATGACAAAACCAGAAATGCTGGAAGATCTCAGCCAGTCAAGCAGCACCTGTGGACAGAGAAACCTGTTAACATTTCAGGAGGAAGGTTGTTCATCTGAACTGCTTGCATTTTTTGAGACTGATAAGATAGTTATATAGAAATGGCATGTATCAAAATTGCAGACGGAAAAAGGCAATAAAAAAATTAATTTCACTTCTTTGCGAAGTGTAAAAGCACCATTCAAAGCACGGTGGCGCAGCGGTAGAGTTGCTGCCTTACAGCAAATGCAGCGCCGGAGACTCAGGTTCGATCCTGACTACGGGCGCCCTCTGTACGGATTTTGTACGTTCTCCCCGTAACCTGCGTGGGTTTTCTCCGAGATCTTCGGTTTCCTCCCACACTCCAAAGACGTACAGGTATGTAGGTTAATTGGCTGGGTAAATGTTTAAAAAAATTGTCCCTAGTGTGTGTAGGATATAGTGTTAATGTGCAGGGATCGCTGGGCGGCGCGGACCCGGTGGGCCGAAGGGCCTGTTTCCGCGCTGTATCTCTAAATCTAAAAAAAAAAAAATCTAAAGTGAGAATGATCACCTAAGCTTGCTCCAACATTCAATAAGATCACTGCTGATCTGATGTTAACCACAACTTCACTTTCTTGCCTGGCCTTTGTAACTCCCACTTTTTGATGGCAGGACATGACAGAATTCAATTATTTGCTTCAAAATTTTAGGAACAAAACTCACTACTTGAATCTTTATTTTCTGTAAAGCAAATAATCCAAATCCTTTCATATTATTTGAAAAGGAATTGATAGGGGTCTTGAGCTTGATTTATAGAATTGTGAAGGCAACAAAATAAAGCGGAGCATGGGGATGATAAAAATGCAAACATCATTCACACAGAAGTCAAGAGAATAAGGTTTTGTGCCTCTAATATTTTAAAGTGAGCTGTGATGAAAAATGCTTATTTCAAAAATAGAAAGGCTTGTATTAATGCACAAATAGAAGTGTCTAATATTGACGTAAAGTTTAGAGCTTATCTTTTCAAAATAGGAATCTGCATTCTTAGCTTCCTTACCTGTCTACCATTAAGTTCTGTTCCAAGATGCAAAAGCCTTTTCCAAATGATTATGCACACATAATTGTCATGGATCCAAATATTGTGCTGAAATGCTAAAAATGTATTTTGCAATGTTTTAATTGAGAGGCTTGGGTTTGAAGAAGTGGTGATTTCAATCTGCAACTCTTGAGGGGGTAGGGAAAATGCTGACTGTCAGCTTGAAATACTGTTAGTCTGCAAACACAGATCTATGATCAACATAAGATAGTTGTCAGTTCAGAGGCTAAAGCTGCCGGCTTCATTTCTTTTAATTGGAATTTCATATCCTATTCCAAAAATAACATTTGCAAAAAAGATTCATATTAATGACTCATTGATTATTTGCAATTATCAGTAGTTCCAAATTCAGAATACTCCAAGGTGAATTGCCAGAATAATTGAACCTGTGTAGAAGACCTATCATTTTCAAGGCTGTTGCTGTTTCTTTAGGATTCCCTTAATTTCTCCAGTTGGTCTTCCAAGTCAAGAGAGTTTGGGATATATTGTTTAAAAATGCAATCAAACTTCATGCTATTGGAATGAAATAACATATACTTTGCCAAAGTACCCTTAGACACACCTTATGGAGTAAAAACCCATGTGTGTGAAAATACTTCCATTAAAAGAGAGTGAATGGTTGCATGATCACAGATCAGAACTCATATCACAGCACCAATTTACAAAGACTATCAATGTTAATCAAATGAATCCAATACCATGTTCTTATGTCCAAATCAAGACAAAAGTAATTTTCCTGAGAGGAGACTGCATTACCAATACTCTCCAGATTAAATCACATTCATCAGGTTGTAAGAATCAGACATTCCCTACACTTTTCATGTGAGCAGGTCAGATATTTTCCAGTGTCACATGAACACCTGGTAATGTCGGCAATGACACAGCATCTATTTTGATCCTGGCAAGCCGAGGTAGGGGATTTAGCATCCAACCTATAACTGTCATTGAAAATTTACAGCAGAATCAGGATGCATTGCGCTATTTTGTTTTAGTCCCTTGTTCAAGAAAATTGTAACTGGTTACGTGTGACTGTGACGAACTGGTTAAGTGGCCACAGTCATTACTCCCGTGAAATTAGGAAATTGAGATAAGTACAGTAGGCAGAACAGGCTCCTATGAAGGCAGGAAGATAGAGCATGTTACCTAAAGTTGGAGAATTTATTACACTGGGCAGAGTATTCTTGGATAGGCCGAGTTTGTTTTTCTTGGACAGGAGCCAGCTGTGGGGTGATCTGATAGAGGCATCCAAATTATGTGGACACAAAGGGGTGGATAATGAGAAACATTTCCCCACAGTGCAAACCGAAGGATCGTTGTCCTCTTGAATCGAGCACCCTTGAAAGGAGTGGAGGCAAACAGTTAAAAGTATTTGGACAAGCATTCGTATCACAAAGGCATAAAAGGCTTCAGACCAAGTGCTGGTAAATGAGATGAATATAGCTACCACTGAGAGTGTAGATCATGCAATTACTGGCCAGATATATCGAACTGGCCAATAACCAAAAGCAGTATCAAAACACTTTACTACCAAAATTGATCACAGCCCCCAACAGATTGGCATTTGCTGCTTTCCCACCCAGCACACCAGCTACCTGTTTCACACACATGTACCTGACAGGTCACCAATGCATTATCTTCATGGTCTACGCTTTTATTTCCTTCACAACTGACTAGGTCTTCCAAAGATTCATCCAACAGTTAGGAGTGGCATAGTCATGCAGCTGGCAGAGCTTCTGCCTCACAGCGCAAGAGATCTGCGTTCATTCCTGACCTTGGTGCTGTCTGTGTGGAGTTTGCACATTCTCCCTGTGACCACCTGGGTTTCTTCCCATATCCAAAATACATGCGGGTTTGTAGGTTAATTGGCCTCTGTAAATTCCCGTGTGGAAGGAGTGGATGCAAACAGAGAACAACATAGAATTAGGGATCAATGGCCGGCGTGGACTCGGTGGGTCAAAGGCCCCGTTTCCATGCTGTGTCTCTCAATCAACTAATCAACGTTTTAAGCGAATATGGAAGCAGGAAAGTTGAAGAGAAGGGCAAGAACAAAAAGGATAAGTCCGTATAAGAAAATAACTGCAGATGCTGGTACAAATCGATTTATTCACAAAATGCTGGAGTAACTCAGCAGGTCAGGCAGCATCTCGGGAGAGAAGGAATGGGTGACGTTTCGGGTCGAGACCCTTCTTCAGACGATAAGTCCGTGGTAGAGTAAAAAGTCAAGTTATTAAATGACAGAGCTGATTAGCCAAGCAGGAGGTGCAGTTCAGTGTTGCCAGCATTCTCCGTTTTTATTTTACTATTCTCCTTTTGTCTAACTCGGCTAGTGCCAGAAAATTAACATATGTTCCCTTACATATAACCATTTTTTGAAATTGATGACAAAGGCAGAAAAGCTGGAAGATCTCAGCCAGTCAAGCAGCATCTGTGGAAAGAAGAACTTGCTATCATTTCAGGAGGAAGGTCTATCGTCTGAACTTCTTGCGTTTTGAGACTGACAAGATAGTTATCTTATGTACTGGAAATAGCATGCAATATCAAAATTGCTGACAGAAAAAGGCAACAAGAAATTACTTTCACCTCTTTGCCAAGAGCAAAAGCACCAGTAGAAGCGGGAACAGTTCAAATGACCACCTAAGTTGGCTCCAGCATTCAATAAGATCACTGCTGATCTGATCTGATCTTAGCCTCAACTTCACTTTCTTGCCTGGCGATCATTATTCCCGCTTTCTGATGGCAGGATATGATAGAATATAATAGAGATATTAAATGACAGAGGGCTAATTGGACAAGCAGGAGGTGCGGTGATGGGAGAAGTAAAGATAACAAAAATTGATTTGGAGAATTTAAAAAAGATTAAAAATTGATCAATTGAGTAATTGCTAATCAGAATCAAACAAATGCTGGCATTTCATCTGTCCCCGATTGGCCCAGTCCACTTCAAAGGACAGTTCAGAGTTAACCACCAGATTGGGTCTGGAGTCACATGACCAGACAGGACAAATAAGTACAACAAATGCCCTTCCCTGAAGACCTGTGACCATAGAGTCATACAGCATGGAAACAAGCCCTTTGGCCCAGCTCGTCAATGCTGACCAAGATGCACCAGCTAACCTAATCCCATTTGCCCATGTTTTGTCCTTAAAACGGGCAATAAATGCATTTTAAACATTGTTATAGCACCTGCCTCAACTACTTACTCTGATAGATAATTTCATGTTCCCACCACCCTCTGTGTGAAAAAAGGTGCCCCTCAGATTCCTATTAAATCTATCCCGTCACTCCTTAAACCTTTGAACCGAGATTATGTTTCCCCAAATTTGGGAACAAGAATCTGTACATTCACCCTATCTATTCCCCTCATGATTTATACATTTCTATAGGATCACCCCTCAGCCTCCTACACTCCAAAGAATAAAACCCTAGCCTGCCCAATTTCTCCCCTTAGCCAATAGATTACTTGCTATTCTTTGGCAGTTTAGCCATCAACATTGATTCTTGCTGCTACAGTATTTTAATTACATGAATTTAACAAAAGGGTCTCGACCCGAAACGTCACCCATTCCTTCTCTCCTGAGATGCTGCCTGACCCGCTGAGTTACTCCAGCATTTTGTGTCTACTTGAATTTAAATGCCTCAGTTTCCAAGGTAGGATTGAAGGTTATTCTTCTCATCCACAGTCAACCCTTTAGATATGATCCACCTTTCTGGCACTATCCTTATTCCATTCGCTCATTTAATACAAACCTATCACAGTGTAATCAGTGTAATGAAGTTCATGGAAAGTTAAATCAGAGAGAAACTTTAATATTTTTACCACATACAGACTCAAGAAACTGCGGTCTAATTTATAATTGCAGTAACAGTGCCGATAGCCTTGCCACGAGGCTAATGTTGATCCTTCTAAATGAACAACTTTGTAAACTCATTATCTGAGCTTTAGCAAATGGAAACAAGAGTCATACGGTATGGAAGCAGTGCCTTTGGTTCACCATCTTTGTGTCAATCATCAAACCCCCATCTATATCAATCCTATTTACCACCATCATGCTAGCCTTCTATAACTTGCAGTGTGAATTGCTCATTTACAATCTTCTTAAATGTTGGGAGAATGCCTTTCTTCACCTCAAGCTGTACGTTCCAGATTGCAATCTCCCTCTGAGTGAAAAGTAATTCTTCCTCGCAAGCCCTCTACTCTCCAGCTTTCAGCAATGCCCTCTAGTCTTCGACAGCTCTGCTAGGGGGCAAGGTTTTTATACTATTTATTTATGCTGTATACACAGCATACACTTCATTTGCACACTTCATTTAAGTCCCTTTTAGCTAATGGAAACAAAGCCAGCCAATCCAGTCTGTCCTCATACCTCAGGCACTTCTTCCCAGAGAAGGGGCAGCACAGCAGTGCAGTAATAGAGTTGCTGCCCTATAGCACCAGAGACCCAGGTTTGTTCCTGGCTACGGGTGCTGTCTGTATGGAGTTTGCACGTTCTACCTGTTTCTTGTGTGGGTTTTCTCCGGGTGCTCCGGATTCCACCCACACTACAAAGACAGAGGTTTGTAGGTTAATTGGTTTGGTAAAATTGTAAATTGCCCTAAGTGTTAGTGTGCAGGGATTGCTGGTCGATTGACTCAGTGGGCCGAAGGGCTTGTTTCTATGCTGTATCTCTGAACTGTAAATTAAACTAAAAGAATAACCCGACAAATCTCCCCTGCACTCTCTTCAATGCAATCATGTCCCACCTACCGTGTAGGGAACAGAACTGCATAGAGCACTCCAGCTGTGGCCCAAACTAATGTTTTATTAGATATAAAAATCTTACTCATATTTTATGCCCCATAACATCCTTGCTTATCCATTATTCACCATGTTAACTACTTGTATCTGTAACACTGTATTCTTCACTCTGTTCATTTTCTCTTTTGCACGACCTGTTGTACTCATGCATGGTATCATTTACGTGGATAGCACGCAAAATTGTTTCTTGGTGGCACAGTAGCGCAGGTGGTAGATTTTCAGCGCCAGAGGTTCGATTCTGACCTCGGGTGTTGTTTGTGTGGACCTCCCATGTTCTCCCTGCTACCGTGTGGATCTCCTACTGATGGTTTAGTTTCCTCCCACATTCCCAAGACTTCAAGATTCAAGATTCAAGATTCAAGATAGCTTTATTTGTCATCCAATATTGGACGAAATTCAGTAACCCACAGTCCAACAATAAAAGCATTAAATAGGCATTAAAATTACACAACCCCAAAAACACACAAAAAAAGAAACATCCATCAAAGAAACATCCATCACAGTGAGTCTCCTCCAGTCCTCTCCTCACTGTGATGGAAGGCCACAATGTCTTTCCCATCTCCTGCTGTCCTCTCCCGCAGTCAGGTTGTTGTGGTTGCAGGCCGCGCCGGACGGTCCTCAGCGGGCCGAGCCCAAGGCGAGTCCCAGCCGCTCCCGCAGCCTCCGAAGACGGCCGGCTCCGCTGATGATAAGTCCGATCCGGGGCGGGCGAACACGCTGCCGCTGTTGCTGCTCGTCGGGGCGGTCGTGGCTCCCGTCATTGAAGCCCCCACCCAGCAGAGAAATATCCCGTGGCCTATCTTAGGCCGCGCCAGACGGTGAAATGTCCGCGACCCAAGCCCCGCGATCCGGGGCGGGCGAACCCGCTGCCGCTGCCGGAGCTCCCGATGTCGGCATCCACGCAGCCCGAGCCTAAGGCGAGTCGCAGCCGCTCCCGCAGCCTCCGAGGACGGCCGACTCCGCTGATGGTAAGTCCGATCCGTGGGCTCTGCGAACCGGAGCCCTGGAAGGCGCCAGCTCCAGGAGTTGGGCCGATGGTAGGCCGCAGCAGGAACGGAGACACCACCCAGAAAACAAAGGTCGGGTCTCCGTTCGGAAGGGACACCTATTTACAATTTTACAGTTCCCCCCCTCCCCCCCACATACACACATAGTACACAAACACAAAAACACGACATCACAACTACAATTAAGACAAAAAAACAACAAAAACACAAAGACAAATGGACCGCAGGTAAGCCGCAGCTGCTATGGCAGCGCCGCCATTTTGGATTGACTTGCAGGCCGATAGGTTATTTGGCCTCCTTAAATCATACCTAGTGTGATGGGAGTGGATGTGAAAGTGGGATAACATAGAACTAATATGAACAAGTGACCAATGGTCAGCATGGACCTGTTGGGCCGAAGTTCCTGCTTCGCTCAATTCTACTCAGCTCCATAAATACTTGAATTCCTCAACATTGCTTAGTGGCCTACAATTCATAAAGTGCATGAGCTAAAACTTATGAGTAAATTCCATCTTGCATCGCTCTGCCCATCACAACTACGGATCAATATTGTGCTCAAGGAATGGTTCTACCTGCAGGATATTAAAGTCATTGAACTACATAGACCTTTCAGTGAAAAGATGTTTAATGTCCCATATGGCTACTTCATTTTTGCAATATTCTCGTCGATCAAGAGGACGCATGTAACCAGTGCCAAAGCATAATTGGTGAAAAAAGAATCAAATTTCAGATGTTAGAATGTAAATAAAATGAAATATTTTCTCTTTATGAAGCTATGAGAAATCATAAAGTGAATTGGGTGTCAATAGGAGCTGGCAAAGACAGTGAAAAAGAGAATTTGGTTGGTTTCAATTTTTGTTGATGTCGAAACCTTTAATTTAACATCATGTCGGCTATTATTTTTCCAGTGAAACATCTGATTACTCAAACAGATGAAAAACCTTCTGTTTCAACCTTCAATGAATTTAAAGTAGCTCAGAACAGAAGGTTGATCATTTTACCACTCCTATTTATCAGCAGACAAATGGGAACAGGAAGAGCATCGGAAGAAGGTTATAAAGAAGGCCATTAGAATAGCAAAGACAAAATATAAAATGAACTTGAAAGAATATAACAAATCACCAATATAACAGTGACTCAAGACCATTTAGGAATGAAAACAAAATAGTAGCTGTTACTAAGATGGTCAGGTTAGATATTTTGACAGTTTTGTCCAAAGAGGGAGACTCAATTGCAGATTGTTTAAGAGATAAGACTGCATTTGAGATTAAAAAACTGCATTCGAGATTAAAAAATATATTTTATAGAAATATAGAAAATATATAGAAATAGGAGGAGGCCATTCGGCCCTTCGAGCCAGCACCGCCATTCATTGTGATCATGGCTGATTGTCCACAATCAATAACCCGTGCCTGCGAGATGACAAATTGGTGAGATAACAATTTGGTAACTACAAGATTATGGTTCTTCAAAACTTTCCACCACTTTGGTTTAATGTATAATTTCTGCAACTTTTAAAGGTCATTTGATAGAGATTGATTGTAATGTTTTTTCTGTATAAAAAAATATTTTTTTCTCACTGAATATAGTGTCTGAACCAGAACATTCAGTGCTTTAGTTTCAGATTTCTATCAACCACAGTTTTTCTGCTATGATCAATCAATAAAGCTATTATTACTTTACCCTGGAATTACACAATAAATTAAATGATCATTGGCCTTTTTTGTAACGATTAATTCCAATTCTCTTCTGCTTAAAGTCTGGCAAATGTTGTGATAGTACCTGCCTCAACCATCCCCTCCGGCAGCTCATTCCAAATATGTACCACCCTTTGTGTAAAAAAAGTTGCCCCTCAGGTTCCTATCCCCCCCCCCCCCTCCTCCCTCCCTTAACTTAAACCCATGATCTCTGTTTTTGATTCCCCTACTCTGGGTCAAAAGACTATGTGCATTTATCCAATCTGTACCACTTGTACCACTTGGATAAAAATAGAAGAGAATAAAATATATCTTCAATATATTCCAGAAACATTAATGCAGAATCAGGTCATTAGAGCTTGCCTGAATAATGCAGATGAGACCAAAGTCCAATTTCAGGTAACCTTTTGGCTTACGGCATCCATTGGGATCAGTGAACCTGTGAATTAAAAGTATCAACTGAGCAGAGATATTATTTAACAAAGACATTTTGAAATGTAAAATAGCTCCATTTGCACCAATATTTCTCAGTCCAATTGAATATGGAGAAAGACTTGACTCTGTAGCAAATTAGGAGTAGGGGAAGAAAGTTTTCATAGTTAGGCAAGAGTACTGCTGGAATGGCACAGGAAATTATAATGCACTGTAACTGATCAAACTGAAATGTAGAAATGGCTTGAGAATGAACAGCTTACTCTTGTTCTTAACATTGGCTAAAGTTCTCACTTATGCAAGTCAAATGTTGAGATGAGAAACTTGTGAAATTCAGCTATGGTTGAACATCAAGATCAACTAATCCATGGACTACACCACACAGAGTCATAGTCATTGAGTCAAACAATATGGAAGCGGCCCTTCTGCCCAACTCCTCCATGCCAACCAAGATGTCCCACCAAGCTAATTTGCCCACATTTGGCCTATATACCTCTAAACCATTCATATTTATGTACCTGTTCATGTGTCTGTTAGTGCCTGCCTCAACTACCTTCTTTGGCAACATATTCCCTATACCTACCATCTTCCGAGTGAAAAGGTTACCTTCAGGTTCCTATTAAACCTTGCCCTCACCTTAAACCTCACATCCTCTTCCTCTTGATTCTCCTTCTCTAGTAACATACTTTGCGCATTCACCCCATCTAACTCCCTCATCATTATAAACATTTGTATAAAATAGTTACTTGATAGAGTTTTGTGGAGTCTGCACCCAGAAAACAACATCCAAAATTTAGCCATTGCCTTCCAGAAAGAAAAGGGGAACAAATTCAAAAAGAGAGCCTTGCAGTTAACAAAGTGAAATACTTAACAGCCATCCAGCTGATTACAGGAACAACCCAGAAATAAGGAATAATATTATCTAAGCATGCATGCGAATACAGAATCCAATTTGGGAGTTGTTTCATGGCAAACAACTGGAGCTAAAATGTGACAGTTGAGCAAATTTTTAACCTCCCACATAATCAGCTCAAGCAAATAGTAGACTGTTCAAAAAAAGAGGTTGCTTTTTTTCTATCTACTAAATAGGAATAGGAAAGAGAACTACTTAAGTTGCATTCTGAGATGCAAGAGGCCATTTGCACTGGCTTGCACTACTAACATACATCATTTCCCCTCTTCATTGGAACAATTAAATGAAATCTCTGTAAAAATAGGAAGAGCATTATCTAAGCATGCATGTGAATACAGAATGGAATATTAGTACAAACAGTGAATGAGAAATATTCAGCAAACTTCTTTTAGAAACATAAAAGACTTTGTGACCTCAGGGTAGCCCAAGGTTCAGAGCTGTGAATGAGGGAGTTCAGAGACTGTCATTTCTGAAAGAAAGGAAAGGCGACAGTCAATGCGCATATAACAACCCTCATACACCGCAATACTATAATAAATAGATCATTGTTTTCTTACTGGCTTAGAGAGATAAATATCAGCTAGACCAGTGGGATTAACATTCCAGCTCTTGCTCGAAATGGTCCAAGGCAATCTTTGCATCCAAATGGCAAACCAAATTAGATCTCAGTTTAACCTTTCATACAAAAGACAACATTTCTAAAGTATTCTGAATTAGTCTAGAGTTCTGTCTCAGCCTTTAGAATGGGCTTTAAATCAATGACGCCCAACAAAGATGAGAGTTATCACTTGAACCTTAAAACAATTTTTTGTCTAAAACAAGGTAGATTTGTTCTCATGAACTGCCAAGGGCATATTCATAAGTTGTAAAGATGCAACGAGCTGGTAGTGATAAGTTGTTGTCCGTCTGCTCCTGGAAATGCATAAGGAATGCCCGCACTGCCCTGAAAGTACATGTCAGGGAGGTCTTCTGGCCTTTTCATACTGCACACTTCCCTGTAACTTTAAACCTTTTTTTGCCAAGGTCTCCAATTAATCTCAAACCCCACACATCCGAGTTCTGTCTAGCTTGTGGGTTTCCCAGGTCAGTCATTTCTTGAATGTCGAGTAATGTCCAATCTCCCTTTTGATCACTGCAGGTTGGCTTAAACTGATGCTGGTGACTCACCAAGGTCAACTGCTAATGTGCCGAGCCAAAAAACAGAATAGTTAACACTGGTTCTATAGTCAGGTTGGCATGTTATCATTGCAGCTATCAACAGCTTTAGTTGTTCATGCTCTCACCCAAACATGAGAATGCAAGACCAGTATTGGGCAATAAATGGGTGAACTTCCACATTCAAAAGCCATCAAGGAGAGTAGGAAGTGAGCAGCAAGATAGTTTTAAGATCATTGTATATGGTATTACGGTGGATGATTAGCCACTGTTAAAAACAATTATTCTTAATTGTTTACTGTATGTTTGTGTTGTTACTTGCGAGCGGAGCACCAAGGCACATTCCTTGTAGGTGTACATACTTGGCCAATAAACTTATTCATTCAATAATACAGCACAGGCCAATCCCTTTGCCCAGATTTGGTAGCAATCACCTTTATCCCCAATTAAATTCTAGTGTTTAATAAATCGATGCTAGTGGACATCCTCTCATCAGATGTACTGAAAGAAAGACTTCAGACTCGTCAGGCTGAAAGAATGGTTCCAACCAGAAACATCACCCTCCCTTTTTCTCCAGAGATGCTACCTGGCCCACTAAATTACTCCAGCACTTTGTGCCTATTGTTCGAAGAATCATTTGATCTGTCTGCTTTGTCATAATGAAATATTGTCAGGACATCAGTCTGAACCAGAAGCTTAAAGACTCAAAACTAAATATAAAAAATACTGGAAACATCTGAGGAAAGAGAAACAGTTACTGATTCAGATCCAACATCCTACATTAGAACTGAAAGCCCAGAGACTGAATGTGTATATAGGTTGTGTTGGTCTTTACAAATGAACAACTAGCTATTTTAACTTGAGATACATTAATGCATTTGTGAAAACAAAGGATATTTTGCAAACCAATGCAACTGGTTAAAGCTATTATGTTGTTTTGATGAATCAAAATAATTTTGAGATTGACTACATGCAATACAGAATTCTCATTAAATTTACAATTATTAAAGCATCAGTGCGGTCATGGTTCCCAAAGGCTTTGCAAGGAACTCTACAAACATAGGTAATCATCAAATCTAAATAATTGAACATTGCCAAGAACCAGCTGTTATGGTCCACATAACTGTCGTCAAATGATGTAGTGCTAAAACAGTTCTAGAGAGGAAACTTCAAAATATCTTCACATAATGCAATTAGATTTGCACTTTGCACACAGCAACAGTATATTTTATACCGGCAGTTACATCCGATTGAATCAAGTAGCAGCAAAATAGATATTTAGCCTGCTTAAATTATTATCTGATTTTTTAAAACCATTTTCTCTTATCAAATGTCTCCTTAGTGCCAGCTTATAGACAGAAACAAGAAATCCAATAACTGTGACTAAATGCATTTCAAACTCTGCAAATAGTACAAAAATAATTTGTAGTCTTTGCTTGGTTTTCATCAGTGCCTCTGAGTCTTGAGTTTGATAATTAACAAATGAGTCAGAAGGTTCTCGACCACTGACCTTCTCTCCACCACTGAGTTACTCCAGTATTCTGCCCCGCTGAGTTACTCCAGTATTCTGTGTCTATCTTTGGTGCTTACCAGCATCTGCAGTTCCTTCCTACACAGATAATCTTGCAAACACCCAGCAGGTCAGACAGAAATCATGGAAAGCGAAACCGAGTTGACATTTCAGGTCAAAGACCTTCTATCATTGTCTGAAACTAAGGAGTCAGCCACTCGCTACCAGAGAGAATATACTTTTGCTCAGAGAGTTACATTTTTTTGGCGATTCCTGCCCCAGAGATCTTCATATATTTATTCACTATGCATACTCAATAGGTTCGATAGTTTTGAATTTTAAAGAATTCACTAAATACAAGAACAGATGGCGAGTAAATCTAATGCAAGTATTTAGCCATGGTCTTACTGAATGGCAGCATGTGTGTGGTATAACCAGAACTATGCAAAGCGGAGTCTTAATTTCTATCCCATGATATTATTGTCATCCAAATATAAATGCCAGCATTCCATTTGCCCTTTTAATTATTTTCTTTGCCTGTTCATAACATTTTAATGATATATGTGGATAACACCCCTGGTTTCTTTGGACCTTTGTGGCTGCTAACATTTTGCATTTCAGAAAGTATTGTTTTATTCTTTTAAGCTGCACAAGGGATGACTTGCTTTTTGTATACATGATAACTATTTGGTCAATCTATTAATATATTTTATTTTAATTTAATGCTTCCATCTGTACAGTTTGCAGTATTGCCTATCCTTGTGTCACCTTCAATTCAATGAGTTTCAATTCTAGTTAATAATATTTTATGAGGGACTTTATCATCTGCCCTTTGGAAATCCATATAAATTACATTCATAGACATTTCCCTGTCCACTTATTCAGCCATTTCTTCAAAAGATTTAATCAGGTCCACTGGGCACCAGTTGCCCTTTAAAAATACATGTTAACACTCCATGATCAACGGAACATTTCCAGTTTTTAGATTAACTGTTTTCAGTCACAGCTTATCTTCCTTAAAAAGTGGTGTATCATGCATTATTATATGATCTAAATTAATAGCTCCCGGTTTAAGAAGTTATAGATAAGGCACCTGCTAGTTCTCTTCCCAATTCTTTTAGGCCCAAGGGATTAAAGACATCTAGTGCCAAGAATTAAGTAGACTGAACTTTTAAAATTTAGAGATTCAACACAGATACAGGCCCTTCAGCTCACCAAGCCTTCACCGACCAGCGATCACCCCGGATACTAGCATTATCCAACACGCTAGGGACAATTTACGATTTTACCCAAACCAACTAACCAACAAACCTGCACGCCTTTGGAGTGTAGGAGGAAACCAGAGCACCCAGAGAAAGCACACGCTATCACATGGAGAACACACAAACAAAGCACAGACAGCAATAATAGTCAGGATCGAACCTGGGTCTCTGGAACTGTAAGATAGCAACTCTGCTGCTGCGCCACAGTCCCGTCATGTAATATTCTGAATGTTGTTTTGCTGGTGTTAATTTTGATTATTTCCCACCTTTTACTAATACAAGCTTCTTTGGATTTTGCAAGTTTAATTTATTCGTGTCATCACACAGCTGTTTGTCAATAGCGAGCAAATTTTAGTGCCACGTCATTGGCCTCTGCAAGATCCTTTACAGTGCATGTGTCATGCAGCATGTCACAGCTCAGATGTTCCATAGTCTGGAGGCCCCGTCTGCACTCGCAGTCTGCCGCATCTTCAGTATATCCCCACTTCAGCATGTTCGAATTGCTCCTCCCCATGCCTGTCCGCAGTCTGTTGAGACTGTGCCAAGTTATCCAGGGTTGGTCGGAACCTGGTGGGAGTTTCTCAGAGGGATCGATTGCCATGTGAATGTCTTCCAGAGATTTCCCCAGTCTCGCTTCCCAGAATTTGAGCCTTCTGGACGATGCACTGCAGTCCAGGGGATGGACAGAAGAGAGGAAACTTCTGCGTGACTTCCATCGCTGAGGTAGCAAAGGGTGGTCATGTAGGGGGTGTCTTTCATCCTCTGAATGTCTGAGGCGTTCTTTTTGACTGGCTACAGCTCTTCTGATTCCAGGAGGTGCAATGCCAGAGAGTAGGTAGATGTTGTCAGTCTTGGTAGGTTTCATGCATCCAATGATGCAGCGACAGCTTGTGTTTAGCACAGGATCAATCTTCCTTGCATGAGCTGAGCGCTCCCATACTGCACAGGCATAACCGGCAGTGGAGAACCAGAGAACCAGAGCTGTTGATCGAATGGTTTTAGAATTTGCTCCCCATTTTGAGGTACTCAGCTTGCGAAGAGGAGCATTTCTGGAACAGACTTTTCCTTTAAGCTTGGTGAAATGTGCTTTGTGGGTCAGAGATCGATCAAGAGTCACACTGAGATAGACTGGATTGTCAGTGCTCCAATCTGACTCCATTCCATATGATCTTCAACCTTCGATTTGCTTACTTGGTCTTCAAGTTGAAGGTGCAGACTTGGGTTTTAGATGGATTTGCTCTCAGGTGATTCTCTTTCTTGTATGAGGACAGGTCGACAAAAGCCTCACACAGAGTAGCTTCTGCCTCAAGGAAGTCTGCACGCTGGGTTGTAATACTTTTGCAAGTAAAAGTGGGGTAGGGGTTGTATAGCAAGAGCTCTTCTGGCCAAGCCCTTTCTCCTAACATAATTAGAATTATTTTGTGTGCCTACTTCAACTGCCATTGTTGTAGACCTGTCTGTATTTTCACCGTCATTCGTTTTGATTGATTGACTGAAAGATAACGCATTGAAACAGGCCCTTCATCCCACCATGTCCATTCTAGCCATTAATTACCTATTTATACTGGTTCCATGTTATTCTACTCTAGTATCCGCTCCAAACAGATGAAGGGCAATTTACAGGGGTCAATTAACTACAAACCTGCATGTCTTTGGGATGTGGGAGGAAACCGGAGCACCCGGAGGAAACTCATGTGGTCACAAGGAAAACATGTAAACTCCACACAGACAACACCCAAGGTCAGGATTGAACCTGAGTTTGTGATGCTGTGAGGCAGCAGCTCTACCAGCTGACCACTGTGCAGCCCTTATGATTTGTATCTTTGTATCTCTTGTCATCTCAATCTGGGCCATGTTTTGTTCCTTTCTATCCTCTTTAATTTAGCATTATTTTTAATGATATCACTATCACCTTCAGTCATCCATGACCTGTTTATGGTATGTAAAAGTTTTGCCCCTCGAGATTTAAGCTGGATCTTTCTTATCGCTTTCTGTACACCTGTCTATCAGCACAAGTGGCAGAGTTCATTTAGGGCAAATTGTATGAAGCTCTCCAAAAATGGTCAAGGACTATTGAACCTTTTCTTTACCCTTTTGACTTTTCTGCTATTTTTTGGAGTCAACTGTATCTCAGATTCTGTGTGCTTGCCTAGGGCTGTCTTTGGCCTGGTCCACAGAGAATATTCTTCATCCACAAATGTAATTAGATTGAATTTAGAGTTGGTAGTAGCCTCGAGGTGAATACATTGTGGCACCCTTAGAGAAGGAGTCTGAAGAAGGTTTCCAACTTGAAATGTCTTCTAGCCAGTTCCTTCAAAACATTCTGCCTGGCCAGCTGAGTTCCTCCAACGCTTTGTATTTTGCACCCTTGGATGTGCATGAAAGTCCAAACTTTTGACTGAAGTAACTCAGTGCTGGAGTAACTCAGCAGATCA
The DNA here is from genome assembly GCF_053455715.1 of Rhinoraja longicauda. NCBI lineage: Eukaryota > Metazoa > Chordata > Chondrichthyes > Rajiformes > Arhynchobatidae > Rhinoraja > Rhinoraja longicauda. The sequence goes on along the minus strand of NC_135955.1, from coordinate 65,448,444 downwards.
GGCAGCATCTCTGAAGATAAGGTATGGGTGATGTTTCGGGTCAAGACCCTTCTTCAGGCACCTCTGGAGAACATCTACTGGAGTTGTAGAATTTGATGCATCTGGTTCATAATTCAGGACACTTACAAACGACACATACCACCAACAGAGTGTGCTCAAACTCCTGGAGTTTTCTACTGCCGGCTATGAGGTCAGGGGGGAAGATGAAACACTGCTCACTCAGGCTGAACAAGTTAAATGCAGTTAAATGGGTTTAACAATAAAGCAATAAACAAGCTAAATGGGTACAGATTATTAGTCTGAAATAAAGGTCATGGTGATTTCCAGAGCAGCAAATCATGGCATAATAGGGCAGCATAAACAAATTATGCAGAGAACCAACATCTAAATTTATAAAAAGCAAAAATCATTGGAAAATGTCATCACATCAGACAATATCTGTAAAAAGAATTCAGTTTCAAACCAAATAACATTTTGTCAAATGATTGACTGACCTTGCAGTTTCCAACAATTGAAGATTAAGTTCTACAGCATGGTCATAAAGAACGCTTCAAAAATATCCAAGGGGAAATAAAGAAAAATCTAAGTTCCTCGGATACTAAAATGGTGCACTTACCTTCATTTGGTTTTGAGGTTTACATTTATTGGTTTCAAGGTGTGGCGTTGGGAGTGGACTTTTAAATGGTTGGGGATGAGTAGCAAAGATAGTTTAACTTCAAGGTTAATTCAAAAGTAACAAATGCAATATATTTGCTTTCTCTTTAGAAACAGAACCTTTGGCCCACACTGACCAGTGATCACCCGGTACATTAACCTACACACAGTAGGGACTCTCTTACAATTCACCAAAACAAATCAACCTACAAACCTGTATGTCTTTGGAGTGTGGGAGGAAACCAGAGCACCTGGAGAAACTCCATGTGGTCACAGAGAGAACATGAAAACTCTGTACAGACAGCACCCATTGTCAGAATTGAACCTGGGTCTCTAACGCTGCAAGGCAGCACCTCTACGACTGAGCCACTGTGCCGCCTGGGCAGTCTGCAAGCCCCAGACTTTTTCCAATGAGCTGACCCTGTGGTCAGCATGATACACGGGCAAAAAACAAGTGTTGGATGAACTCGCAGCATCTGTGGATATGAATCAGTCCGAAGGGATCTGATCCAAAACAATGTTTGTTCATTCCCAGCACAGATGCTGCCTGACCCACTGAATTCCTCCAATGCTTTTCTTTTTGCTCAGGATTCCAGCATCTGTAGTTTCTTGTGTCTCAAAGTGATACACATCCATCTTCCTGATGTCAGGTGTGCAAATGTCTGCTGGAGCTGATGGAAAAAGGTCTGAATGTGCTTACAAAGTATATTTTGGGTTAGTACCTATAATTTGGATTTGACAGAATAGGAGGTGGAGGGTGGTGGTGTGGAATTGGGTGTGAACTTTCTGAGCTGCAATGACATTGCATTTGCTTCATAATCTTCAAGACACTGGTAACTATATCAAATCACTGTACACTCTCAGTTAAATATGGAGTGTCTTTAGGTATGATTGCTTGCTCAGGGGGATGAATAGTTTGAGGGGACAGGTCATGTGATTAAATATTAACTAAAACCCAACAAGTATTGGCAACACTGACCATTAGATACATTGTGATTTTTGACCTTTATCTACAAGCCCTTTGTTGGAAGCTGATATTACCGAGGAGTCAGATCCTCACCTGCTGTCTTCTATGGAGCCCAGCTACAATCTGCAATACTTGCTGAGCCTGCTGCTGTAACAGCTGCTGTTCCTTCATCTAGAATACAGCAATGATAATAACAATGGCCTTCAGCAACTAAATCTAATGATAAAACAAAAAAATGTGAGGAAAACAATCTGAAAGCCAGAAAGGTTATTACAAATCTAGTGCACAAAATGTCCAATCATCCAGGATATATAAATACATATGTAACTTCAGCTATTCTTGTGCATCAATCACAGCAGGCTCTACTCATTATTTATTACATCAATAAATTCCAGCTTTAATTAGTGAACAGATTAAATCATTATAGACAATAGACAATAGACAATAGGTGCAGGAGTAGGCCATTCAGCCCTTCGAGCCAGCACTGCCATTCAATGCGATCATGGCTGATCACTCTCAATCAGTACCCCGTTCCTACCTTCTCCCCATACCCCCTCACTCCGCTATCCTTAAGAGCTCTATCCAGCTCTCTCTTGAAAGCATCCAACGAACTGGCCTCCACTGCCTTCTGAGGCAGAGAATTCCACACCTTCACCACCCTCTGACTGAAAAAGTTCTTCCTCATCTCCGTTCTAAATGGCCTACCCCTTATTCTTAAACTGTGGCCCCTTGTTCTGGACTCCCCCAACATTGGGAACATGTTATCTGCCTCTAATGTGTCCAATCCCCTAATTATCTTATATGTTTCAATAAGATCCCCCCTCATCCTTCTAAATTCCAGTGTATACAAGCCCAATCGCACCAGCCTTTCAACATACGACAGTCCCGCCATTCCGGGAATTAACCTAGTGAACCTACGCTGCACGCCCTCCATATCTGTTAGTTTAGATTCATTTTGTTTAGAGGTACAGAATGAAATCAGGCCCTTCAACCCAACTAGTACATGCCAACAATAGACACAAAATGCTGTAGAAATTCAGCAGGTCAGGCAGCATCACTGGAAAAAAGGAATAGGTGACATTTTGGGTTATTCTCCCCAAAACTGCATGGGTTTCCTACAGTTGCTCTGGTTTCCTCCCACGTCCCAAAGATGGCAGGTTTGTGGATTGGCTTCTGCAAATTGCCCCAAGAATGTAGGGAGTCAATACAAATGTGGGATATCATAGAACTAGTGTAAACCGTGATAAATGGTTGGCATGGACTCAGTGGGCCAAAAGGCCTGTTTCCAGGCAGCATCTTTCAATCTTAGTTCATTTTAGTTTAGAGATACAGCATAGAAACAAGCCATTCAGCCCACCAAGTTCACACAGCCAGCAATCCTCACACATTACCATTATCCTACACACTTTTTTACATTTATCCCACACCAATTAACCTACAAACCTGCACGTCTTTGGAGTGTGGGAGGTAACCAAAGAGAAAACCCATGCTGTCACAGGGCGAAGGTACAAACTCCATATAGACAGCACCCATAGTTGGGATCAAACCTGGGTCTTCAGCAGTGCAAGCACTGTAAGGCAGCAACTCTACCACTGTGCACTGTAAGGCAGCAACTCTACCACTGTGCACTGTAAGGCAGCAACTCTACCACTGTGCACTGTAAGGCAGCAACTCTACCACTGTGCACTGTAAGGCAGCAACTCTACCACTGTGCACCGTAAGGCAGCAACTCTACCACTCCACCACCATGATCCACCACCATGCTGCCCTTAAATCTATCAAGCAAATATCAGCACAGTTAAAATAACCATGTGACCCTTATCAACTTGTCTGAAGAAGGCTCTTGACCCAAAACGTCACCCATTCCTTCTCTCCAGAGAAGCTGCCTGTCCCGCTGAGTTATTCCAGCTTTTCATGTCTACCTTCTGTTCGTTGAATACTTCTGCCACAGTGAGCTTTATCTGAAATATGAAGCAGTCAATTTCAATTGAGCTGAGAGCACTGGTAGCAGTTAAAAGTCACACAATGCTTCCAATTTTAACAGCATTTTAACATCAACAACGTAGGAGGAAGAAGCAGGTAAAGACAGTATAGTGCTTCTCTGCGGCATGAATAATCACCGTGCAAGTGATGTTAATTGGAATATTGCTTCCCTTTGAGCAGGTCACAAGCAAAGTCACATTCTTCATGAAATGTGATTCATGGTGGAAGAGAAATGGAACAAACAAAGTTTTCACATCTGACCTACAACAACCTCATTCAACAGCAGAAATTACAATGATGAGTTTCATGCTGAAGCGATGCTTGTGAGCCCAGGGCCAAATTACTATTGCTAGGATCAGCTTCATCCGTGAGCATAATTGCACCTGTCTAAGATGGATGCATTAACCAGTCCGTGACTGGGTTTCTGTAATTGTTTTTTTGAAGCTACTTTCTCTCATGAAAGTACATTCAATAGTCGTAGTTGTTTTGGTCAAAGCTTAATATACAGTATAGGGTACAAATGTTACACAAATGGAGCTGGCAGGCCAAGAGCTCAGGCTGTTTCAACTTGAAGAGCTCATTTAAATTTATTAGACCTGACTGCAGCTCACACTTGGAGTTGATGAAATCAGACCAGCAGCGGGATTTGAATCTTCGCAGAAAGAGATCCACGGGTATGATCCCGAGGATGAGTAGATGAACACATGATGAGCATTTGATGGCACTGGGCCTGTACTGGCTGAAGTTTAGAAGAATGAGGTGGGACCTAATTGATACCGACTGAATAATGAAAGGCCTGGATTGAGTCGATGTGGAGAGGGTGTTTCCACTAGATTGAGCATCTCGGACCAGGGGGCACAGCCTCAGAATAAAATAAACGTAACTTTATAAAGGAGACAAGGAGGAATTTCTTGAATCAGAGGGTGATGAATCTGTAGAATTCATTGCCACAGTCTGCTGATTTTGATTTATAAGGGTAGAGTGGTGGATTTTTTCTCCATAGATTTTAGTAAGGTATTTGATAAAATCCCCCATGGTAGGCTGCTGCAGAAGATTAAGATCCATGGTGTCTTGGTCCTTTGGATTCAGAACTGGCTCACCCATGGATGACGTGGGTTAGTGGTAAAAGGGTTTCATTCAGACTGGAGGTCTTTGACCAGAGGTGTTCCACGCAATCTGTGTAAGACCTTTGTTGTTTGTGATACATATAAATGACCTGAACAGAAATGTATAGAAAGGAACTGCAGATGCTGGCTTACACTGAAGATAGACATAAATTGCTGGAGTAACTCAGCGGGTCAGGCAGCATCTCTGGAGAAAAAGGATGGGTAATGTTTCAGGTCAGGACCCTTTATCAGAAGAAGTCTTGTCGAAGAAGGGTCCCAACTCGAAATATCACCCATCCATTTTCTCAAGAGATGCTGCCTGACCTGCTGAGTTACTCCAGCACTTTGTGTCTTTAGATTTGTAAGTCTGCATATGCACAAACGTTGGTGGAGATGTGGACAGTGAGGAAGGCTGTCAAGGGATACAATAGGAAATAGATCAGTTACAGATGTGGGTGTAGAAATGGCAGATGGAATCCCAGCAAGTGTGAGGTGTTACACTTTGGGCTGTTGATTGTAAGGGAAGAGTATACAGTTTATGGCAAAAATCTCAGCTTTGATTGATTTGCAGAAGGGTCTTAGGGTCCAATTCCATAGCTCCCAAAAGTGGAAATACAAGTAGATAGAGTGGGAAAGAAGGTTAATGGTAAGCTTGCCAAGACAATGAGTATAGTAGTCAAGAAGTCGTTGCAATTTTATAAAATGTTGGGAAGACTACATCTGGAGTATTGTGTGCAGTTTTAGTTGTCTCATCACAGGAAGGATGTGAAGACTTTGGAGATGGTGTAGGAGAGGTTTATCAGAATGCTGTCTGGATTAAAGTATATTGAGGAGAAGGGGAGGTTAGATAAAGTTTGATTTTCTTTCTCTAGAGCTTCATAGGTTGAGAGAAGATCTGATATATAACATTATGAGTAGCATAGGTATGTTAGACAATCATAATCTTTTACCCAGGGTGGAAGGTTTAAAGAATAGTGGGCATAGGTTTAGGATCAGAGGGTTGAAGATTTTACACAGGAGATGGTGGATGCCTGGAACCATTGTCATGGGTGGTAGTGGACGCAGATACAATATTGCTGTTTAAGAGGCTTTCAGATAGGCAGAAACCACACATCCTACCATTGACTACATCTATACCGCACGCTGCCTTGGAAAAGCAGACAACATAAACAAAGAGTTGTCTCACCCCGGTCATCCCTTCTGCTCCTCGCTCCGTCCAGCAAAGGTATAAAAGTTTAAAAGCACATACCACCAGACTCAGAAACAGCTTCTTCCCTTCTGTTATCAGGCTTCTAAACAATCCTTCCATAAGCCTCAAGACTGTCTAATTCACCTCTACCCCATTGTGGACACAGGACCTTGTCTATGGAATTGATGCACTACATTGCTGAGAACTATATTTTTGCACACTGTATCTTCCCCCTTGCTCTAGTGTACTTGAGTTTGACTTGATTGTATTTATGTATGCTATATCCGATTTGTTTGGATAGCATGCAAAACAAAGCTTTTCACTGTACTTCGGTACATATGACAGTAATAATCCTAAACCTAAACCTAAAGATGAATATGCAGGGAATGGGGATGATTGTGGATCACAAGCAGGAGGAAGAGATTAGTTTGGCATGATATTTGGCACAGAGATTGTGGGCCGAAGGGCCTGTGCTGCACTCTTCAATGTCTATTTCTCTGACATGACTTAGCACTCAAAATTAGCAAGTTTCAGATAGACCAACAAGTATTTTTCATCAAGCTGATAATTTCCCAGCAGCATCTGAATCTTGTCTCAGTCCATAGGAAAGAGTCTTGTGTAAGTCAAATATTTGGAACATCACAGCATCCCTTTCCAACCATCTTTGTAGATGCACATTCCAGAAGGGACAGATGTCGGTTTCATTGCCATGGCAGCCACCTTAAGGGTGGTGGGCAGTGATACTGAACTCCAGCTTTGTACAAACAATTTGAAGGAGATCTTCTTTCAGCCAGCCAACCAAAATTCTGAAGAAAGGTCCAGATCCATAACTTTGTCTGTCCATTTCCCTCCACAGATGCTGCCTGACCCATTGAGTTCCTCCAGCACAATGTTTTTTTACTCTGGATTCCAACATCTGCTGGCTCTTGTGCCCTCATCCAAAGTTGGTGTTCACTTGAAAGTTCTGGTGATGAGGTATTCTGCCAAGTGACTTTAACATTCTCTCCGCTGAACAGTCCAACAGGATCTAACATTTCCTTTTATTTACCCACAATCCTTTATATAAAGGGGTTGTCTTTGCAAGTAACCTATTCGCTGCCTAAAGAATGTTCTTGCAACCTCCCTTTACAGTCCCTTGCCACCAAATCCCAAATCAGAGGAAATATGTTTTTTGGTTTCTATTTACTCAGCAGAACCACTCATAATTTCTGGCAGATGTTTTCTATGTCAATTAAAATTCCTTCTGGAAATAAACTTCTGCCTCTCTCTGTATTGTTCCATACTATAATGTACAATGGGCCATCACACATTAGTAAATCTAAACCACTGCGACTACATTCTTTGTTGGCACATTACCAAGTTAAACATGCAACATTAAGGATCTTTGAAGTCTTTCATCAGCTTTTCTGCATCACTTTTGAATGCCATTTCTGAACAGTGGGATCATATGTTAATTTCACCACAGCTAATTGAATGAAAATTTACAATATGAAGTTTAATCAATTCCTATCCAGGCTGCAGTAGTGATGGAATTCACTAATAATAAATCTGAAATTATGAAATAGAAGAGAAAGGATGAAACAAAGCAAGAACAAAGATCAATAACCTATTTCTAATCAGTTTATGATGGTGCACTTAGCACAAACCAAATATTTCCATCATAATGCATAGAGTTCAACTGTACAGTTTGCCACAGGGAGTTGTTGAGTTAGTGCAGTTTCAGACTTTAATGCTCTGCATGGCAGAACAAAGAAGCCACTTGCTCGATTTTATCTAATGGACGCCTATTTTGTCTCTTAAGAAATCGTCCAATTTTCTAACCATTAATCTTATCTTCCATTAACTTTTGCTCTCAGTGTGCAGTCCTCCTGCAGGGTTTTCCTTTTTCTACTCTGCCAGGCAATGAGCAGCATTCTCATGTGATAGTGGAATTTGGCCATTCGGCCCATTAAGTCTACTCTGCCATTCAATCATGACTAGGAAAATAACTGCAGATGCTGGTTTAAATCGAAGGTAGACACAAAATGCTGGAGTAACTCAGCAGGTCAGGCAGCATCTCAGGAGAGAAGGAATGGGTGACATTTCGGGTCGAGACCCTTCTTCTGAAGTTGAGTTACTCCAGCATTTTGTGTCTACATTCAATCATGACTGAAATCTATCTCTCCCTCCTAACCCCATTCTCCTGCCTTCTCCTCATAACCTCTGACACCCGTACTAATCAAGAATCTATCTATCTCTGTCTTAAGATTTTTTCAAGAGAGGATTAGATGTAGCTCTTAGGGCTAACGGAATCAAGGGACATGGGGAGAAAGCAGGAACAGGGTATTGATTTTGGATGATCAGCCATGATCATATCGAATGGTGGTGCTGGCTCAAAGGGCCGAATGGCCTACTCCTACACCTATATTCTATGTTTCTATGTTTCTATGTAAATATATCCACTGACTCCACAGTCTTCCGTGGCAAAGAATTCCACAGATTCACCACCCTCTGAGGAAAGAACTCGCAGCAATACTTTGCAATTAATATCTGCAGAATCTGCCAGGATTTTTTTTTAAAGAGTTTAATGACAAGCCAAATAGACTTGATTAGGAATAATCTTTATTCAGAATAATAAATAATATCACTGAAAGTAGGTAGACATGTGAGGGAAATGTATTCCTTTGGATTGGTGTTGGTGGGTGGGTGGGAGGGAGTAATGGAGGATGGGTCATTGGGGAGCAGATTTTGCCTTTCATGTAAAATAATTGTAACATATCCAGCAAAAAATAATGTTAGGAGGCCTAAAACTTTCTCATCCTCCCCCACACAAGTCCAGGAGGTTTTTTTCTCCTTGTTAGTTATTTTGTCCAGATTCACTTCCAGTTTTCTCAACTAAATTCTCAGAAATATATACAGTCCTTCCACTTCACTTGATCCAGTTTAGTGCATGGCATCCAGTGATCACAATGTGGTGTCCACATTGATAAAACCAAACTGTTGGCTTGTATACACTGGAATTTAGAAGGAAGAGAGGAGATCTTATCGAAACGTATATGATTATTAAGGGGTTGGACACGTTAGAGGCAGGAAACATGTTCCCAATGTTGGGGGAGTCCAGAACAAGGGGCCACAGTTTAAGAATAAGGGGTAGGCCATTTAGAACTGAGATGAGGAAAAACTTTTTCAGTCAGAGAGTTGTGAATCTGTGGAATTCTCTGCCTCAGAAGGCAGTGGAGGCCAATTCTCTGAATGCATTCAAGAGAGAGCTGGATAGAGCTCTTAAGGATAGCGGAGTCAGGGGGTATGGGGAGAAGGCAGGAACGGGGTACTGATTGAGAATGATCAGCCATGATCACATTGAATGGCGGTGCTGGCTCGAAGGGCCGAATGGCCTCCTCCTGCACCTATTGTCTATTGTCTATTGTCTAACTTAGATTGCTTGACTGCTTTTTTGAGCACCTGCATTCAGTCATCAGGAGCCACCATGACTTTGCAGCTTCCTGGCATTTTAGATTTTCATCCCACTGGCATACCTATCCATGACTTTGTTCAAGTCCAATACGAGTTTTAGGAAGAAATACCTCAACGTCAGTCTGGACAAATTGCAGGCTGAGGGATTCAATGTCAAATTCTACAACTTAGAGTCATAGAGTGATATAGTGTTGAAACAGGCTCTTCGGCCCCACTTGCTCACACCGGCCAACATGTCCCAGCTACACTAGTGCCTCCTACCTGCGCTTGGTACATATCCCTCCAAACCTGTCCTATCCATGTACCTGTCTAACTGTTTCTTAAACGTTGGGATAGACCCAGCATCAACTACCTCATATGGAAGCTTGTTCCATACACCCATCACCCTTTGTATGAAAAAGTGACACCTCAGACTCCTGTTAAATCTTTTCCCCTTCACGTTGAACCTATGTCCTCTGGTCCTCTGGTCCTCAATTACCCTATTCTGGGCAAGAGGCTGTGCATCTGCCCGATCTATTCCTCTCATGATTTTGTACACCTCTATAAGATCAAATAACTTCAAGTTTCTCACTATCTGTCAATTTAGAACTAGCTATTTAAAATCAAAGAGTCATATGGCACAGAAGCAGGTCCTACAGCCCAACAAGTCCAGGCCATCCAAGTGCCCATCTAAGCTAGTTCCATGTGTCTGCTTTTGTCACTTACCCATCCAAACCTTTCCTATCCATGTACCTATCTAGATGTCTTTTCAATTTATTAATGTACCTGCCTCAACCACTCCCTCTGGCAGCATGGTCCATATACTAACCACCCTAAAAGGGAAAAGTTGCCCCTCACCTTCCTATTTAATCTTACCCCACTCACCTTAAACCTATGCCCTCTAGTTCTTGATTCTCTAATCCGGGGGAAAAAAGCTGTGTGCATTTGCCAGTCTATGCCCCTCGAGATCTTATACACCTCTATAAGATCACCCCTTAGTCTGCTCTACTCCAATATATCAAGTCCTACCTGTCCCAACGTCTCCCTGTAGCTCAGTCACTGGAATCCTTGCAACATCTTTGTATATCTTTCTGCACTCTTGCCAGCTTAATGAAATCTTTCCTATGGCAGAGTGGCTAAAACTAAACATAATACTCCAAGTGCAGCCTCATCAACTACAATATTACCTCCCAACTTCTGTATGCCAGCATGCCAAAATCATCACACTGTCTTTCTGTATCATCACTTTCAGGGAATTATGTACTTGTACTCCTCGGACCCTCTGTTCTACAACACCTTATCAGGTTCTGACCATTCACTATGAAAGCGCTATTCTCATTTGATTTCACAAAAGACCTCACATTTACTTGAATTATCTGAATATTATGTCAGCTATAAGTCATCACTTCTGTTTTTTTTCTCCATTTCCACAACCTGATCGACTCTGCATGTCTTACATTGGAGTTTTTATTCATTTTCTCATTCTCTATCTCAATAAAACCATCAATTGGATGACCACGACAACTTATCCCCATGGCAATCTAGACCTACTGCGGCACGGTGGCGCAGTGGTAGAGTTGCTGCCTTACAGCGAATGCAGAGCCAGAGACCCGGGTTCAATCCTCTGGATGGAGTTGTACGTTCTCCCCGTGATCTGCGTGGGTTTTCTCCGAGATCTTTGGTTTCCTCCCACACTCCAAAGACGTACATGTTTGTAGGTTAATTAGCTTGGTAAATGGTTTTTTTAAATTGTCCCTAGTGGGTATAGGATAGTGTTAATGTGTGGGAATCGCTAGTCGGCGCGGACCTGGTGGGCCGAAAGAGCCTGTTTCCATGCTGTATCGCTAAACTAAACCTCACCTTTTTTACGAATATTGCCTGTATCCTATTCATCCCTAACTCACAGTGCTATTCTGGAGCATGTTAATATTTAAAAATAAAGGATGTGTTAGATGTCTTAACAGGTATGAAGAAGATTAAATCCTCAGGGTCTCATGAAATGTATCCTAGCCTGTTATGGGAGGCAGTGGCCCTGACAGAGATTTTAAAATCTTCACAAACCACAGGAGAGGAGCTAAGTGACTGGAAGGCAGCTATTGTGGTACATTTATTCAAGAAGCGCAGCAGAAAAAAAGCCAGCTAATTATAGCACTGTGGGTTTAATGAGAGTACTGGGGACATTATTGAAAAAAATTCTGAGGGACAGGATAAATGATCGCATGGTAAAGCCCAGGATTGATCAGGCATTATCAGTACAGCTTTGTTGGAGGACAATCCTCTCTAATTTGCTTGAATGTTTTTATAAGAAACCGAACATACTGCTGAGGGCAGTGCGTTGATGAAGTCTACATGGATTTCAGTAATGCCTATGACACGATCCCACATTGGAGCACATGAAATCCAGAGCAAGTTGCAAATTGGATCCAAAATTGGGAATTGGAGTAGAAGATGAAGTTTGAGAGTGGCTTTTGTAATTGGAAGCCTATGGCTAATGATGTAACAAAGGGCTCAATACTGGGATCCTTATTGTTTGTTATATGCATTAACAACTTGGGAAGCATGATCATTAAATTTCAAGAGAGTCAAGAGAATTAATTGTTGACAGAATAATGAAATTCTTACTTTACAGGTCCATAAATGCTATCCACATAGATAAATATAGATGAACCAAAAATATCAATAAATTAATATCCATAGTGCAAAATAAACCAAAGCAGTAGTGCAACCAAAGGTACAGTCTATAGAAGTTCAAGCTCAATGAAAACAGGAGGGCATAGGTGGTAAGTGGTAAGAAGTTTAGAATGGATCGTAAAAGCCTTTTCATCCAGAGGCAGGTCGGAATCTGAAACACATGGCCTGAATGAGTGGTAGAAACAATAGACAATAGACAATAGACAATAGGTGCGGGAGTAGGCCATTCAGCCCTTCGAGCCAGCACCGCCATTCAATGCGATCATGGCTGATCACTCTCAATCAGTACCCCGTTCCTGCCTTCTCCCCATACCCCCTCACTCCGCTATCCTTAAGAGCTCTATCCAGCTCTCTCTTGAAAGCATCCAACGAACTGGCCTCCACTGCCTTCTGAGGCAGAGAATTCCACACCTTCACCACTCTCTGACTGAAAAAGTTCTTCCTCAAGTTCTCTCCTAATATTTAGGATGTAAAAAATAGGATATAAATATTATCCAGAGGAGCAATTGGATCACCAACACATCAACGTTTTACAAACCAAGTGTTGGTAAATGGGATTAGTATAGATTTGTAGTATGGATATGGGTACGGTGGGCCAAGGCAACTGTTTCTGTGCTATATGACTCGATGACTCCGACAATATTTCTATATTCCTCTACAGGCTTTCTGCCTCCTCCTCACAACTTGTGAACCTACCTATTTTCATCAGCAAATCCACAATACCTTGGTCTCTTCAAATAAATCATCATTTTAGATTGCCCCAGAATTAATATTATCTCAGTAATGAACACTTTGGACCATCACTTGCACTACCATGGATTCTAAATACTGTTGCACCGAAGGGCCTGAAAATATGAATTCATTCTGACTCCCTGATTAGCCATTTCTCATTCATACTAATATTTTGCCAACAACCCTTTGGATTCATTTCACATGCAATTACCGTACTGACTTCCATCTGAAAATTTGTACAAACATCTATTTTTCTTCTTTGTGTAGGGAGGAACAGCAGTTGCTGGTTTAAACTGGAGACAGACAAAAACAAATGCTGGAGTAACTCAGGGGGTCGGCCAGCAGCTCGCGAAAAGGAGTAGGTGATTTATTTTAAACCAAACAGACACAAAAAGCTGGAGTTATTCCTTTTCCTTTTATCCAGCGATACTGCATGACCCGCTGAGTTACTCCAGCTTTCTGTGTCTGTCTATAGTTCTACCTCACCTTGCCTGCTTAGTCTGCCTTTAGAGTTATAGAGTCATAGTCATAGAGTGATACAGTGGGGAAACAGACCCTTCAGCCCAACTTGCCCACACCAGCCAACATGTCCCAGCTACACTAGTCCCACCTGCCGGCGTTTGGTCCATATTCCTCCAAACCTGTCCTATCCATATACCCGTCTAGCTGTTTCTTATATGTTGGGATAGTCCCTGCCTCTACTACCTCCTCTGGCACCGTGTTCCATACACCCACCACCATTAGTGTGAAAAAGTTACGCCTCAGATTCCTATTAAATCTTTTTCCTTTCACCTTAACCTATGTCCTCTGGTCCCCGATTCACCTACTCTGGGCAAGAGACTGTGCTTCTACCTGATCTATTCCTCCCATGATTTTATACACCTCTATAAGATCACCCCTCTTCCTCCTGTGCTTCAAGGAATAAACTATATTTTGTGACTTAGTATTTAAGCTAAGTGCTCCTCCTGGGTCATCGTAAATGTGTCTCAATGGGCTCTTCAAAGCAATATTAGAGCCACTGCCTCCGCAATTAGCTGGCGAAGTTAACTGAAGAGGTCTGGTATGTTGCTTAAAAGAGAATTGTGATGATTAGGTGAGTTTTTGAAATCAGTTAAGGATACAAAAAAATTGATACCAATGACTATTTTTACAGTTATATATCGGTGCACCATTCTAGGTCACTTTACAGTTAGCATTGGTGAAAATTGAATTTGAGAGCAATTATCAAGAATGGCACAGTGGCGCAGTGGTAGAGTTGCTGCCTTGCAGCGCCAAAGACCTGGGTTTAATTCTGACTACGGGTGCTGTTTGTATATTCTCCCTGTGACTGCATGGGTTTTCTATGGGTGCTCCGGCTTCCTCACGCATTCTAAAGATGTGCAGGTTTGTAGGTTAATTGGCTTCTATAATTTGTTGCTAGTGTGTAGGATAGAATCAGTGTAAGGGTGATTGTTGGTCGGCATGGATTCGGTGGGCAAAAGGGCCTGTTTCCACACTGTATCCCAAAAGACTAAAACTAAACATTAAAACAAATTATAGTAGTTAGAAAAGAATGAGTAATTGTAGATACAGATCTCTTGGAGACAGAGTCAGAAGGAATTACAGTGGGAAAATAAGAAAAGACACTGATATTAGCCAGGTTTTTTTATGGTAACAATAATTGTTTGCATTTATAGAGCTTCTTTAAAAGAGTTAGAAACTTCAAGCAAATGAAAGAAAGTCATCAAACAACATTTGACAGATAATCAAGGACACACTAGTGTGAAGTTGCAGTTTGCAAGTTGCATCTTAAAGAAGAAGAGTAGATTACTGGAATTATTTAGGGAATAAATTCAAGAGGCAAAGTCTGAAGAAGCTGAAAGCGCAGCTGTCAAAATTTAAAATTGGGATCACAAGAGGCCAGAACTGAATGAGCACAGATATCTTTAAGGGATGTCAGCTTGGAAGACTTTTAGAAGAATTGAATTTTAAAAAGATGAACATTTTAAGATGGGGCATTGCTTAACTAAGAGCCAATTGTAGATCAGTGAATACGGGTTGATTGGCAAACATGATAGCAGGGTATTATGGCGAGAGTCAGACTGGGTAAAACTGATGCTAATAAATAACTGCAGTTGTATTTGGAACTGCTGGTGTTTCTCAACAAGTTCTGGACCAATTTTCAAGAATGGAGCTTGCAAAGGAAGCAAAAATCAAATCATTACGTGAAGGAAATTTTTATGATCCAGCAATGAATATTGGATAACTTCTTAAATATTTTAGAGACAGGAAGTTCCTGGAGACTGACGGATGTCACTGCTGTTTCAATGCCACATATATGGAGCCCAACACTGTGATTTCAAACAATGTTGCCAAGGTACAGCATATAAATGAGCATCAGCTGGGGACCAAGGATAAATCATCGAGGAGCTGAGAGGCAACAGTGTAGAATGAGACAACAAGCCACCGCAGGCCATTCATTCACTGTATGTTTTTACATAAATCCTCCAAATACAGAATGCATGGATTTTGGCAAGGGTGTACATTCATTTTCTTTCTAAAAATATATTGATATAATTTGAATTTACAATTAAATTTTCTTAATATTGTATTTTAAATTATAGCATAATATAGTAGGCATAGTATAGTTTATTGCAATGATAAGCAAGTAATCATAGTCTCCCGGGGTTTGAGCTGGAACTGGTTAGTTGAAATCAGATGGGACAAAGGAAATGATATCAATGAATATAAATATATGGACCCAACTTAACATAGCATGTTTTTAGCACAATTTGCTGTGGGTGTGGTATTCATGCAACATGGACTTTAATGAAAAAGAGACATTGGTGTACTAATGTATTAGTGAAAGAATTAAATAAGTTGAATATATAAAATAAATATTCTAAGGTAACCATGTTACGGTGACATATAGCAGCTGTAGCAAGTATGTTAAGGAAATAAAAAGTGTGTTTACCCTATGAGTAATACTGCCAATAGTATTTATTATTACTTACTTAGACATACAAGAACACGAGTAAAAACTAACAACTCAATTCCCATGACCTTTAATTGTTGTAAAATGTCTGGCAGTGCACTGATGAATGGGAGATATCTATTCCTCCCCCTCTCACTGCATTTAAATCCACATACAATATGTCAAATGTCCCTCTCAGCCATGGGCCAAAGCCATCAAATAATTTAATTCTTAAAATATATTCACCATAAGAAACTTTGCGATTCATGCCATCAGGTATTTATGACTGTGGGAATATACATTTCAATTCAGCTATGCAGTTTTACAAATAATCCAATGAATTGATTGAAATATTTTCTTCGAATCTACGAGAAATGAATTTTCAAGTCTCGGTGACATGAGTCACAAATGCGAGGCAAAGTGGAAAAAAAGCATTGCAGTGATTGAGCTCAATCACTGAAGCAAGACAGTCATGGAAAAAGAGGAAGCCATTTCACATTATCATGGGAAGCATTGCAGTGCAAGTACTGGAGAATAATTGCTTCACGCTTTATTTGCAATGCCAAACCTATTTGCCCAAAGGGAAATTTTCAGATTTCCAGATTGTCGACACTTGTCCTGTTATTTCGTTCAAAGAGAAATAAACACCTGGAAGTTTCAAATATACTTTTACTGGATTAGTGCAGAAAGTAAATCGCAAACATTATACATGCAAGGAATGACTTGAAGAGATTTCCACAGAACTGTATAACTCAATGACAACCTATAATTACTTTCAAGCCTGAATATTAATGCACGGGTTGCTTCGTTTGAGAGCTGACTGGGGAAGAGGGCTGGACTAAAGTGAGAAAATTGATATAGCATCAGACCTACTGATTTCTGCCACCAACGGGAACAAACACACCACCAGGAGGAGCAGCAGAGGCAGCACGATCCTGTTCCTCAGTGACCCGCAAGTTTACACACGATCTGGGGTTAATAGAAAGTGAGAATGCCAGAATGCCATTCACAGCAGAGAACACAGAATGCATAAGGGGTAGGAGGAGAGGTAGACATTTGCCCACTCAATCCTGTTCCCCTTTAAACAAAAATCATGGCTAATCTCCAACCACTACAACGTATTCCTGCCCTGTCCTGATATCGCTTGATTTCTCCAATATCCAACAATTAATCCATTTTAGATTTAAATTAAACAGCTGACAGAACTCGCTGGAATTTAGAAGATTGAGGGGGGATCTTATAGAAACGTACAAAATTCTTAAGGGGTTGGACAGGCTAGATGCAGGAAGATTGTTCCCGATGTTTGGGAAGTCCAGAACAAGGGGTCACAGTTTAAGGATAAGGGACCGAGATGAGAAAGTTTTTTTTCACAGAGTGAATCTGTGGAATTCTCTGCCACAGAAGGTAGTTGAGGCCAGTTCATTGGCTATATTTAAGAGGAAGTTAGATGTGGCCCTTGTGGCTAAAGGGATCAGGGGGTATGGAGAGAAGGCAGGTACGGGATACTGAGTTGGATGATCAGCCATGATCATATTGAATGGGGGTGCAGGCTCGAAGGGCCGAATGGCCTACTCCTGCACCTATATTCTACGTTTCTATGTTTCTAACTTTCAGTGTCCCCCATGAGGAGGGAATTCCGAAGATTTATCATCCATTGATTGAAGAAAAAAGTATTTTTTATTTTTTTATAAAGAAAAATGAGTATTCCTTTATTTTTGAGGCAGCTTCATCTAGTTTGACACTATTCAGCCAGAGAAACATCCTCCCCACAACTACTTTATTTAACTCTAAAAGCTTCATTCATTTCAATAAGGTGAAGATTTATTCTGCTGAGCTCTGAGTAAAAGGGTCCTCACCTGTTAAATCTTTCCTCATATGACAACCCTGCCATTTCAGGGATAAGTTCACTGAGTCTTTGCTGTGCTGCTTCATAGAAACATAGAAACATAGAAAATAGGTGCAGGAGGAGGCCATTCGGCCCTTCGAGCCAGCACCATCATTCATTGTGATCATGGCTGATCGTCCATAATCAATAACCCGTGCCTGCCTTCTCCCCATATCCCTCGATTCCACTAGCCCCTAGAGCTCTATCTAACTCTCTCTTTAATCCATCCAGTGATTTGGCTTCCACTGCCCTCTGTGGCAGAGAATTCCACAGCAAGTATATTTCCACAGCAAGTATATTTCTTTGTGGGTTAAGAGACCAAAAATGCACACAATTCTAGAGGCATGGTCTTACCATGGACCTATGTTATTGCAGTAAAGCATTGTTCTCGCCTTTTCTCGACTCCATTCCCCCCCCCCCCCCCCTCCTCCCGCCCTCCCCCTCTATCTTTCAGTTTGAAGAAGGGTTCTGACCTGAAACGTCATCTATGCACATCCTCCAGAGCTGCTGCCTGACCCGTTGAGTTACTTGAATGCCTTATGTTTTATGCAAGATTCCAGTATCTGCTGTTCCTTGTGCCTCCAGGTGTGAGAAAGCTTGGATATTTTGCATTAGATGGGTGACAGGATATAGCCCACAAATATGCAGGTAAAGTGGCGAACAGCTTGTTTAAGAGGGTAGACAATCGAATGGAGAAAAAGCCACTTGGCTCACCACATCCATGCCGACCAAAGTAAGGATGCCAAGGGATAATTTTGAACCAAGTGAGAGTCCCAGAATAATCACGTGGACACCTGTTGATTATGACAAAGCTTACAAAGTGAGGTTGGGCAGTATCGTTAGTAAAACGCATCCCTCCCCGATTAGCTCAATGTACTCAATATGCATTTTGAACAGAAGGTCAGTGAAATAACCATGGCTGGCTGACAGACGAAAATGCACTGGTACTCATGGTCTCAGTCACAGCTCATCTTAATCCACCAAAAGTAACGGGCCAAGATGAACGAGTCCCTGGCCGTGTCCTCAAACCTTGTGCAGATCAGCTAGTATTCATGGACAGCTATATCCTCTCCCTACTCCATTCTGAGGTTCCCACCTTGTTTAAGGTGCCAAAGAAAAACAAGGCAGCGTACCTTCATGACTTCCGACAGCTGGCTCTTATTTCTACCACCATGAAGCACATCAAAAGGCTGGTCCATCAACTTCAGCCTCCCAGACAGTCTAGATCCACTGCAACTCAACTGGCCCATGGCTGTTGCTTTCTCCATGGCCTTATACTCATCCCGCCACCATATGGATAACGAGGATACCCATGACAGACTTCTATTTATTGACTGTAGCTCTGCCTTCAATGTCAAAATTCCAACCAAACTCATCTCTAAACTCCGGGACCTGGTTGTACTGGTCTGGTAGATTTTCCAGATTATTGAACGTTACTTCCCAACACACTTTGCATTTACTTCTTTTAGATATTATACTGGATATTAATTCATTTCTGCCTGAACCACTGAGTTATACCTGCACTTTGTGTCTATCTTCGGTTCCTTTCTACGCATTGGAAATGCAGCGGACAATTTATGCTCAGCAAGGAGCTTCAGATTGCAATACAATCTCCTTTGGCAATGTTGGGCAAGAGGTAAATATTGGGCAGGATACCAGAAATAACTTCACTTGCTTGAAAACCTGTCATTGGAGCCTGAATGACCATCTGTAGAGAGAAAGCAAGGCCTCGAATTCCATCAGTGCTGTTCCCCTTTTACTGACAATAGACAATAGACAATAGACAATAGACAATAGGTGCAGGAGTAATGCAATGGAAATGGTGTACATGTCTAAACAAGGCTTTTGCCTTATCCAGCCAAGTTGCAGAGACCAAGTAGAAGTAGCTCGAAGGAAAGGTGCCATTCCATTTTCTCAGTGAACCAGGTAATTGCAAAGGAACTGTAGTTCCAATGAGTGGAAAGAGAGTACAGAACCGGGGAGTCAATGAGTGCCAAACTGGTGGGAAACCAGTGTGCCAAAAGTGAATCATCAAATTGTGGATTTTTGGAGTTTTATTGTGATTATTAATTATCTCTGCCAATTCTTCTCCCTTGTTATTATATTTTTAAAAGCACCTTCATGATACTTTGTGCCTTTTTTTTCAATTTAATGCCATCCATAGTGAACCCAGCATCTCACAGATGGTCCATCCTTCTGCACCACAATATACTTGAAATTTATACAACGTCTCCTGGAATATCTGCCAGTGATAATCGACCCTTTTAACATTTAATCTATTTTCCAATTCACTGCAACCAATTTTGCCCTCACACCTTGTAAATATCTTCATTTAAATTTAAGATACAAGTTTGAGACTGAGATTTCTCACCTTCAACTTGAATTTGATGTAACCTTACTATATATTCCTTTTCCCTTGCCAATCTTTCACACGGAGGTCTTTAATTAATTTGGTTGGTTACAAAATGCCATATCTATAATAATTGGATCCTTGGTGTTTTGTTCGATGAAATATGCTCCACAAACCTATTCTCAAGGCTACCCTTGAAAATTTGACTTGTCCATCCCATTTGATTAGTAAAATGTCCCATGATTATTTTAGTACCTTTCTTACAAGCCTCCTTTATTTCTTGATTTATACTCTGTCATCAAGTATATCTGCACTCGGGGTCTGCATAATATACCCGCCACTAACCTGTCCCTTACTGCCTGGTGCTCAACTCTACCTCATTTGGCTATTCCACGATTGCAGTTAACGTTTTTTTTTGCACCACTTCAGATTGCAGTGCAATTTTTGCATCATTCTAACATTCTCTTTATTTTTTCGGTTATTACGAGCTATGCTGTTCACTTTATGAGCTTCCTACGAGCAAAAAAGTTCATTTCACCCTGATGTAAATGACAATGAACTAATTTGATATGATCATACAATATTATTAATCACAATGTGAAACATGACATCCAGATTTTCCCTTCATGATACTCCGTATTCAGTAACATCCTTGATCCCGGCACCAGGGAGACACTAGACCACCAGCAGTCACATCTATTATCATAGAAATGTCTGTTTGCCTCCCTAACTATTGAATCCCCTCTCAGTGCGCTCTCTCACTCTCCTTTCTTCCATAATGTGTAACTGAGGCATTTATAGTGCTTAACTTTGGTAACACTCCCCAGTAGAACTATTACCATCACTGGTATTCAAAAGATCACCCATGATCATATCTAAAGGCCTTACAGCCTGGGAGAGAGCAGTTTCTTTCTAATGGGTAATGGGTTATAAAAGCCAACACTCCATCTTCAGCTGAAGATAACATGGATATACAATGTATGAGCTGCAATGCACAGCTCCTAATGCCACACACTCACCATCAGCACGCTCTTATTTTGCCTTATCGTTAAAGAAAATATGATCCACTTAGCTTCAGCACGCCATCATTGCTACCCCGTTTAGGAACAGAGGGTGCATATTGAAATGCTTGGTATATTGTCCAACAGGATTGGAGCAATCATTAGGAGCGGGTTCCTTGTTGCCACTTCACTTTCTCATCCCATGTGTACTTTCATGTCAGTAACTTGCTCATTGATACTGAACTTGCCTTTTTCTGAATAGATTGATTCCAAACCTTGCTGAAAGAGCTGAATTCCAGAGTTGAGCTGATATTTCATCAGTGTAGGATCTAACTGATTATAGCATCAAAAGTACTCATCAAATTACTTTTTAGAAGAATTAAAAGGGGTGATCTCCACTGGTTGAAGTCAGACATGGCACAAGGATGATAGTTATGGTTGGTGCAAGGCAATTCCCATGGCCCAGAGCATCCTGGACTTGTCAGAGCAATGCCATTGACAAATGATTTCACTTGCCTCATGAAGGTCCTTTTCCCTTGTTCAAAATCCGAAGTGGGAATGTTTTTGATGATTGTGAAAGTATTCAGCTATATTCATACTCCATCAAGCAGGCCATGTGGCAAAGTGCAGGATCTCGACAACATTTGGCTTTGAGCCGACGTGATGCAAATGGAATCCACACATGATTCGTATGGATGTCAGGGATTATGGGAAGAAGGCAGGAGAATGGGGTTAGGAGGGAAAGATAGATCAGCCATGATTGAATGGTGGAGTAAACGTGATGAGCCGAATGGCCCAATTCTGCTCCTATCACTAATGAACATAAACTACATAAGTGCCGGGCAATTACCCTCTCCAACCCAAGAGATTCCAACCATCTGCCTTGGACGATCAATGCAATTATCACCATCAAGTCATTATCAATGCCCTGGAGGATATCATAAAGAAATATAATTGGCCATCAATATAATAAATAGTTACCAACAAGTTAATGGTTGGGTATTGATGGTAGATTCATTTGACTTCCCAAATTCTACCATCATGACCCAAGTCTGATGAAGTACTCTCGACTTGTCCAGGAGATCACAGCAATAATTCATCAAGGTTCCTTTGACAGCACATTCCAAATCTGAAATCCCCTCCAGCTAACAATATCATCGGAACTCCATCACCAGCGCCAAATTGTGTTTACACAGATCGTGGGGGATTCTATGAACATGCTGCCAGAGGAATTGGTGGAGGCAGGTGTAATAGCCCTTTTAAGAAACTTTTAGAAAGGCATATGGATAGACATGGATTGGAAGGATCTGGACCATGTGCATGCAGAGGAGATTATTTTAACTTGGCATCATCTACTGCACAAACATCGCGGGCCTAAGGGTGCAGCACAGAACGTGTGCTGCACTGTTCTATGTTCTATCAATTGTGTGCTAAATCTAGGCATTGCTTACAATCATAGCACCTATTTATAGCCTATTTTCCATATGTTGCCCCAAATACTAATTCCTTCCTCATCTACCCACCACCATTTCCACACAACCATATCCCAGCTAAAAATCTAAAATCCTAACATGTTCACCAATGTCCCTCAAGGAAGGAAACCTACAGGTTCCCTTATTACTGATAGGCCTGTACCTAAAAGGGGACCATATCAGTATTATCAGAGTTTATCAGTATCACCCAACTATGAAGAAGATATTAAGGAAATTCAACAAAATGTTGTCACATTTTCATCAATTAGAATAGATGGTCAATAAGAAAATAGAAAAGTACATGGAAATGCGTTATGATGAGGAGCTGTGAAAAAAAAACCCTGAAAGGACAGTAAAATCAAGATGGAATTGTACAAAAGTAGACCTTTTGGGCATTCAAAAAATGTAACCAGGAATTATTGCAATTGTGCTGGCAGTCACAGTAAATGGGAAGCTTTTCTGAAAGAGGGCTTTGTAGTGCTCCATTTAAAAACGCATTCAAGGTGAACTCAAGTTAATGAAAACTATACCTAGACGACTTGCTAAAAGTTTGTATTGTGCCCAGCGGAGATTCATTATTTTGTTGTGGGGTATCAGCTGTGCCATGGTATCACACAGAGATACACTATTGAAGGATGATAATTATCTGAATAAGAGAAGCTCATAAAAATCCATCATGATACGTATTTTCAGAGAAAAATGATTTGAAGATTACATAAATCACTGAGTACTGCAGCAGCAAAAGCAAGAGATAATGACTGAGGAATAGTCTTTTATTTCTAACTGTGATAAGTTTGTTTGACTTAAAAGGCACAAATGTGAGAGTGAAAAAAACTGAATGTATATCTAATAAAGGCACAAAGCAAACTTCACCATTGGATGTCTGAATTGAGATGGAACAATGGGTACAGTTGACAATAGAATTAAAGTGCACTCTACCCAGTACAGACAAAATGTGTAGGAAGAAAATGCAGATGCTGGTTCACACCGAAGGTAGACACAAAATGCTGCAGTAACTCAGCAAGACAGGCAGCATCTCTGGATAGAAGGAATGGGTGACATTTTGGATCGAGACCCTTCTTCAGATTCTGAAATGTACTGACCAATTATATCGACACAAGGAACTGCAGGTGCTGGAATCTTGTGCAAAACACAAAGTGATAAGACACACAGATGCTGATTTACAAGAAAAAAACAGAGCTGGAGCAACTTAGTGGGTCAGGCAGCATCTCTGGAGAACACGGATAGGCGACGTTTCAGATCAGAATCCTTCTCAGATTGTCTAGTGAAGAGCATTTGGATGAGTTCATGACGTGCCATGACATAGCATGATCTGGGATGAGTATTGCCTTGATTCAGATATTGCCTTGAATCAAGAACCCACCTGGCAGAAGATGGACATTGTACGCCCAAGGACCAGCTTCTTTGCAAAATAACTCGATGATCATTGATCAAAATTCAACAGATCAGAATTGTACAGGTCACTTGTGAATGGAAGTAGAACATTTTGTCTTATTCCTGCCTTCATCCTGGACACACTGTATACTAAGACATGCTGTATCATACAATGTCCATGCGAGTCCTTCCTTTCTTTGACTTTGGGTCAAATAACTTTCAAGAACATTTTTTATCCAAAGGAAATACAAATACTCATCAAGAATGCTGAGTCATTAAAAGGCCAGTTTCCTTTATTAGGATGGTCATTGTTGAAACCCCTTAGCAGAATCGGCCTTAAAGTGTGACAAGACCTGTGTGCTCTTAATTTTTTTATCATTTGCCTGTGATGTTTGTCAGAACATGAAACAATATAAATTATAATTTAAATGGCTTGAATCCTCTTTGAGAAATCACCAATAAGAAATACTGAGAGCAAAACTTAGCAGGGATAATTATGCAAAATAATTGTTGGATTCTCATATTGGCAGTTCATACTTTGATATATAATAATGTATATCTGTTTGCGACTGATTTTTATTTATTTGGACAATAAAATATTCGCTTCTGCGATATCCTGACTGTGCTTGCTGTAGATGAAACTCTAACCGTGTTCCCAAAGGATTCTGCTCCTGATGTGCTAACATCCTTTGCCACAATGAATGTCAAGTTTATGAAGAAAAAAATAAAAACATATAAAATTAAAATAGTATCACCCAGAGTCTCTTGGGTAATAAATGTTGAAATATAAATCGTGATGGCATCTATTAAAATGACATTGAGGAATATAACTTAATTTGCTGCTCAAATGCAAAAGAAATTCATTATTCAGGAACTTACAAGTGCATGACTGATTTAATGTGTTTTAGCAAAAAAGCACAAGAAGTTGAATGGGTAGGTTTATTAAGCCATCTCATTCTAGTTCATGTCTTGTCAAAGTAGGGACCCGAAGGGAAACTAATTTATGGATGAGGTTTTGTTGATCTAAGATCTACAGATATTTCATTAGAAAAAACTTGTTACAATATCTATGAATGAATCATAGCGATAACTATCACAGTTTGGAACTTTCAACTTGTTATATCCAAAGTTTCCTAATCATTTCCAGCATCTTAAATCCCTGTACGCCCACAAGTGAAATCATATTGTTAGTGTTTCTCAACACATGCATTATAAACTGAGCTTTACTGTCTAAAATTGGCCTCCTGATTTTCTTCTTTTCGCAAGTTTTATATCTCAAATTATTTTGCTTGAAGGTTTCCTTTTCAAATAACCATACATCTCCATTTGTGTTGTTTGGCAACGCTTGCTTTCATCAGTTTGGGCATTGAGTACAAGATAGACACAAAATGCTGGAGTAACTAAGCAGGTCAGGCAGCATCTCTGGAGAAAAAGGCTGGGTGACGTTTTGGGTCAGGACCCTTCTTCAGTCTTCCTATCCTTTTCCTCCAGAGATGCTGCCTGACCCACTGAGTTATACCTGCACTTTGTGTCTATCTTCGGTTCCTTTCTACGCATTGGAAATGCAGCGGACAATTTATGCTCAGCAAGGAGCTTCAGATTGCAATACAATCTCCTTTGGCAATGTTGGGCAAGAGGTAAATATTGGGCAGGATACCAGAAATAACTTCACTTGCCTGAAAACCTGTCATTGGAGCCTGAATGACCATCTGTAGAGAGAAAGCAAGGCCTCAAATTTCATCAGTGCTGTTCCCCTTTTACCGACAATAGGCAATAGACAATAGACAATAGGTGCAGGAGTAATGCAATGGAAATGGTGTACATGTCTAAACAAGGCTTTTGCCTTATCCAGCCAAGTTGCAGAGACCAAGTAGAAGTAGCTCGAAGGAAAGGTGCCATTCCATTTTCAAGTCGCACAATAAAACTCAAGCGTAAAAATCTCAGCCAATGCCTAACGGCATGTTGGCCTTCATAACAAGAGGAGTTGAGTATAGGAGCAAAGAGCTCCTTCTGCAGTTGTACAGGGCCCTAGTGAGACCACACCTGGAGTATTGTGTGCAGTTTTGGTCTCCAAATTTGAGGAAGGACATTCTTGCTATTGAGGGAGTGCAGCGTAGGTTCACGAGGTTAATTCCCGGGATGGTGGGACTGTCGTATTTTGAAAGAATGGAGCGACTGGGCTTGTATACACTGGAATTTAGAGGGGATCTTATTGAAACATATAGGATTATTAAGGGATTGGACACGCTAGAGGCAGGAAACATGTTCCTGATGTTGAGGGGAGTCCAGAACCAGAGGAACCAGTTTAAGAATAAGGTGTAGGCCATTTAGAACGGAGATGAGGAAAAACGTTTTCACGCGGAGAGTTGTGAATCTGTGGAATTCTCTGCCTCAGAAGGCAGTGGAGTCCAATTCTCTGGATGTTTTCAAGAGAGAGGTAAATAATCCTTCGGGTGAGATCCTAAATCGTGGCACCCCCACTCCCCTGCTCTCTCTGGTTAATGTAAAATATCAAGTTATAGGGAAGTTATCAACAATAAATGAAGATATCAGGGGCACAGGATTCAGGAAGTGATACATTAACTGTTTCTCTTTCTGCAGATTTAGCCGGACCTGCTGGGTGCTTCCAACAATATATGCTTTCATTTATTACTTAATACTTAAGTTATTACCAATATTCTGCCCAGTATTAATTACTCAGTCAAAATACTGAGGTGGTCGGAGACGACAACAGTGGCGGACGCTGGACAAAGGGCCTGGTAAGAGGAACAGGGGGTTCTTACCTTCCGTGCCTTGTGTTCGGCTGCAGGAGGTGCTCCCCCTCCCCTGGGGGACAAAGGCTGAAGAGGGCCAGGCATGGAGAGGGAAGACAGTTGGCGGGATGCTAAAATTGGAGAAGACAGCTGCTTTTGTGGCCAGCTGCAGCTGCGAATATAAAATGGTGCCAAAATGGCACCTCTTACATATGGGCTTGGTAGACTGCTCTGTGCATACCGTGCTGACCAGGGTGAGTGTGTTTATGTACGGGGATAGTCTTGCAGATCTGTGTGCAAAAAACGTATTTCTCTGTTCCTGGTAAACGTCACAGCGAAGAAACCATTGAACCATTAAACCATTGAACCATACATCAAACTATTTCTTATCAGATTGTTTCTTATTACATTGTTGTTGGAGTTCTTGCTGCATCTTTTAAATTGCCACGGAATTGCTTCTGATTTAAATATGCATTGTACCTATGTTTGCAACTAATGTTTTTCATTTTAAAACTGCAATATGTTTTATAATCTATATATAAAGTTACACCCTTTTTTCAAAATCAGTTGCTGGAAATACAGTTATGACAGATGAATGCCAGTGTGAACTGTTGTAAAATAAACTGTTTTATAGTGATTTTCCATGAACAGCAGGGGAAAAACAGGAATGAATCCGAGGCTTCTTTTTTCATGCCAAGATTTCCAAATAGCTCCGTATATTCTTGCATGGAGAAATGACCGGCGCATGAAGCATAATAACCTTTACTCCACCAGCATTCAGCTTGTGTGTGGTGATGTGCTCCAGATATGGAAAGCAAAAGCCAACCTCCCCTGTGGAAACTTCAGTCCATTCATTTTCTTGGTAATTTGAAAGCTGACATTATTAGCAGACAAACAGAAGGTGAAAGTTGATCATAAAAGAAAAACAGGGCAGCTTTGAACTGCACATGCCAGCCAGTGAACAAGCCGTAAACCCACAGTTTATTTTCCCGCCAGAAATCCAACAAATGATTGGGAATTAGTATAGGAACATACATTGACCTGCCACCATTTGGATTTCTATCATATTTGAAAGATCAAATAGACCTGACAGGAGGGTAAAATCAGAATGGTGTTGGAAAGTAATTCATCAGATTTATTATTTAACTTGGTGTCAAGTCATATTAAAATCTGAATCTGTTATGTGTGTGCTACTGAATTAGAAATTCAAATATCAAAATTACAGGCAGGCTGATGAAGGCATTAACTAAATTATAAAGTCATTCAACTATGATTTAATTTTTTTGAATGTGACGTTTCATACTCCAACTATAATCTTGGTACAATTTGCTGACCAGGAACATATTTTAGGGACAATGGTAAATATCCTCAGCTGCCATTGATCACTCTTCCTGTACAAACATTTTTCTTAATAACTTGTAGATTTTGCTTGGAGGTCGGGTTTTTTTCCAATCTAATGAACACCCGTAATATTTAAGCTACGTTTGTTCCAGGGAAGAAAACTAATTTATTTCTTTCAAAAACATTTCAATAGATTGCTTAGTTATCAACTGTGAAAATAATAGTTTAGAGGCTAATTTCAACTGACATGTACTTGTAAGCTTGATAAATCTAAATCTATTTATTAGTTTGCCTACTTGCAAAGTGTGCATTATATGAATATAAAATAAATTTCAGTCAGTTGATGGTTCTTTTAGTCTAAGACATGACTATATTTCCTTGTCAAGATACCCTTCCCATTAGAACTACTAATAGAATTATATTTTAGAGGGAATGTTAAACAGCCTGAGTAATTTAGTTTATGGCATCCGGAAAAGCCACAGAAAGCCACTGAAGATCGTTCTTGTCAAAATAAACCAAAATAAGTTCGATGAGTTTGACTCTTTTTTTGGATAGGAAGACACAAGAAACTGCAGATGCTGGAATCTTGAGGAAACAAAAACAAAATGCTGGAGGAACCCAACGAGTGAAGCAGCACCTGTGGGGGGGCACAAGATGGATTATATTTCAGATTGGGACCTCTTTTCATACTGATGGAGTAGAGGAGAAAGCTGGAAAAGAGAGATAATCGTGCGGCATGATCTAATAAGTGATAGGTGGATACAGCTGAGGGGGTTAATGAGCAGATAGGTGGAGGTAGTGACAAAGGCTGGAGATGAAATGGAGATAAAAGAGCGTCAGATAGGGGAGGAAAAGGAAGAGTGAAATATAAAACAAGAGGGAAGGATATGGGTAGAAGAGGATGTGGGAAGGGGAAAGGGAGGTTAAAAATGAAATGGGGGGACTAGGTAGGTAGAGGGAGTTGAACTGGAGGGGGAGGAACAGAAAAGAGGAGTCTGGAAGGATTTACTTGAAATTTGAGAATTCGAAGTTCATACTGTTGGGTACTAAGCACACATACATCAGGCTGTTGCTCATCGACTACATTCATGATTTCTTTATCAACCAACTATAATCAGTAAAAATTGGCTAAAGCACTTGTCAATAATAATCAGCGCAGAAGCACCTCAAGGCAGTGTGCTCAGTCTCCTGCTCTAGTTATAAGATTGGACAAAGAGTAACCAAGAACAAGGGGCCACAGTTTAAGAATAAGGGGTAGGCCATTTAGAACTGAGATGAGGAAAAACTTTTTCAGTCAGAGAGTTGTGAATCTGTGGAATTCTCTGCCTCAGAAGGCAGTGGAGGCCAATTCTCTGAATGCATTCAAGAGAGAGCTGGATAGAGCTCTTAAGGATAGCGGAGTCAGGGGGTATGGGGAGAAGGCAGGAACGGGGTATTGATTGAGAATGATCAGCCATGATCACATTGAATGGCGGTGCTGGCTCGAAGGGCCGAATGGCCTCCTCCTGCACCTATTGTCTATTGTCTATTGTCTATAGCATTGGGAGTCAGTGGGTTTGCAGATAATGGCTGTTGATAAGGCAAAAGGGTTTCAACCCAAAACGTCACCTATTCCTTTTCACCAGAGATGCTGCCTGATCTGTTGAGTTGCTCCAGCATTTTGTGTCTATGTCAATTGATAATCTGCCCTTGTGACGGAGAAAGAGAGACCGAGAAAGGAGAGAGTGGTGTCAGAAAGTGTCCAAGTGAATTTGAGGCCAGAATGGAAGTTAGTGGTGAAATTGGTGAAAGGAACAGGTTCCGCACAGGTACAGGAGGCAGCCCCATTGCAGTCATCAATGTAGTGAAAAAAGGATCGGAATGGTGCAGGGTATAGAAACAGAAAAACATAGAAAATAGGTGCAGGAGGAGTCCATTTGGCCCTTCGAGCCAGCACCGCCATTCATTGTGATCATGGCTGATCATCCACAATCAGTAATCTGTGCCTGCCTTCTCCCCCTATACCTCGATTCCACTAGCCCCTAGAACTCTAACTAACTCTCTTTTAAATTCATCCAGTGAATTGGCCTCCACTGCCTTCTGTGGCAGAGAACAGTTTGGAAAAAAGAGTGTTCAACATAACCAACGAAAAAAATATATAGCTGGAATCCATGCAAGTGCCCAAGGCTACAGCTGTGAATTGAAGAAGGTGAAAGTTTCTTCAATTAAGTGGGAAGACAAGTCCTGTCAGGTTGAGGAGAGTGTTAGTCGAGAAAAGAAAAAACCCTACAACCCTCCCTTTCCCCAGCCCGCTCAATCAAAGCACCCACATTTCTCCCTCATTTATTTCCCTTTCCCCTTCTGCTCCCACCCCTCCCTGCTCCACTCACCATTTCCTTTTTATCCCTCTATTTCTTTCTGCCCCTTTGCCATTTTCACCCATATTCACCCCCCAGGTCTACATTTCACTCTCCACTTATCTGACACCTTTTTGTCTCCATTTCACCTTGAGCCTTTGTCACTATCTCCAACCATCCAGCAATTACCCCCCTCATCTGTATGCACCTGTTACGTGCCAGGTCTTTTTCCCACCTCCCCCCACCCACCCCCCCCCCCCCCCCCCCACTCCACCAGTCTGAAGAAGGGTCCTAACCTAAAGCATCATCTGCACATCTCCCTCCACAAATGCTCCCTGATGCATTGAGTTCCTCCAGTGCTTTATTTTTTAAATTCTTATTTATTTGTCTGTGGTTCAATTTAATCTGAAAGCACAATTTTCTTATTTCACTGCTATTCCCAGAGGGAGATCATTTATCAGCAGGATAATAACAACATTCTTATCTGGTTATTAGATTATGAATTGTTTGATATTGTAATTTAAAAATATGCTGGTGGCTAGTTTACATTTTGGTTTTCCTTAAACATTCCTCAACTCAATTGGCATGAGGGACCACGGATGTATGAAAGCAAAAGTTCTTAGTATTTAACCAGGAATATTAAGCATTCTAATGGGATCCATGGACAGTGGGCAGGTATCATAGACCTGCACGGGAAGGTAGACGCTCCCACCCCCACGCGTCTTGGGCAGATGAGGCTCGTCAGTCTGGAAAGGCAGTCCATCTAGGAAAGGGAGAACTCTGATCTAAAACCTCCACTGCCTTGTGGCCATATCCAGTCAAGGAAAAGGCCCCAGGAGTAAACCTCAAGAAAAACCGGAGTTGGAGTCCCTAAGGCAGTTCGTCGTTGTCTACAACCTCGTTCTGGCAGCTCCAGCGATGGTGCCAAACTGTAACGGCTCTGCTGTTCCTTTGGATCAGTCAGCGACGTGGAGAGGGGGGATGTGCTGCACGGGCAACAGCCTGTCCTTCATATGACATCGCCCAGGCTTGCATCCGACCACACATCACTCACCTGCAAACCTACACCTACAACCTGGAGAGGACACTCCAGCTTCGCCTGAGGCGTCGACACAACACGGGGAGCAACAGTTACCGGTTATAAGTCATCGCTAGATTGGCGTAAAGCGAGGAGCCGGGGGTTGCTCCCGATGGTGGGATGGATTTTCGGATCTCACTGGACAGCTACCGCCCGCCTCAAGCTGGGCAGCCCCCAGCCAATAAGGTGCTGTCCCGCCACGGTCTGCTATCCTCACTGGGTGCACGGGGATTAGGAACCATCCGAACAGCAGATCGCAACCATCGCAACTGCCAACAAAAGAACACATCAAAAGAGACCAGCTATTAAACTGGGAACTTGGAATGTCCGGACAATGATGACCGGCCTCTCTGGAAACCCACAGGGCATCAGCGATTCCAGGAAAACAGCTGTCATAAACAACGAGCTCAAGGGACTTAGTCAGAGAGTTGTGAATCGGTGGAATTCTCTGCCTCAGAAGGCAGTGGAGGCCAATTCTCTGAATGCATTCAAGAGAGAGCTAGATAGAGCTCTTAAGGATAGCGGAGTCAGGGGGTATGGGGAGAAGGCAGGAACGGGGTACTGATTGAGAATGATCAGCCATGATCACATTGAATGGCGGTGCTGGCTCGAAGGGCCGAATGGCCTCCTCCTGCACCTATTGTCTATTGTCTATTGACTCAACGTAGACATAGCCACCCTTCAGGAAACAAGGCTGGCAGACTCGGGCACACTGAAGGAGAAGGACTACACGTTCTACTGGCAGGGGAAAGACTCTGACGAGCCCAGAGAGCACGGAGTAGTCTTCGCAGTAAGGAATAGCCTGCTGAACACGGTGGAACCAGGCAGAAATGGTTCAGAGTGACTCCTGACTCTCCGCCTCAACACCACCGCAGGCCCGGTCACCTTTGTCAGCGTGTATGCCCCGACACTGTCCTCCACATCAGACACAAAGGACGAGTTCTACGAGAACCTCGCATCCATCATCAGCAGCATCCCCAGCAAGGAAGAACTTGTTCTCTTGGGCGACTTCAACGCCAGAGTGGGCGCAGACCACGAATCATAGTCTTCCTGCCTTGGGCAGTTTGGTGTGGGCAAAATGAATGAGAACGGACAGCGACTGCTTGGGCTGTGCACTTACCATGACCTGTGCATTGCCAACTCGTACTTCCAGACAAAGCCCCAGCACAAGGTATCCTGGAGGCACCCACGCTCAAAGCACTGGCATCAACTGGATCTGATCCTAGTCAGACATGCTGCCCTCAAGAACGTTCTCCACACACGCTCCTACCACAGTGTGGACTGCGACACAGACCACTCCTTGGTGTGTTGCAAGATCAGGCTGCAACCAAAGAGGTCCTACCATACCAAGAAGCAGGGGAAACCCCACATCGATGTCAGCAAGATACTCCATCCGGACCTCGTGCAACAGTTTGCAGAGGCTTTTGAGAGAGAACTTGGCACCTCGCGTCCTGGAGACTCTGCAACAGAGAAGTGGAAAACTCTGCGGGACACCATGCACCGCACAGCCTTGGCTCGCTTGTGGAAGAAGATCTCAAAGACACACGACTGGTTTGAGGCCAAGTCGGCCGAGATGACTCCCATCATCGAAGCCAAGTACGCCGCCCTAGCCAAGTACAAGCGGTCAGCCAACGAGAAGAACCCCGAGTGAGGTGGAGAACATTTGTCAATGGCCTATGCTCCCTAGAGGAGCCAAGGGCTTAAGAAGAAAGAAGAAGAGGAAACTGGAACACCCAGAGAAAATCCACATGTTCACAGTGAGAACGTGCAAACTCCACACTGACAGCACCCGCAGTCAGGGCCAAACCCAGGCCTCTAGCTGTGAGCAGAAGCTCTATCAGCTGCACTGCTATGCTGCTCATTATTTTTGGATATACTTTTTCTTTTCACTGTTCTGTATAATTTATGTTTGATGTGTTGTCTGAGTCTATGTGCCTGCAATGTTGCTGCAAGCAATAATTTTACTGTACCTCTACCTCACCTGTACACGTAACTATAATCTCGACTTTACTTAACTTGAGTGGTGTTTGGAATGATGTTTGGATCAGAAGATCAGTGTCACAGTTCTTCTGGTATCCAATCTTCAATTAAACTAAATCAGCTCTGGGAGAAAGGGATTAGTGAATATAATTCATGGCATAAAAATTAATTTGGCATTGATTTAAGTACAAATATGAAATTCATGGGAATTAAGAGACCAGATATATGGCAATACTTTTTTGTAAGTTAGTACTTCCAGGACAAAAGTTTGTAGAAGAAGAATTCCAATTGGGATCTCAACCACAAAGATAAACCATCTGGACAGTTAGAATCATGTCAGGTTTTGTACAAATTCCTGACATAGGCTTTCACTGCACACAGTTTTGTGCCAAGACCACAGTGATCCATAAAATCCAATCAATCCAATACCATTCCCCTTAGTTTTAATGTGCATTCAATTCCAAAAATTTAATATGTGGTAAACCTCCATATTCCTTACATAATATCGAATTTTACTTGTTTATTAAAATCCCTTACAATAATAATCTAGACTTTTCTAATTTAGTTTAGTTTAGTTTAGTTTAGTTTAGAGACTACAACACGGACACAGGCCCTTCTGCCCAATGAGTCCACTTCGACCAACGATCCCCACACACAATCCTACACACACGAGGAACAATTTACAATTTCACCAAGTCAAGTAACCTACAAACCTGTACGTGTTTGGAGTGTGGGAGGAAATCGGAGCATCCGGGAAAAACCCACATAGTCACGGGGAGAACGTGCAAACTCTGTACAGACAAGCACCCATAGTCAGGATCAAACCCGGGTCTCTGGCACTGTAAGGCAGCAACTCTACCACTGCACCACCTTGCCACCGAATTGAACATGCCCATTTAATATTTTCTTTATTTGAAGTCCGCATGTCCTTTCCATCACTGTAAGGGTTTCTTCCTGGCATTATTATTTCTTCCCCCATCCCAAAGACATGCTGGTGGGTTAATTAGATACTGTTAATTTCCTTCGTGTAGGTGGATGGCAGGAGAATTAGAGGGAGCTAATGAACATGTGAGAGAGGGCAGGTTCCAGCGAAAATAATGTGGGAATGGGACTAATGGGAAGGCTCTGAGAGACAGCAGACTTAATAGGACAGTTAACCTGTTCTCATGTTATAAGAAAATATGAACCCATTTGACAAAATGAAATACTATTGATAGACAATAGACAATAGACAATAGGTGCAGGAGTAGGCCATTCGGCCCTTCGAATGTCAAAGCATTATTTCTGTTAATAAGAAGTACTACAGCTAAGATTACACATATTTGATCTATGTTCAGCTGGTCTGCAGATATTATTCACAGCCTTCCCTTGAGCAATAGTCTAAAACTACATATGATTTCACATAAAAACATAAAGCCACACGTCAGCAAAATTTTACTGTGCAAAAACAATCTCAAGAAATGTTTTGCTGATTTGGGATTGAATTCCTGATAAACATATTATTAACATATTTGGAATGGGTTTCATGATCAAACTAAAAACACATCTACAATATGCTCCTTATATGACTATTTGCTATCCTTTCTTTTAGCTTTCCTTTTTGGTGAGAAATAGCAATAAACTAGACGGGCGTGGACCTGCTGGGTGCAAACCTCTCCTGCGGGCGAGGCAACCCCCCTTGGGTACAAACTCCTGCGGGCAACCCCTGTTGGATACAAACTCCTGCGGGCCCGGCAGCCCTCCCACAACTGACGATCCATGGACCCGTTGCCGGCTGGGGAGTATCCCCCAGGGCCGTGGGTGGGCGACGGCAGACAGGCAAGGGGATTGGTCCAGCACTCTCTCCTCCCCCATTCCCCCCTCCCCCTCCCCGCTCCCCCATCCCCTTCCCCGCCACTCACTCACTCACTCACTCACTCAATCCCCCTCTCAACCCCCTCCTCCCCTTCCCCCCCACTTATTCACTCCATCCCCCTCAACCCCCCTCCCCGGCCCCCCACCCACTCCATCCCTCCTCAACCCCCCTTATCCCACCCTCCCTTCACCCCTCCTTCCTCACCCACTCACTCACTCAATCTGCCCCTCAACCCCCCTTATCCCCCCTCCTCCCCTCCCCCCACTCATGCACTCCATGCCCCCTCAACCCCCCCTCCCCCCACCAACTCACCCACTCCATCCCTCCTCAACCCCCGTTATCCTACCTCCCCTCACCCACTCACCCACTCCATCACCCCTCAACCCCCCAAACCTCTCCTGCATTGGTCTAGCACCCTCCCCTCCCCCCACTCCCCACCTCCCCACCTCCCCCACTCCCTCCTCCCCTCCCCTCCCCCCACTCCTCCCCCCCACTCACCCACTCCATCCCCCCTCAACCCCCCTTATCTCCCCCTCCTTCCCCCCCACTCATCCACTTCATCCCCCTCAATCCCCCTTATTCCCCCCCTCCTCTCCTCCCCCCCACTCACCCAATCCATCCCCACTGAACCCTCCTCCTCCCCTTCCCCCCCACTCACCCACTCAAACCCCCCTCAATCCTCCCCTCCCCCTCACCCACTCCATCCCCTCTCAACAACCCCTTTAATCCCTCCCTCTCCTCACCCTCCCTCACCCACTCACCCACTCACCCAACTCCATCCCCCTTCAACCCCCCTTATCTCTCCCCTCTCCTCCTCCCCGCCCCCCGCCCCCCGCCCCCCTCACCCACTGAACCACTCCATCCCCCACCTCATGTGGCCGGAAGCGATCTGCGGCTCCTTATGGGTTGCTGCCGTTTGCAACATTGCAAAGTCGAAATATCGTAGGTCGCCCCAACTGCGCACGCGCAGACTGATGTCGAAAACTCAGATCGTCCTCCCGGCGGCGGGGGGGGGGGAGGGAGCGGCTGAGAGGGTGAGGGGGGTGAGGGATAAGGGGGGGGTTGAGGGGGGATGGAGTGAGTGAGTGGGTGAGGGGGGAGGGGAGGAGGGGGGTTGAGGGGTGATGGAGTTGGTGAGTGGGGAGGATGGGAGGAGGGAGGTTCAGGGCGGATGGAGTGGGTGAGTTAGCGGCAGTGATAATGTGTGGGGATCACTAGTCGGCGTGGACCCGGTGGGCCGAAGGGCCTGTTTCCGCGCTGTATCTCTAAACTAAACATATGATGATGAGCTTGTCGACTCAGCAGCCCCCCCCCCTCCCATTGGCTGCCAGTTCCGTCACTCTGCCGGGTCCCGCCCCCAGCAGTCATCGTGGGCCCCCCCTCCCTCATTGGCCCCCACTCCGTCACTCAGGCGGGTCCCTTGTGACATTGAACGCTGAACACAGCCAGCGTCAGTTTAAAAGATAATTTTTAAACTTTAAAATGTCTATAACTTTAAAAATATAAGACCAATTTGAATGAAACTTGCATTGAGGTGACCCCGGGACAAAGGTGAGTAAGGTGGTCCCAAAATTGTCGCGCTATCATGTGACAGGGGCACAAAAATAAGGCATCATCAAACAGGCATGATCAAACAAACACACAAAGAGTTTTAGTAATATATAGATATTGCAACGTTTAAGAAACATTTAGACAAGTATATGGATTAGATAGGTTTAAATGGATATGGGCCAAATGCAGGCAGGTGAGACAAGAGTAAATGGGATACGTTGGTCGGTGTGGGCAAGTTGGGCTGAAGGGCCTGGTTGCACATTGTATGACTTTATGACTTTATATCATTTAGGTAGGACAGAATCAGATTGTGATACAAGTCAGCAGCTTGCAATATATCCTTACCACATGTCCTCACCACATCACTGACATCTTCTCTGCTCTCCACCATCACCCCAACTCTTCAATTTAACATGCTTATCACCTCACTTTCCAGTTCAGTTGAAGAGTCCCTGATGTGAAACTTCAACTTTATTTCTCCCCGCACTGATGCTGATTGACCTGCTGAGTGGTTTCAGCAACGTCTGCTTTAGCTCGCCAGATCTTTTTAGCAGGGGAGAGTAGGAGAATATCTTTATCGCTTGCATTTTGCAAAGCACTTAAAGGTATTGACCATGTACTCCTCTCCACTTGGAAGATATTCATGGCCATCTAAATGGAGGTATGTGTGGTAAAGCAAGCAGAAAAGGTAAGCCCTTGAAATCAATGAATTGTATTCCTTTCAAGCATGTCTCTTTAGCATTAAATTGGTAAATTTAAGATGAGAAATTACACCCATTTGTGCCCATGTTTTATATTCATATTATCATTAAAGTTTTGCCCTTACACAATGAGTCGCTTAGACTAGTGACTATTCACCTTAGAATGGCTAAAAGTTATTTGGAGTAATTTCCATACATTATGATATTGCTAACATGCTTACTGACAGAGATTGGACCAGCAAGTTGCCAAGAAAACATGATAAAGAGGATTTACACTGGCATTATGATGTTTGGCTCCCTCCACTTGCCTGTCTGAGGTTTAATGCACTGTATATTTTATGCATCATTTATGTGCCTCCCACTGCTTAATGCAGCTATGCATAGAAGAGATACATGCTGTGATTTCCACTGTAGCTTGAAAGCTTCTGTGTCACTAGATTCCATCTGCAACCACAAATGAGGGGAATTTTGGTTCCCTCACCATATTTTGGTACAGATGTTCCAATGAGGTCAAGATTGGCCGCCTCACCCAGACTACATGCCACATTTTCAGGGGGGAGACTTCTGGAGGGTATTTCTAGTGCGCTCATGTAATTTTGTCTGGATTAAAGGAAGTGGCAAACCACCAGTTGCCGGAAAATTGGTGGTGGACTGGTACTTGTAAATCGGACCAAAAACAAAATGTGTCTAAAACATAAACACACCATTAACAGAGTTGTACTAATCACCAATAATTAATTTTTAATAACATATTGAGGGAGTAGTAATTTTTAAACAATCAAATACCTACTTTCATTAGCAAAAGATCACGTGTTCTGTGTAATGAATGCATGTGTGGGGTAAATTTCAACTTTTCATCTTGCAAAGAAGTTACTTTCTCCAGGGTGAGTTTTGTCTAACTTCCCTTGATTTTTATTTATTTTTCATGTCTTTTCATGAACACATCAAGCTTCATAAAGGATTAACTGTCTGCCTATCACACTGTTCCTTTCTCTTTCCATTGTCACACTGGTTTACAATTGTGATGTTGAACCACATACGAGACTCCACCGTTTTTCACTGCAGCCTGCATTTCTACTATCTTGATAAACAATTAACTTATGTGGCCTTGTGATAGGAAATCAGAAAAGATATGCTGCAACAGCTAAGCTCTATGTAAAGAATATCTGGCCAAGACGCTTTGTGACAAGTGATTCCCAATTTCTCTCCCAGGTGCTGCCTGACCTGCTGAGTCCATAAATTATAGGAGTAGAATTGGGCCATTCTGCCCTTCAAGTCTACCCCACCATTCAATCATGGCTGATCTATCTTTCCCTCTCAACCCCATTCTCCTGCCTTTTCACCATAATCCCTGGCACCCTTACTAATCAAGAATCTGTCAATTTGCGCCTAAAACAATCTGCACAAGTTCCTCCTGCACCTTGTGTTTTGCTCAATATTTCAGCATCTGCATTTTAGAAACATAGACATAGAAAATAGGTGCAGGAGTAGGCCATTCGGCCCTTCGAGCCAGCACCGTCCTTCAATATGATCATGGCTAATCATCCTAAATCAATACTCCATTCCTGCCCATATCCCTTGATTCCAAAGTTTTGAAGATTATAGTTTGTAATGCCCTTGAAATGTTTTGGTTTTCTTTAACTTTGAAAAGTTCACAATTCTAAATATTATCTATATTGATTTGATGTCAAAACTACACACATGCCAAGATAAAATAGCATGTTAGCAACTGGTAATAAAAAATATTTGATAAAATAATTAGACCTGGTCTTACTGTTACAAAACATTGGATGTTCTTGTGGCGATTTTTTGGCTTACGACCTCGTGCAATTGCACATCGCATTGCTGTTCCTTTAAATGAATGCCAGATGTTGTAAGAACTCCCTTGCCAGATACTGAAAAATATCCACGTGGAAACTATGGGTGCCATGAGCTTGCTAATGCATAACAGCTGCATGCAATAAGATTAAAGCAGACCACTGCCTCTCTGATCGTATCAGTAATGGTTTTGTATAAATTATCCTTCATGGGTGAAGTTGTACCCTAATATAAATTAAAACCACTTTCAGGTATTAATTACAAGATCCGCAATGAGCAGTAAAAAAACAAAGTACACACACGATAGTCACCTACAGCGACAATTTTACAATTTTGGATATTAAGAGTATCAAGGGATGTGTTATTAGTCCAGGAATGTGCCACAAAAGGTAAAGGGCCAGCCATGATCTTATTGAGTCATGGAGGAAGCTTAAGCAGGTGATTAGCTAACTGCTGCTTCTATTTCTTTTGCGCTTTTCAATCTAAACAAATTATTCATTCAAATTAGACAGCTGGTTGATAAATGGTCTGGTGTGAAACTCTTTTTCCTCTTTACACTACTACCACTACACTAATGAAATGCAATTTACAATGTTCAGCATAACAATGCCTCGCACTTTACTCCCAACAGTCCTTGCTAGGAGAAATGTGCAGGAGAAATCTCTTGCCACTGGTGAGCATAAAAAGACGCTAAACCTTGTATGTTCCTTTATTTGGTAAGACTTGAAGAAATCCCCTTGTGGGTATTAAAGGCAAAGATAATTTTGCTCAGCAAAAACAACAACAAAAATGTCCTTTGGTCTTGCAAACTGCAAATGTTTTTGTCTACTATTGACTGGTCTGCCTGCTGCAGCCAAAGCTGTTAATACAGCAGAATGATTTCAAGTATAAGAGCATAAAAACCTGCATGTTCTTACTTATTCAGTTCAGAGCAACTTGTAAATATGCTCCGACCAACGACAATCCTGTATACTAGCTCTATCTTACAGGGACAAATACAGGGACAACTAGAGATAATTTACAGAAGCAAATTAATTTACAAACCTGCGTGCCTTTGGAATGTGGGAGCAAACTGGAGCATTGAGAAAACCAATATGATCACAGGGAGAATGTGCAAACTCCATGCAGACAGCACCCATAGTCAGGATCGAAACCGGGTCTCTGACGCTGTAAGGCAGCGACTCTACCACTGTGCCACTCTACCGACAGTGTCACTGTGCCACTCTACCAACAATCACTACTAATCTCTTGTGGTCTGACACTCATCTCATTGGTACTACAGAAATGAAACATAGAAAAATATTTATTGAAAGGTAACACATTCCTTGAACTACTTTGAATATGTATTAAATATGCCGAAGGACTCAGTTTGGTGCCTGAATTGCTGAAAATTACAGTAGCTGGAAATATAGTTTTATTTCAATGCCCCCACTGACAGGGAACAACAAGGCTACGATCCATTAAATGTGTCATGCATAGAGAACTGAGAATCATTCATTTGTGTAAGTGACGAAATTATCAGGTCACATTGCGGATGTAACTTTGAGGAAATACTTCACAACTTTTAAGAAAAAGATTGATAGAATTATCAGACTCTTTTTATGGTCATGAAGAATACAACCCAGGTGTCAAAAACCATCCCTGAAGAGGGTTGACTGGCATCAGCTGTCAAAGCTGTCTCCTTCGACAAGGCTGAAATTTGGATCCTCCTTTGCCATACAGCAGCTAATAATTCAACAGAAAGCCCATATAAATGTGAGCTGCACATCCTGCAGAATCCTCAAGCTCAATCACGGTGACATATGGTTCGAGGAAGAAAAATCTTGCTGATCAGACTATTTCTTTCTCCCCAGGGGTTCTTAGTGGGCCCTGGATTCTGTTATGAATCTGCGATTAAGATTTATCAGTGAAAATTGAAGTGGACTGGGATAGGTTATGTAAGGGGTTTCTGCGCCGAGCTTTCGCCCGACCTAAGGTCCCCGTGCCTTGCTCTGATCCCTTGACCAGGCCGTGCACACTGGTTCCCCGTGAGTGGTTCGACCCACTCACCCCTTACGGTTCTAGACACTGGACTTAGGTGCAGGAGCTCTTATAGTGCAGAAAAATTCAACCAGACCAGATTTTAAAACCAGGGTTTAAATGAAAAAGGCTTTTATTCAGCACTTGGGACTATTGTCCATGAATACTTATACAGTTCTATAATACATGTCTATGAAACACATACCGAATCACACGAATACTTATAACTATGAATCATAAAACACAGTTCTATAAGACATATACACGAATACCTTTTACTTATGAATTCTTAAACACAGTTCTGCAAGACACATACACGACTGTAAGATGGGGAACGCACGACGCATCGCAACCTTGACCAACACATATTTTAGTACACACCCAACGTTTATTCACAACCACCCTCCCCTCTACACTAAACTATGTCCAGGATATGTAGGATTTGGAATGCATGCTCACCATGGGGCTATTACTGGGGTTACTGGCTGTTCGTTTGGCAGTATTTCTCCTCGAGTTGCGTGCCTGTTCCTCTCTCTTGCATCCGTTTTTTCTTGCCTGTCTTTTCTTCCTCCTGCATTCGTTTTCTTGCCTGCTTGCGATTCCTGCAGGTTTTCTTCTCGAGTTGACTTAACTTCTTCTTCCAGTATTTCTTCTTGAGTTTAAAACCCAAAAGTAGTGGCCAGTTATACTGTTTCTGACCCGTCCTATCTCCCGCCAGATCTTGGAATCTCTTTGTTCAAAAAGATATGTATGAGGTTTTCTTCTGATCTGCCTTATGGTCGGGGATACCGGGGATGGCCAGACGGTGTAAATTGGGATTTCATTGTGAGGTGATGGGTGTTAACTGGTTTCCCATCACCTACCAGGTAGTTTTCTATGGGCTATTGTGCCCCCTCACTGAGATTAACTGTTTAGGTCGGCTTGGGGCATTGTGAGTATGCTGATGTCAGCGCCCCAGTGTCTGGACTCCGACCTGGTTTCGTAGGTTTCTGCATGGCCAATACCCATCCTTTGTTCTGGCCGTAGCTTTGCAGAAACCTAGAGACTGGGTTGTAAGGTTTTTACTTTTTGTGGCTGGTCACGAGGTCCTGCGGCCATTTTAGGACCCACGGATTGTGACATCCTTTGTTAATCTGACCGCAGCCTTTCTCCGCTATCAGCCCCAGTCTCTCGTTTAAAATGTCCAAACTGCAGCTCTTTGGTATTGTGTTGCTTTCCAAATGAGGGAAAACTTCTCAAATCTTACAGTTACACTAACTAAAGAAGGCATAGTTTTCTCACTAAATCCTCTGGAGAGGAACAATTAAACTAAATGTTGGAGACGGCATCTAAAAAGCTATTAGTTGCAATTGAACTCTAAAATAACTTAAATATAATCTTTAGGAATGCTTTAGGCTTGATAGCTACAATTAAACACCTACATTATCAGTTTGCTATGTGGCAATGTCACATCATTTTCAAATGAGCTTATTTAATTCCCGGGATGGCGGGACTGACATATGATGAAAGAATGGGACGACTGAGCATGTATTCACTGGAATTTGGAAGGATGAGAGGGGATCTTATAGAAACGTATAAAATTCTTAAAGGATTGGACAGACTAGATGCAGGAAAAATGGTCCCGATGTTGGGGGAGTCCAGAACCAGAAGTCACAGTTTAAGAATAAAGGGTAGGCCATTTAGGACTGAAATGAGGAAAAACTTTTTCACACAGAGTTGTGAATCTGTGGAATTCTCTGCCACAGAAGGCAGTGGAGGCCAATTCACTGGATGTTTTCAAAAGAGAGTTAGATTTAGCTCTTCGGTCAAAAGGAATCAAGGGATATGGGGAACAGGGTACTGATTTTAAGGTTTCAAGGTCAATTTATTGTCACATGTACCAGTTAAGGTACAGTGAAATTTGAGTTACCATACAGCCATACTAAGTGAAAAGCAACAAGACACACAACC
The DNA here is from genome assembly GCF_053455715.1 of Rhinoraja longicauda. Lineage (NCBI taxonomy): Eukaryota > Metazoa > Chordata > Chondrichthyes > Rajiformes > Arhynchobatidae > Rhinoraja > Rhinoraja longicauda. The sequence goes on along the minus strand of NC_135955.1, from coordinate 65,405,252 downwards.
ACATAAAAGTTAGCGTAAACATCCACCACAGTGGATTGCATTCTTCACTGTGATGGAAGCCAATCAAACCATCTGCAGTCAGGGTGATCAAAGCTCCCGCAGCCGATGATCGAAGCCCCCGTCGGGGTGATCGAAACTCCTGCGTTGGGGCTGTTGAAACTCTCTCCGAATCGGCCTCTTCTTACCAGAGTCTGCGGGCTTCACAATGTTAACATCCACAGGCCCCGAGGTTGGAGCTTCGATCCCTGGAAAAGGCATCGCAACCTCCAAGATGTTAAAGTCCCGCAGACTCCCGTGGCTTGGAGCGCCGGGTCGGTCTCCAGGAAAGGCCGCTAACACCATGATGTTAGGCCGCAGTGAGGATGGAGATACGATACGGGAAAAAATCGCATCTCCGTTGAAGTAAGAGATTGAATAAAAGTTTCCCCTAATTCCCCCCCCCCCCCCCCCCCCCACACACATAAAACAAACCAAGAAACACTAAAACATACTTTTAACACATACAAAAATAATAAAAAAGATGAAAGGTCAGACAGACTGTTGGCAAGGCAACCACTGCTGGTGGCGCCACCCGGTGGCATTTTCGATGATCAGCTATGATCATATTGCATGGCGGTACTGGCTCGAAGGGCCAAATGGCCTACTCCTGCACCTATTTTTCTATGTTTCTATAAGTTCATAAGTCATAGGAGCAGATTTATGCAATGCAGACCATCGTGTCTACTCCGTCATTCAATCATGGCTTATCTATCTTTCCCTCTCAAACCAATTCTCCTGCCTTCTCCCCATAACATTTGACACTCCTATTAATCAAGAACCTATCAATCTTGCTTTAAAATTACCTGAAGACTCCACAGCCACCTGTGGCAATGAATTCCACAGATCCACCACCCTCTGGCTAAAGAAATTGCTCATCGTCTCCTTTCCAAAGGTATGTCCTTTTATTTCTGATGCTGTGACTTCTGATCCTAGACTCTCCAGCTGGTGGAAACATGCTCTCCACATCCACTCTATCCAAGTCTTTTACTATTCAGTAGGTTTTAATGTGGTTCCCCCTCATCTAAACTGCAGCTGGCAAAGCCCCAGTGCCATCAAATGCTCACCATACCTCAACCCAATCACCCCCAGGATCATTCTCGTAAGTGCCTTCTGAACCCTCTCCAATGCCAGCACATCCCTTAGTGCCTTTTATGCACACTTTCAAAGGGAGAACAATAGCAGCCTGACATGAGCCCCCACAGTCCCTGAGGACCCCATCAACTCAGTCACAGAGGCCAACATCAAATCATCCTTCAAGATGACGAATCCATGCAGATGGGGTACCTGGTCCAGTACGAAAGGCCTGTGCAGACCAACTGGCCAGAGAATTCAATGGAATATTCAACTTCTTACTTCGGTGTTTCGAGGTTCTCACCTGCTCCCAAACGTCATCTATTGCGTCGATGCCCAAGAACAATATGATGACCTACCTCAATATCTACCATCCAGTAGCACTTACATCCATTGTAATAAGGTGCTTCTAGACACAAAAAAATGAAGAGACTAGAATCTTGAGCAAAAAACAAAGTGCTGGAGGAATTCAGTGGGTCAGGCTGCATTAGTTTAGCTTAGTTTAGTTTATCATGTGTACCGAGGTACAGTGAAAAGCTTTTGTTGCGTACTAACCAGTCAGCGGAAAGGCAATACATAATTAATACATTATGTCAATACATGCCGTTTGAGAAGGGAATGAAGTGATGACATTTTGGGTTGAGACCCTTCTTCAGATTGGTGCTTTCAGAGGTTGGTTTAGGCATGTTATCCAATGGCATCTATAAATTTGTTGTGAAACCACTATGGCTAGTTGAATCATTGGTGGTGATGTGATAGCGTAAAGGAGAGAGATAAAACGCCTTGTTGACTGCTGCTGTCAGAACAACCTCTCACTTAACATCAACAAGGCCTTAGATTCTAATTGTTGACTTCAGAAAGAGGAAGTCAGGAGACCAGGCACCAGTTTTCATTGATGGGTCAGTGTGGCAAGACTGAGCAGCTTCAAATTCCTGGACATTAACATCTCGGATGATCAGTCCTGGCCACAGCACATAAATGTCATAGAGTCATTGAGTGATACAGTGTGGAAACAGGCCCTTCAGCCCAACTTGCCCACACCAGCCAACGTCCCAGCTACACTGGTCCCACCTGTCCACATTTGGTCCATATCCCTCCAAACCTGTCCTATCCATGTACCTGTCTAACTGCTTGTTAAATATTGTAATAGTACCTGCCTCAACTACCTCCTAGGGCAGCTTGTTCCATACATCCACTACCCTTTGTGCAATCGTGAAGAAGGCTTGGCAGTGTCTCCATTTTCATAGAGGTTTAAAGAGATCCAGCATGTCATGAAATATCCTAACAAACATCTACAGATGTTCTCTGGAAAGTTTAGTTTAGTTTAGTTTATTGTCACGTGTACCAAGGTACAATGGAAAGCTTTTGTTGCGTGCTGACCAGCCAGTGGAAAGACAACGCATGATTACAATCGAGGTATCCACATGATAAAGGGAATAATGTTGAGTGCAAGATAAAGTCCAGTAAAGTCCTATTCAGAATTCAGAATCAGAATTACCTTTATTTGTCATCCAAAAAACAAGTCTAAAGGTAGTCCGAGGGTCTCTAGTGAGGTGGATAGTAGCTCAGGACTGCACTCTAGTTGTTGATAGGATGATGCAGTTGCCTGATCATCCCATCAACAACTAGAGATTTCGTGACATGGCCTGGTATGGCAATTTCAATGCCCAGGAACACAAATAGCTGCAAAGAATGATGGACTCAGCCTATTCCACAGCCCACTCAACCCCATTGAGAGCATACACATGAGGTGCTACCTCATGAAGGCAGCATCAAACTTCGAAAATCCTCCACATCTGAGCAATGCCCTCTTCTCACTTGTACCATTGGACAGGAGGTTCAGAAGCTTGAAGACCCACACCGGCAGGTACATGAACAGTTACATTTGCACAACCACAAGACTCTTGAACCAACCTGCACCCTAATCTTGCCATCACAATGGAATGCTTCAGCCCACCATTTGCATTATTATGGTTTTGACTTTTTATCTAAATATGTTTTGCACTGACATCTTGATTTTTTTGCAGTCGTTTTTCTTTTTACTGTCTTGCAGAATTTTATGTATAGTTGATGTATAATTTAAGTTTTTTGCGTATTTCCTCTGTCTATTTGCCAGTGAGGTGGTTGCAAGCAAGATTTTTCATTGTACCGGTGCCTCGACATATTTGTGAATATGACATTGAACTCGATTTGACCTTAAGCTAAGAAAGAATAGTCTGCATGTACAAAAGAAATCACATGGAATTAATTCATGAAGCTGACTTAAGGAGGTGGCTCTAGAAATCATGGACGCATTGGTGATCATTTTTCAATGTTCTATAGATTCAGGATTAGTTCCTATGGATTGGAGGTTAGCTAATGTTATCCGACTTTTAAAAAATGGAGGGAGAGAGAAAACAGGGTATTATAGACCAGTTAGCCCGACATCGATGGTGGGGAAGATGCTGGAGTCAATTATAAAAGATGAAATAGCGGCACATTTGGATCGCAGTAACAGGATTGGTCCAAGTCAGCATGGATTTACAAAGGGGAAATCATGCTTGACTAATTTTCTGGAATTTTTTAAGGATGTAACTAGGAAAATGGACAAGGGAAAGCCAGTGGATGTAGTGTACCTGGACTTTGATAAGGTCCCACATAGGAGATTAGTGGGAAAAATTAGAGCACATGGTATTAGGGGTAGGGTACTGACATGGATAGAAAATTGGTTGGCAGACAGGAAACAAAGAGTAGGGATTAACGGGTCCCTTTAAGAATGGCAGGCAGTGACTAGTGGGGTACCACAAGGCTCAGTGCTGGGACAGCAGCTATTTACAATATGCATTAATGATTTAGATAAAGGGATTAAAAATAACACTGCAAATTTGCGGATGACACAAAGCTGGGTGGTAGTGTGAACTGTGAGGAGAATGCTATGAGGATGTAGAGTGACTTGGACAGGTTGGGTGAGTGGGCAAATGCATGGCAGATGCAGTTTAATGCGGATAAATGTGAGGTTATCCACTGCGGTGGCAAGAACAGGAAGGCAGATTATTATCTGAATGGTGTCAAGTTAGGAAAAGGGGAAGTACAAGGAGATCTGGGTGTCCTTGTACATCAGTCACTGAAAGTAAGCATGCAGGTACAGCAGGCAGTGAAGAAAGTTAATGGCATGTTGGCCTTCATAACAAGCAGAGTTGAGTATAGGAGTAAAGAGATCCTTCTGCAGTGTCCAGGGCCCTGGTGAGGCCACACCTGGAGTACTGTGTGCAGTTTTGGTCTCCAAATTTGTGGAAGGACATTCTTGTTATTGAGGGAGTGCAGCGTAGGTTCATGAGGTTAATTCCCGGGAAGGCAGGACTGTCATATGTTGAAAGAATGGAGCGACTGGGCTTGAATACACTAGAATTTAGAAGGATGAGAGGGATCTTATTGAAACATATAAGGGATTGGATATGCTAGAGGCAGGAAGCATGTTCCCGATGTTGGGGGAGTCCAGAACCAGGGGCCACAGTTTAAGAATAAGGGGTAGGCCATTTAGAACGGAGATGAGGAAAAACATTTTCACCCAGAGAGTTGTGAATCTGTGGAATTCTCTGCCTCAGAAGGCAGTGGAGGGCGATTCTCTGGATGCTTTCAAGAGAGAGTTAAATAGACCTCTTAAAGATAGCGGAGTCAAGGGATATGGGGAGAAGGCAGAAACGGGGTACTGATTGTGGATGATCAGCCATGATCACAGTGAATGGCGGTGCTGGCTCGAAGGGCCGAATGGCCTACTCCTGCACCTATTGTCTATTGTCTATTGACTTTGCTAGGGGATCAAAATAAATCACAAAGGAAACGTTTTCATTCAATCTGTACAAAATTCACATGAATATCCAAATGAACTTACATGCAATCAATAAAAATCTCCACAAGATTGCAGCTTTGTTATATTAATTTCCGAGTTTAAATTTTAATTAACAATTTCTTTAACAGTTGCTGCATTTAACATGTAGCTAATATTCCCCAGATGTGTTGGTAGTACATCTTCTTGGTAGGACATGCTGATGTACTTGCCAAACCCAGTTACATTTCCTGAAAATACTGAACTCATTGTGAGGAATGTTAATTACCAGGATGGACAGAGAGGAGTGGAGAATTTCAAATATTATAGACATTAAGAAAGGAAGGGGGGCATTTGCTCATTAACTCTGCAAAAGAAAAAATATCAGGAGCCCAACCCTACCTTTAACTTTGCTTTTTGTTTTTAACGGAGGTTAGAAAAATGAGTAATTCAGATGTGGCCTCGAGGCAAATCCTGAATTCAAATATTTTGATGATAAACCATTCTCTGTATTTTTGCACGGCTGTAAATTTAACTCCCAAACTAAAAACTGATAAGCTCCTTTGGTGTAGGAAGGAAATGCAGATGCTGGTTTAAACCGAAGATAGACACAAAAACCTAGAGTAACTCAGCGGGTCAGGCAGCATCTCTGGAGGAAAGGAATAGGTGACGTTTCGGGTCGAGACCCTTCTTCATTCAGTCTCTTGCTTTGGCAACATGGATTGAGCCATATACATTAAGGAGTCTTTGTGGACGCAAGGGACTGCAGTTGCTGTGTTTCCTTATCGTGTATCTGTACATTGTGAATGGATCGATAGTTATCATATATTGTCTTTCTGCTGGCTGGTTAGCATGCAACAAAAGGTTTTCACTGTACACGTGACAATAAACTAAACTAAACTGAAACAATCAAAATCATAAAGTGCTGGGGTAATTCAGTAGGTGAAGCAGCATCTCTGGAGAATATAGAGTCGGGACCTTTCTTCGCACTAATTATAGTAGGAAGGAGAAAATTGGAAAAGAGGGGCAGAATAAGTCTGGTGAATAACAGATGGATACGGGGGGGGGGGGGGGAGAGTGCCGGGGGGGGGGGGGGGGGGTGGGAGGGGAGGGGGTGATTGGCAGATGGATAAACAAAGCCCAGAGATTTTTAAAAATAGATTGACATTTTCTGAGCACAAAGAAACTTGCAGCTGAAATAATAATGAAATAAATGACAAGGCAACAATGCAAGAACAGCTGGATGGAATAGGTAAGTGCCTTTCCACGGTGCTTCAAGGCCCTGAGGAGCAAGACATCTGTCTTCTTTGTGGTCCTCTATATGATTTATAGATCACGTCTGTCAGCCAACTCTCCTCCCAAAATCTGACTCTCTTCCCTTGTCAGCTACCCTCTTCATGTTTGACTCTATCCAGATGGTTGTTTCTCTTCCTGTTCCCCGAAATAATTGGTCCCATCCAAATGTCAAGCATCTAAGGCAGGGGGAAAAGTCAAACCACCCTCAATCATCTGTTCAATCTAATTGGCAATTGCCAGCTTTCAAAGAACGTATAGTTAAATCCAACCCTAATCCTAAAGGCGCAACATCGTTGGAAATACTATACACCATAGTCAAAATCATAAATTTTAAATCACCTCCCAGCTTTCCTCCTTCCAGAAGTTACTACTGAAATTAATCCAGATGGCGCCAAAGACCCGGGTTCGATCCTGATGAAAAGGTGCTGCCTGTATAGCGTTTGCACGTTCTCTATGTTGACCATGTGGGTTTTCTCCGGGTGCTCCGGTTTCCTCCCACATTCCCAAGACATGTGGTTAGTAAGTTAATTGGTTTCTGTAAATTGTCCCAAGAGTGTAGGATAGAACTAGTATATGGGGTGGCTGTTGTCAGCGCAGACTCGGTGAGCCGAAGGGCCTGTTTCCACTGTGTATCTCTAAAACTAAAACTAAAAAAAATCTACCTCAGTGAATTGATTTTATTTTCTCTGGGGAGCTGACCATCCATGTTTCCTTGTCCCCCTCCCCCTTCCACCTATATTCCTTCCTATGGCTTCACAATTCACACCTCTTCTTTCCTTATCGCACACTACTTGTCTTTTAACCTCTGCCCTTTGTTCAGCCAACTGTCTAACAACCCCTCCACATCACCTGTATCCACCCATAACTTGCATCCACCTATCACTTGTCTGACTGACTTTGAATCACCCCCATCTCTTTTCTATTTTTCTTCCCATACCACCCCCCACCCCTGAAGAAGGGTCCCAATTTAAAACGTCACCTATCCATGTTCTCCAGAGATGCTGCCTGACCTGCTGAGTACTCCAGTAGGTTATCTTTTTATGTAAAACTGCATCTGCAGTTCCTTGTATCTCCTTTGTATCCATATTTGTTTGATCTTCTGTTCGGTCAATGCTGCATGTTACTCAATAGCTGGAGTAACTTGAAAAATGTTATAATTACGAGTTAATATTCCTCACTGGTGTGGATCTATTGAAAATGTAATTGTTTCTATTGAAGGAAAACGTTTGTGTGCTGTATCAAAAAGCGTTGCTAGGCATATGAAGATCCTGTTGGGTGGTTTAATTAGAATATTGGGAAACTTCCACAAACCACTTAATCCTTTTTTATTCAAGCTGTTCTAAGGTAATAAAGTCACAGGCTGCAGAAACATCAGAGGGAAGGGGAATTAACATATTTACAACAAAGGCGAAAGGCCGGTCAGTCTTTAAAATATGGGCTCCAGATGTTTGTTTTCCCACATACAAAATCTAATCTACAAACCTAATCAGACGTTCATATTTTTTTGCCATTCATTGATTTGTAACTAATTTTTATCTTTTTTAATCTTAATCTTCTCATCATAACATGTCTGCTCACTAAGTGGACTGATGGGAAAGCTGCAGTGCTGAGAAATTGCACAGAAAAGGTTTGAATCTGATGACAGATTTAATGCAGCACACTGCCCACTTTTTATACGTTGCCAAAGTGCATAAAACCTAACATGGACAAAAAAATTCAGCCATTTTTCTGCACCAATTCTAAAACTGTTATAATTCATCATGCTTAGTGAATAAGATTGATGAACTACTGCAAAATTTCAACATGTTTTTTGGTTAATACCCACAATTTAACTGACAGAAAAAAAATATTGTTCAAGCAAACTCTGGAGCTAGAATAAATTCTAAATGACAGAGGGAAAATAAAATGTTTTTCTAATTTGGATTTTGGTGTTTAATCTTCGCATGGATACTTATTTTTCCTTTTTGAAATATTGAAAGATGTTCTTCTGCAGTAACTTACTCCTCGGTTCCCATTATAATTTCGAATAAAGTTTGGTGAAACAAAATTGACATAACATCCAGATACACAGCATTGGAAACCATCAAAGTTGCTGAAATTAAACCAAGAGACAACAAATGTTATGTTCCCAAAAGGGTTGTCAACGGTCCAGAAATTATGGGACAGAATTTTATGAAATTAACTTACCCCAATCCATTTGAAATTCTGATGCACAGAGGACATGTAACAAAGATCTTTGATATTTTAGTATTCGCAGCAGGTCACTCATTTTCGGTCATGATTGATTTTTCATTGAGAATATATTGCAGAGTATGTGAGAATATAACATGATGCAAACCAATTTCTTGGCCAATTTCCCAATCTTTTCACAAGTGAAGATGGTCAGAAAGTGCAGTATATCTCTGATATCAGGCAGAGACATTTAAGGTACCTTGGAAAAGAAATTATCTTTTGCTTTCCCAAACCTATCCCTCCATAGATTCAGGTCATGATTGATCTGTAGAAATAGTGCAAATAACTCCGCAAATTATTTCCTTCAATATTGCCTCCCGAAAGACTCCATTCTGAGTTTCTTTAGCTCTATTTTATTTATTATAAAGTCATAGAGTTATGCGGCATGGAGACAGGCCACTCTGCCAAACTTGTCCATGCTGACCAACACATCCACCTGAGCTAGTTCCAACACCCACATTTGACCCATATCCCTCTTCACCTTATCATATCATCATATCATATATATACAGCCGGAAACAGGCCTTTTCGGCCCTCCAAGTCCGTGCCGCCCAGCGATCCCCGCACATTAACACTATCCTACACCCACTAGGGACAATTTTTACATTTACCCAGCCAATTAACCTACATACCTGTACGTCTTTGGAGTGTGGGAGGAAACCGAAGATCTCGGAGAAAACCCACGCAGGTCACGGGGAGAACGTACAAACTCCTTACAGTGCAGCACCCGTAGTCAGGATCGAACCTGAGTCTCCGGCGCTGCATTCGCTGTAAAGCAGCAACTCTACCGCTGCGCTACCGTGCCGCCTCTGAATATCTCAAACATTATAATTGTACCCATCTCTACAGTTTCCACTGGCAGCTCATTTCACAACCTCTGTGTGAATAACTTGCCCCTCACGTCCTTTTTAGATCTTTCCCCTCTCATCTTAAATCTATGCCTACTACTTTTAGACCCCCAACCCTGTGGAAATAGATTGCGACCATACACCTTATATATGCTCCTCTTGATTTTAAATACTATAAGGTCACTCCTCAACTTTCTACGCTCTATGGGAATATTTCCCAGCCTATCCAGTGTTTCCTGATAACCCAAGCCCTCCAGTGCGAGGAATATCGCCATGAATCTTTTATGCACCGTTTCCATTTAATGACATCTTCCCAATAGGTGGGCGCACAATAGAACTGCACACAATTCTCTAAGTGTGGTCTCAACAATGATTTGCACAGTTGTAATATATGATACGATACGACAAATCTTTATTCATCCCCGGAGGGATATTGGTCTGCCAACAGTCAGAACACACAAGGTACACAAAAACTTGAAATTAAAAGTGAAAACAAAAGGAAAAAGACAAGCGACTGTTGGCTGGCTGCCGTGTGCACAGTGTCTTCACTGGAACAAATGAACAAACAAACAAATGAACACAGACTTATCCCTTGAGCAGAGGATTCTAAACTAGAGCCCCTCCACACCGGTCCCACTTTGTTCTCCCACCGTCCCTCACGGCAGTCCTCCCACACCGGATCCCCATAGTCTTCCCCTCCCCCCTCACGCTCATCGACCGCGAGGCCCCACTGCCTCCAAGGCTCCCGATGCCGCCAAGGCTCCCATTGCCATGTATGACTTCCCAACTCCTGTCTTCAATGCCCTGACAGGTCACTGCAAGTGGATTTCTCCACCACCCTGTCTAACTGTTTCACCCCTTTCAGTGAATGATATACCTGCACTCCTCGGTTTCTCTGTTTTAAAGCACTCTTCAGGGAGCTACATTTACTGTGTACGTCTTGGACCGGTTTAACTTACCAAAATGCAACACCTCACATTTGTCTGAGTTAAATTCTATCTGCCCATTTCCCCAGTTCATCTGGATCCTGTTGTAATCTTATGTGACCTAGGTGTCATCCACAAACGTACTGATCATATCATCTAAATGTTCACGTTAAGATAGAAGACAAACAACTGTGTACTGAGTACCTATCCTTGCAGCATCACAGCTTCCAATATGAATAACAAACCTCCACTTCTACCCTCTGACTCCAAACCAATCAAGTTTATCCAATGTTCTTATGATGGGACTTTTCACTGCAGTGTATCTGAGATGCCTTTATTCATCTCCTTCCATTTACACTTCTTGAGACAGATCTGTTATGATTCGCAAGTTTTCATCATCTTTTCTATGTCAGCACCAACAATGTTTCTGGACAATCTTGGAAGCCACCCTATCACAGAGACGTTTGCTCTTTCCATAACCCCACCCCCAACAATGTGCAATTTAAAACCCATGTGTTTTCTTACATTTCTAGTTCTGATGAAAGGTCATTGACCTTAAATATCAATTCTGTTTTTTTTCTCCACAGGTCAATGGTGTTGATAGAAGTAGAAGATTAATACAGGACCAGAGATTGACCGAAAGAGTCATCAAGAACATTGGAAGGAAGAGGAGGCTGATCACATAAATGCTACCACTGAGAATGTTGAGAGAAAACAGATATTTACCCGAAGGATAAATATCCCATCCTCACTAATCATCTCAAACAGCCGAACACATAGTGGCCCAGCTAAAGACAAGCCCTTTAAATAAAAATGGGACAAGTTTAGAATGTTTTGTTTAGTTTTGGGCACCATGTTATGGAAAGGATGTCAAGCTGGAAAGGGTGGCAATAGGATTCATGAGGATGTGGCCAAGACTCGAGGGCCTGAGCTATAGTGAGAGGTTGGGCCGGCTAAGAGTCTATTCCTTGGAGCACAGGAGGATGAGGGGGTGATCTTACAGAGTTGTACAAAATCATGAGAGGAATAGATCGGGTAAACGCACAGAGTTTCTTGCTTAGAGTAGGGGAATCGAGAACCAGAGGGCATATGTTTAAGGTAAAGGGGGAAATATTTTATAGGAATCTGAGGGATAACTTTTTCACACAATGGGTGGTGGGTGTGTGGAACGACCAGCCGGAGGAGGTAGTTGGGGCAGGTTATCGCAACATTTAAACAGGTACATGGACAGGACAGGTTTGGAGTGTTATGAGCCAAACGCAGGTAGGTGGGACTGACATGTTGGTCCGCGAGTACAAGTTGGGCCGTAGGACCTGTTTCACGCTGTCCGACTCTAAATCTTAACCCTCCAGCTGTGGATATATTTCCTCTGAAGAGTTAAGCAGAAATCCTCCAGCAGAAATCTGCAATTTGGGATTCGCAGGTACAGAGTAAATAATTGGGCTAGTAATATGAAATGTGCACTCCAAGCAGACTCGTATGCATGAGCAACTACCATAAGTTACAAAAGCATGCTATAAATGCAGGAAGAATTTATAAATGCATATGATGACCATGTTTCCAATAAAATTCCATAGGACACTGTATAAAAATATTCTATGCAATAGAAATTCTAGGTGCAGGATTTTGATTGGATGAGAATTCAATCAACAGAATTAACAAGCTCATCAGGAAGGCTGACTCCGTCCTAGAGGTGGAGTCGGATTCACTGGAGATGGTCTTGGAGGGGAGGATCCTCAAACTGCGGACCATCTTGGACAATACAGCTCACCCCCTCCTGATCAACCTGGTCAACCTGAGGAGCACCTTCAGCAACAGACTGGTTCCACCAAGATGAAGCACAGAACATCACAGGAGATCCTTTTTCCCTGTAACTATCAAACTGTACAACTCCTCCCCCTTCTGTCATGGGGTAGACTGACTCCTTTTCCCCTTCACCCTCCCCATCCCCCTCCCGAATTTTTGCACATCCCCAATCCTGGACTTTCATCTTGTCACTTTAATTTCATGTTTCATGTTTCATGTATCTTGTTGTGTTTTATGACTGCTGGCAGACCAATTTCCCACCTGGGATAAATAAAGTTCTATCGTATCATATTGTATGTATTAACAACAGCACCTGGGCTAACTTCAAATAATAATCACCGACTAAGTAAAGGGAAATCCCAATGACAATGCCAATTTAAGTGGAAATTGCCCCTGGTGTTGGTGAGTTGTTGAATCTGGGAGGAGTTGATAAGAATGTGGTGAGAATAGACAATAGACAATAGACAATAGACAATAGGTGCAGGAGTAGGCCATTCAGCCCTTCGAGCCAGCACCGCCATTCAATGCGATCATGGCTGATCACTCTCAATCAGTACCCCGTTCCTGCCTTCTCCACATACCCCCTCACTCCGCTATCCTTAAGAGCTCTATCCAGCTCTCTCTTGAAAGCATCCAACGAACTGGCCTCCACTGCCTTCTGAGGCAGAGAATTCCACACCTTCACCACTCTCTGACTGAAAAAGTTCTTCCTCATCTCCGTTCTAAATGGCCTACCCCTTATTCTTAAACTGTGGCCCCTTGTTCTGGACTCCCCCAACATTGGGAACATGTTTCCTGCCTCTAATGTGTCCAATCCCCTAATTATCTTATATGTTTCAATAAGATCCCCCCTCATCCTTCTAAATTCCAGTGTATACAAGCCCAATCGCTCCAGCCTTTCAACATACGACAGTCCCGCCATTCCGGGAATTAACCTAGTGAACCTACGCAGCACGCCCTCCATAGCAAGAATATCCTTCCTCAAATTTGGAGACCAAAACTGCACACAGTACTCCAGGTGCGGTCTCACCAGGGCCCGGTACAACTGTAGAAGGACCTCTTTGCTCCTATACTCAACTCCTCTTGTTATGAAGGCCAACATTCCATTGGCTTTCTTCACTGCCTGCTGTACCTGCATGCTTCCTTTCATTGACTGATGCACTAGGACACCCAGATCTCGTTGAACTCCCTCTCCTCCTAACTTGACACCATTCAGATAATAATCAGCCTTTCTATTCTTACTTCCAAAGTGAATAACCTCACACTTATCTACATTAAACTGCATCTGCCATGTATCCGCCCACTCACACAACCTGTCCAAGTCACCCTGCAGCCTTATTGCATCTTCCTCACAATTCACACTACCCCCCAGCTTAGTATCATCTGCAAATTTGCTAATGGTACTTTTAATCCCTTCGTCTAAGTCATTAATGTATATCGTAAATAGCTGGGGTCCCAGCACCGAACCTTGCGGTACCCCACTGGTCACTGCCTGCCATTCCGAAAGGGACCCATTTATCCCCACTCTTTGCTTTCTGTCTGTCAACCAATTTTCTATCCATGTCAGTACCCTACCCCCAATACCATGTGCCCTAATTTTGCCCACTAATCTCCTATGTGGGACCTTGTCGAAGGCTTTCTGAAAGTCGAGGTACACCACATCCACTGACTCTCCCCTGTCAATTTTCCTAGTTACATCCTCAAAAAATTCCAGTAGATTTGTCAAGCATGATTTCCCCTTTGTAAATCCATGCTGACTCGGAATGATCCTGTTACTGCTATCCTAATGCTCAGCAATTTCGTCTTTTATAATTGACTCCAGCATCTTCCCCACCACTGATGTCAGACTAACTGGTCTATAATTACCCGTTTTCTCTCTCCCTCCTTTCTTAAAAAGTGGGATAACATTTGCTATCCTCCAATCCACAGGAACTGATCCTGAATCTATAGAACATTGAAAAATGATCTCCAATGCTTCCACTATTTCTAGAGCCACCTCCTTAAGTACCCTGGGATGCAGACCATCAGGCCCTGGGGATTTATCAGCCTTCAGTCCCATCAGTCTACCCAAAACCATTTCCTGCCTAATGTGGATTTCCTTCAGTTCCTCCATCACCCTAGGTTCTCCGGCCCCTAGAACATTTGGGAGATTGTGTGTATCTTCCTCAGTGAAGACAGATCCAAAGTAATGGTTTAACTCGTCTGCCATTTCTTTGTTCCTCATAATAAATTCCCCTGCTTCTGTCTTCAAGGGACCCACATTTGCCTTGACTATTTTTTTCCTCTTCACGAAGCTAAAAAATCTTTTGCTATCCTCCTTTATATTATTGGCTAGTTTACCCTCGTACCTCATCTTTTCTCCCCGTATTGCCTTTTTAGTTAACTTTTGTTGCTCTTTAAAAGAGTCCCAATCCTCTGTCTTCCGACTCTTCTTTGCTATGTTATACTTCCTCTCCTTAATTTTTATGCTGTCCCTGACTTCCCTTGTCAGCCACAGGTGTCTCTTACTCCCCTTAGAGTCTTTCCACCTCTTTGGAATAAATTGATCCTGCAACCTCTGCATTATTCCCAGGAATACCTGCCATTGCTGTTCTACCATCTTCCATGCTAGGGCCTCCTTCCAGTCAATTTTGGCCAGCTCCTGCCTCCATGCCTCTGTAATCCCCTTTGCTATACTGTAATACTGACACTTCCGATTTTCCCTTCTGCCTTTCCATTTGCAGAGTAAAACTTATCATGTTGTGATCACTGCCTCCTAATGGCTCTTTTACCTCTAGTCCCCTTATCAGATCAGGATCATTACACAACACTAAATCCAGAATTGCCTTCTCCCTGGTAGGCTCCAGTACAAGCTGTTCTAAGAATCCATCTCGAAGGCACTCTACAAACTCTACAAACTCTCTTTCCTGGAATAATGAAAATGGGATTAATATAGATTAATGTTTGTGCGGACCTCTGGGCCGAAAGACCCGCTTGCGCTGATTAAGTCTATTACCATGACTATGAGTTGTAACAGAATATCTATTCCATCACATTCGCACATTTTTCGAACATCTCACTGTGTGCATAATTTTATATTATTATTGCCTTGCAGAAAAATGTATTTGTCATTAACTTTTCTGTGTAACTCTATGAATAAATGAATAACAGAGTCGAAATAATTCAGCTGTTCCCGAAGTAAACCTCTGATGATGCAGCACTCACTGAAGTTACCATGAACTGCCCAAGTTTTTTTTGCTGAAGTAACATCATTTATTTTATTCTTGAATAGTGAACTGTGTAATGGCAATAATTTACAATGGAATTACATTCAGATAACATCTCAAAAGATTAAAGTTTCTGCAAATATTTTAAATCCAAAATTAAATTAAAATGCGTTAAAATTATTAAATGGATTAAAACCCTAGAAAATGATGAAAAACATTGGATTATAACGTGCTTCTCTCCAGTTTAGGAGCCTCCATTTGAATGGACTCCAATCCGACACTGGGACTAGTTGGTATAAAATCAATAAGAGATTGCCCACATATCTAAACATGCCAACAGATCCAAACATGTCTCGCTTCCGCATTTGGTTTCCAGCTGGAGCCAAGTGATGGAGTATAGTAACAGATGTGCCAATATCTGTCACTTAGTTCTTTCCAGACTTGTGGCTTGAACTCTGCTTAAACTCATTGTCTCAAATGACAAATGAACAATAGTTCCCCTTGGTCCAATATATACCATTGATCAAAGTCAGATGAATCATTGCAAACAGTCAGTTTCAGAAATTACCCTTAGAGTAGGAACCATACACTGTGCGGGAAATGAACAACTTCTCCACAACATAAGTTGACAATACATACTGGACTGCAAATTTTCAGGATGATCAAAGCTTTAGATGCAAACTTTATTTATCTTTGGTTGAGTGTCTGGTTGCATTAATAGACTTCTGGGATCTTTTTCCATAGTATTCTGGTTATTAGATAAAATATAATTAAAAAGTAATAAACTATGGGTAATGTGTTTACAGGCATGCTATGCTGCTGGAAGTAAGAATTTCATTGATCCTTAGTCCGTACATATTACAATTAAGCACTCTTGACATTCATGTACTTTTCTATTGTATAAGGGAGTAAGGGTATTTCACTTCAAACCCACAAATATTACATAGCCAAAAACAGTTTTCACATTTATTTTGTAACAACTGGGGGCGACACAATGGTGCAGCGGTAGAGTTGTTGCCTTACAGCGCCAGAGACCTGCGTTTAATAATGTCTATTTTGTACTTTCTCCCTGTGACCACGTGGGTGTACTCCGGGTGCTCCGGTTTCCTCCCACACTCCAAAGACGTACAGATTTGTAGCTAAATTACCTTTGGCAAAATAGTAAATTGTCCCTAGTGTGTAGGATAGTGATAGCGTTTGGGGTGATGGCTGGTTAGCAAGGACTCCGTGAGCCAAAGGGCCTGTTTCCAGGCTGTATCGGTAAACTCAACTAAGCTGTGATGTTTATCCACATTACTGTCACAAATAAATAGGGCAAGTGATTGCTCTAAAAACCTGCCCAATAATGCAGCATGTTTTTGGGAATTTTAATTAAAATTCACAATAATTATGCTGAATTGTATTTCCAATAGAGCACACAAAATTGCTTCTGAATGTTTCATCAAATGCTGACCTTATTTTTTGAAAAACTAAAATCAGTGCATTAATAGTGCAGATCATGCACAAACCAATCATTATAGATGCACAACAGACTTCAGCAAAAACTTAAGCCTTATACTGATAATTGGTAAAACATAATTACATTTCATTTCCTGAAGAAACAAAAACATAATAAAAATCTAATGGCACTAAAATTAATGTGAAGTGTTATAATCTTGGAATTTGTACTTGCTGCAAATGAAACAATTCTTTCTTTCAGTAGAAAAAACCCCCCACACAAATAGAAACAGGAATGTGCAACCTAGAGAAATAAAAAACTGGAAATGTTATAAATACAACACAGTGAATCACTTTTCTTGAAAAATATGATTCTGCCTTTTTGACTTGGAACAATAATGTCTTTGCAGTGCTTAAAGATCAATGCAGTTGACTATTATTGCATTTGTAAATTTAAAGAGGAGATCATACGGTATATGTTATATGAAAATAAACTACAATTTGTATCCATTGAGACATGCAATGGTAAAAAGATCAGCTGCCTTCTCGTGTGACAATGAATGTAAATTTTGATTAGGACATTAACCTCAGTGTCGCAAGTGAGGATCTCAACATCCTTTCACTGGCAGCACTGCGGGCAGAGTGTGTGAGAATCATGGTTCAAATAAGCTCTAATTTGTGGACAAATTGGATAACCTGTGGATGCAGGGTTAGGCAGACTGATTAATGTTGATGGCATTAATGTTGATGGATTGTAACTTGCTGGTTCATGATCAATTAGCTTTCTGCAAAAATTACACAAAAATATAAAAAAACAAAATAATTATTGTAGACGCCAAACTTTATTTGAATACATCGTTTTAATGGAAACATGATTGACATTTTGGGTACAAGGTAGAAAACATACAAGAAATCAGAGCATGACAGATCTAACTTTACCAAGTGGAGTGTAAATGCTGCAATTATCTCACCTGCTTAAAGCATATGAAGTAGTTGTGCTTTAAAAGGAAAATCTAAAGAAATCCTCCTACTTGGCGGAACAACTGAAGCCAAGAAAAATAAATGTAACTGCACCCACCACCATTGGTAACTAAAAGGCATTAATTTCTTAATTCTACCAAACCAGCTTCTTGACAGGTGTAGTCAAATGCTACAGCATAATCCCACAAGGTGATCTTCCCCTTTTTATTTCTCAGCTCTGCTGGGCGAACCTTCAGTAATGTCATCTTGGTCTACTGACGTGAGTCATAGAGTCACAGAGTGAAACAGTGTGGGAACAGGCCCTTCAGCCCAACTTGCCCACACCGGCCAACATGTCCCAGCTACACTACTCCCACCTGCCAGCCTTTGGTTTATATTCCTCACCTGTCAAACCTGTCATAGCCATGTACCTGTCCAACTGTTTCTTAAAAGTTGGGACAGTCCCTGCCTCAACTTCCTCCTCTGGCAGCTTGTTCCAATCATCCACCACCCTTTATTTGAAAAATTTACCCCTCAGATTCCTATTAAATCTTTTCCCCTTCACCTTAAACTTATGCCCTCTGGTCCTCGATTCACCTACTCTGGGCAAGAGACTGTGCATCTACCCGATCTATTCCTCTCATGCTATTATACCCCTCTATAAAGATCACCACTCATCCTCCTGCACTCCAAGGAATAGAGACCCAGCCTACTCAACCTCTCCCTATAGCTCAGACCCTCTAATCCTGGCAACATCCTCGTAAATCTTCTCTGTACCTTTCCAACTTGACAACATCTTTCCTACAACACGATGCCCAGAACTGAACACAATACTCTAAATGTGGCGTCACCAACATCTTATGCAACTGCAACATGACCTCCCAACTTCTATACTCTATACTCTAGCTGATGAAGGCCAATGTGCCATAAGCCTTTTTGACCACCTGATCTACCTGTGACTCCACCTGCACTCCTAGATCCCTCTGCTCTCTAACATTACCTAGATCCCTACCATTCACTGTGATTCCATAATCAGTGAAGCAATCCTCCCCCTTCATTTACCCGTACCCTTACCTTGCCTGTAGCACCTGTCTCTTGCCAGTCTTGTCCCTCCCTTGGTCAGATTTCCATACTGGCTACAATGTACCAGTCGCATGTACCTATCTAAACCTTAAGTTCATCTGGCATTACCTGTCATTGAAATAAATACAATTTAATTCAACTACCTTTCCCTGCTTCCTGCTCTGCTCCTGTCTATTGAACTTGCTGCTATTGGCTTCTTTATCCATTTCCAGCTTCCCCACCTGCCTTATCATTATATTGTATCCCATCCCCCTATGGGGTTAGGAGAGAGAGAGATAGATTAGTCCTGATTGAATGGCGGAGTAGACTTGATGGGTCAAATAGCCTAATTCTGTTCCTATCACTTACGACCTTATGATATATTAATACAAATCACGCCAGACTCAAGTACAATAGTTAGAGCAAAGGGAAAGATACAGAATACAGTTCCCTTACATTGTAGCGCAACAGGTCCAGAGACAAAGTCCACTGTCCGCAATGAGGTGGAGAAGAATAATGATCCTATCTTACGGAGGGGCCAGTTTTCAAGCACTACTGCAATCCTGAGATCTGTCTTTAGGATAAAATAATGAACTCAGGTCCACTGTTGTATCACACGAATACAAGGAAATCCAATAGTATTGTTCCAAGATATAGCAGGAAAAGTATCATCGATATCCCGGCTAACACTTACAGTACCTCCCATTCAAGGATACTGAACAAATTAAATGCTTATGATTGCATTTCTTTGAGCCAATGAGTTGTGGAGATTCCTGTATTACCATGGAAGGCAGATGGGTGGATTGGCTCATGATATTGAAGATGTGGAATCAAATGGCCTATTTTTACATAGGGTATTCAATGTAAAGGGTCTTTCAATATTGCCAAGAACAGAATGGAAGCTTCAACTCAACACAGTGCTGGGGCTGCATTATTCATTTCTTTGAATTTTAAAATGGAGAGGGTAGCAGGAATAGCGCCAGACGATATCTAATGGAAATTTAATGCTCAAGTGCCAGGGAGCTCAGAGCAGTCGTGGCACCAGCTCAGTTAGGTCTGGTGTCATTACTATAACTCTGCACATAAAATGCTAGCAAGTGAAAACTTAGTGACAGTGTAGTATCAGTAATTTCTTGACCTTGTGAAGGAGAGTGAGACAATTAAAATAGAAAAGGTGTATATAAGAACAATAGAAAGGCACAACAGTAGTCATACAGCCCCTTGAGTCTGCTCAGCCTGTTAATAAGATAATGGCTGATCTGATATTGACCTGTATGTTATTCTTCTTCTCATTCTCCAATGGTGCCAAGATCTTGTTTTTCTGGAGATAATTGGGAGCAGTCGTTGTGGTCTGAACGAGTTGAACTCATTGTTGGAGGTTACAAATGGCATGTCAAATGATGAGGTGCTTATCATTGAAGTACAGTAGAACATCAGAGTTAGAAAAGTCAGAGTAGGAATGTCATTGAAAATTAATGTTCTTCAGAACTGGACAATGAACTTCCGGAAAAGTTTGTATGTTACCTTCCACCTGTAGTCAGCACCATCACAGAAGCTAGTTTAGTTTAGTTTACTTTAGTTTATTTTAGGTTAGAGATATAGTGTGGAAACAGGCCCTTCAGCCCACTGAGTACGTGCTTACCAGTGATCACCCGTACACTAATTCTATCCTACACACTCAGGACAATTTACAGCAGCCAAATTAACATACAAACCTGCACGTCTTTGGAATGTGGGAGGAAATCGGAGCACCCGGATAAAACCCACATGGTCATAGGGAGAATGTAATAACTCCAAACAGGCGGCACCTATATTCAGGGTCTCTGGGGCTGCAAGGCAGCAACTCTACCACTGCACCACTGTGCCAACCTTAAGTCAATCTAATGCAGCTTTTCACTGTACCTCGGTACACGTGACAATAAACTAAACTAAACCAAAGCTTTGGACTTGCATCCCAACATACCTCTTTACATCAAATGATATCATAGAATAATAGAGCACTGTCTCTGTAACCAGCAATATGCTGCCTGCAATACTGAAGGTATGGGATCCAGAACTAGCAGTACCTTTAGCTGAGCTGTTTCGGTGCTGCCCTGCTGACATTTATCTGTTAATGCTCATGCGTTTTTTTAAATATATAAAAGTAGGACAAATCCAATCTGACTAATTACTGCCCAATCAGTCCATTCTCAATCAGGAAAGTGAGGAGAGATATCGTTGACAGTACTATCATGTCACTCGAATCAATAATTGATTCACTGATTCCCAGTTTGAGTTTCGCCAGATCCAATCAGCTCCAGACCTTATTTTCAGACCAGGTCTGAAACTTGGACCAACGGGCTAAATTCATGAGATAAGGTGAGAGTGACAGCCTTTGACATCAGGCAGCATTTGTTTGTGTGTGACATCAAGTCTCAGGTTTCAAGAGTAAAATGCCACTCCAGTGATTGCACACGACTGGGCTGACCACAAAGCCAATCTAAACAAATCCCAATTACCTGCACAAGATCCATCTCTCTATTCACTGCCTGTTCGTTTTTCTATCTAAATGCTTCTTAAATGTTGCTTTTGTATCTTCATCTACCACCTCTCCTGGCAGCGCGTTCTAGGCACATACCACCCTCTGTGTACACATACCACCCTCTGTGGCACATACCACCCTCTGTGTACATAACCTGCCTTGTAGTTTGCCTCTGTAGCTTCCTCCTCTTAAAGCTATGCCTTCTGATAATTGACATTTAGATCATGGATAAAAATTCTGCCTATCTACCCTCTCTAATCTGAATTTTTTTATACACCTATTAGTTTGCCCCTAAGCCTCCTATGCTCCAGTGAAAACACTCCAAGTTTGACCATCTACCCCTTATAGCTAGCATTCTCCAATACAGCCAATGTCCTGGTTAACCCCTTCTGCATTCTGGCCAAAGCCTCCATGTCCTTTCTGTAGTGTGGCAACCAGAACCGCACACAATACTCCAAATGTGCTCAACCAAAGCTTTATATGCTGTAAACATTATTCTCATTGAATCTACCAAAGAAGGCAAGCATACCATACACCTTCTTCACCATCCTAACCATCAATGTTGCCACTTGAAGCTATGCAAGCTGAACTACTATCTACTCTGATGTCCCTCGGACTTTCCTTGATCGGACTTTGCTGGCTTTACCTTGCACTAAACGTATCTATACACTGTAAATGAATTGATTGTAATCATGTATTGTCTTTCTGCTGACTGGTTAGCACACAACAAAAAACTTTTCACTGTATCTCGGCACACATGACAATAAACTGAACTAAACTAAAGCTATGGACTTGCATCCCAACATACCTCTGTACACCAATGCTCCTAGGGGTTCTGTCATTTACTGTAAACTTTCCAGCTGCATTGACTTCCCAAAAAGTAACACCTCACGCTTCTCCAGAATGAACTCCATGGGTCATTTCATGGCCCAATTTTCCAAATGATCTATATCCTTGTACAAAGGAAAATGTGATATTGGTTGGGAGTACTGAACAGAGTACCAGACAATGACAAAAGGGAGGTAGGACAGAATTGTACAGTCTAAATTAAAGCCCAATGATTATACAAGGATTGGATGACAATATCTTCATTTTTCCTGACATATGTTGGTATGCTACAAAACTGTGTAATTCTGGTGAATCATTTAGTGAGGGCTACTTTACCAAGGGGTGGGGGAAAAAATACAAATCATTTTCATACATTGTTGCAGCAAATATGTGATTTAATTTTGTATTGTAGATAATTAGTTTCCCATGTGGACAGTCTAAAACTAAAGGTATTTATAACCTTGTATTTCTCAGTATATTTCTATCTTGTTAATTGCCTAGAGTAACTAAATCATCTTTGACAGTAGCCAAAACATAACAGATTATGTTTACAATCAGTATGCCACACTTTCTGATTATCTACAAAGTATTAAAAAATATTAGATGCCTTTAATTTCCATATTTAAAATCCTCCTTCATATTTGAGCTTGAATTAAGATTTTCCATTAATAATTTCAATGTCCTGTTTTTGTGCAAATAGTGTATTAACAAGTACTAATTGTGAAGTCCCTACAGCAATGACACTGTTTACTACTGTTTGATTATTCACATCTCATCAGCAATACTCTTGGGAATATCTGATATCTAATGCTCCAACCAACTTGGATGCTCCGTTTATGCATGAACTTCTGTTAATTTAGCAAAGAACACAAAAAGGCAACAGTGAATAATGTGATACTTTCTGAGCAAGTTCATAATTTCAAAAGTGACTACGTTCTCTGAGATCAAGAAGAAGGTGGTGTTGGGTCTCTTTAAAAGTATTAAACTTTATAAATCCCCAGGGCCTGATGAGGTCTATCCCAGGTTGTTGAAAGAAGCAAGAGAGATGCAGGGGCCTTGACCAAGGTCTTTGTTTCCTCTCTGGCCACAAGCAAGGCCACAGAGGACTGGAGAGTAGTCAATGTTGCTCCTTTGTTTAAGAAGGGAAATATAGATTACACAAGAAATTATAGGCCGGTGAGCCTTGCATCAGTGGTAGAGAAACTATTGGAGAACATTATTTGAGATACGATTTACTTGCATTTGGAAGAGAATAGGATAATTAGAGACAGCAGCAAGGTTTTATCCATTGTAGGTCATGTCTTATGACACACCTACAAAACTAGCACTAATTCATTCTTTATACTTCAAAAAAGATCCATAAGAATTGTCAATAAGGCTGGTTATAATGACCCAACCAACCTATTATTTATGAAATCATATGCCCTAGAGCAAAAGAAAGAACACTTCCTGACTGTATCCAAGGTTTGTTTTCAGTGAGGGAGAGCAGGTATCCACTCAGGGGAAATTATATTTTTGAAAAAAAGAGGGGAAGGACAAATGTGAAAAACAGATGTGTGACTGTTAAAGGGGTCAATTTATGGAATAGTTGCAACAATGAATTAAAAGAGTGTAGTAATATGTGTAAATTCAAGAAAATGTTCAAAAACATTATCATTTGAAAGATACAAAATATGTGATCAGCACTGAGAAGTGATTGACATGACAGAAATGTAAGAAAATAACTGCAGATGCTGGTACAAATCGAAGGTATTTATTCACAAAATGCTGGAGTAACTCAGCAGGTCAGGCAGCATCTCAGGAGAGAAGGAATGGGTGACGTTTCGGGTCCTGAGATGCTGCCTGACCTGCTGAGTTACTCCAGCATTTTGTGAAGACATGACAGAAATTATGTTTCTTGATTATATTTGGGTTTCTTTTAATGTTTTGTTTATCTGCTTCTGACTTATGATGTGTATTTTTATTATATTTTGTTTTATTGTTTTGTTTCACTGCTATTTTGGCTAGTTAGGGTAATGCTTTGTTAAGTATTAAGGGTGGGCACAATAAGCTTTGGCTTCTGCCTACACCTTTTTTTTGGTCAGAGAATATCATGTGTGATTATATTGTTTTATTTTTGATATAATGATTTTGTACTATTTAACTTTCACAACTGTATGGTCAATCTGTTGTATTGTATTGACCGGAAAAATAAATAAATATATAAATAAATAAATAAATAAATTTAACAATTGACTGGTTAGATTAACTTTTCACTATATTCGGCATGGACATTGTGGGCCAATGTGCCTGATTCTGTGCTATACTGTTCTATGTCCTTAAAATGATCATCAATAAATCAAATAATGCTTTGGTTGAAACTTCTTTAACCAGAGGGTAGCAAAAATGTTCATTGTTAAATATACTAGCAATGGAACAATTACATTCTTACTTTCTGCAGTTCAACATTCCCATAAACACAATACTACACAGATCAATAAATAATAATCAATAATACAATTAATTAATAACCATGATACGAGATAACCTGAAAAATGCAAATCTGAAGTCCGTATTGTAACCATTTGCACAGTCCGTCATGCTCCAGCTGAATTAGATAGATAGCGTTAAGGGCAATCAAAGGCAAAAAGGGAGGAGAAGGTTATGAGGATGAAAGTAGAGGTGAAAAAGTGGGAGGTATTTTAAGTAGCTAATTTCAATGAGACAAATTTGTTTACAATTAACTGAAATGAAGTGTAATGACATTGATGATCACTTTGTAAATATGTAGAGTACAGAATTAATCTTGCAACACATCAGCACTGCGATTGCATGAAGGCACACATTACTCTTTATATTGCGACCTCTCAAGATGAAATAATTACCACCAGATATCGGGCAATCTCATGATTAATGCCCTCTCTGATTACATACTTGAAGGTATATGGACAGCAGCTAGGATGCACGCAAAACACAATCAGATATTGGAGAGCTCTGTAGCTCAGTGAACGGAACGTCTGCAAATCAGACACTGAGGTCTTTTCAATCATTCCATTAATAAAGAGAACATCTGCTTTCTGAGTACACCATAATTGAATCAGTTTATAATCCTTTTCCATCACAGGAAGCATTTTAATTAGATGTGAAATACATCAACTGTTCAGAAGGTGGGGTTTTTTCCTCTCCCAGTGCATCTGAAAAGCTATCAAAATGAATTAACATTTTAACTATTGGAATATTGCGGAGCAAGGAGATAATGCAGGGGAAAAGGTAATTTAGAAGAAGAAACATAATTAGAATTAATATAAAATTTGTTCAGGAGGAGGATTATTACACGTATTTAAAATGAACAGGAAAAGATAATATGGATAATCGAAAGAAACTCACATTAAGTACAGAAATGAATGAAAGGAAGAGATAAAGAATAAATCACTAAAGTTTGAACAAAGATTGCTTATGAAACATTTACAGTTTATAGACATTAAAAGTAAAATAATAATTATCGTTGTTTTTTTATATATCTTACATTCATTGTTCTTTATCTCTCCACATCACCATCTATATCTCTTGTTTCCCTTATCCCTAACCAGTCTGAAGAAGGGTTTCGACCCGAAACATCACCCATTCCTTCTCTCTAGAGATGCTGCCTGTCCCGCTGAGTTACTCCAGTTTTTTGTGTCTATCTTCTATCTTTAATTGATAACTTGGGCACAGTGCAGGACTTCAATGCTTTTCGAAGATTGTATTTATCTACACACTAGAGATGTTTTTGAGACCTTGAGAAACTGTACTGGGGAAGCTATATAAGCACGATTATTTTCTAGCACCATACATCAATGTTTTTCTAGCTCCATGTAGAATATTGTGACAAGATCATTGTTTCTGCAGAGGATATCAATGCTTTTCAAAGATTGTATTTATCTACACACTAGAGAAGTATTTGAGACCTTGAGAAACTGTACTGGAGAAACTTGTATTCATTGCAGTTTACAAGGATGAGAGGGGATCTTATCATATCATATCTTATATATATACAGCCGGAAACAGGCCTTTTCGGCCCACCAAGTCCGTGCCGCCCAGTGATCCCCGCACATTAACACTATCCTACACCCACTAGGGACAATTTTTACATTTACCCAGCCAATTAACCTACATACCTGTACGTCTTTGGAGACGTAAAAAATGATAAAAGGACTGGACAAGCTAGATGCAGGAAAAATGTTCCCAATGTTGGGGGAGGTCCAGAACCAGGGGCCACAGTCTTAGAATAAAGGGGAGGCCATTTAAAACTGAGGTGAGAAGAAACTTTTTCACTCAGAAAGTTGTGAATTTGTGGAATTCTCTGCCACAGAAGGCAATGGAGGCCAATTCACTGGATGAATTTAAAAGAGAGTTAGATAGAGCTCTAGGGGCTAGTGTAATCAAGGGATATGTGGAGAAGGCAGACACAGGTTACTGATTATGGATGATCAGCCATGATCACAATGAATGGCGGTGCTGACTCGAAGGGCCAAATGGCCTTCACCTGCACCTATTTTCTATGTTTCTATGTTTCTATGATTATTTTGTAGCACCACACATCAATGTTTTTCCAGCTCCTTGTAGAATATTGTGACAAGATAATTGTATGTGCAGAGGCCGCAAGTGTTTATCCCTTGGGGTCATTAGTCAGCATTGTGAACAGTTTCCCTTTCACTTGTGGTATGTGGCCAAGTGACAGATGTTTAAAAGAAGGAATTTTGCTGCACATATAGAATTTACATTTCCTGTTAATGCTACTAATTGATCGTACAAATGAATATTTGACGAAGAGGTGGTGAGATCAGAGAAATGGTCTGATTATCATGGTGATCCAATGAAACTTTCTGTAATACTGACAGCTGTGTCGTAAACAGCAAAACTGAGAATCTGAAACAGACATAAACTAGTCTGTTTGATTCAGTAGTTAAGAGTAGCTACTATTCAGTAGCTGCTATGCTTTACCTTAAACTTTAAGTGACTTGCTTTTCTTTAATCTTATTAATGGACAGCTTTCCCTTTTGTTCAAATGAAATAAACAAAATTAAGTAAAGGTCTAGTTTACAAATGAACAAGAAAATTCATTGAAACAAAAATCAAGCTTGAATACATTTGCTCTCAGGGATTTCACGCATGTCGAATTTTTTTTGTTCGATTTTTGACCAAGACTTTGGTCAACTGGGTTGAGTGTTACAAACTGGTTTTAATACATAAATTGTGCTTCATGAATAAAATGCTGTAAATAAGAGGCCAGGTGAATTATGTCATTTTCTAACCTTTTTGTCCACGCTGTGGTGCGGGTATCCAGTTTAAAAATTGGTGATCAGAGATGAAACCAGGATTAAATCACGGGTACAGACCCATAACATTCGAAGGGCCGAATGGCCTACTCCTGCACCTATTTTCTATGTTTCTAAGTTTCATCACTCTTTCTCCATCTTCCCCTTAACCTCTAAACTAATTCTCCCCACCTCTCACAATCTGCTTCCCCCTTCCTCCAGTATTCCCTTCATCTTCTGTCCTTCTTCAAACCTTCATATTCCCTTTTTCATCTCTTATTGTTCCCTCTACTTTCTCCTCTAATTCCCACCAATTCTTTTTTTCTCCTTTCTTTTCCTCATCTCTTCTTTCCCTGGTTGTTGTTACCTACTTGCTACCATATTTTGCAATCCTGTCATCTTTTACTTCATACAGCCCTTTCCAATTTGCTGGCTGCCTGCTTACATCTTAGTTTTTACAGCTATTCTCCCCTACAACTCATCTCCCTATGCCAACAAGGAAGTTTCCAAATATACTGAGAGACATGAACCCTCTGTACAATGGTCTTCAAACAAAAAAAGGCATAACATTCTTTGTAGAGGCAGGAAGAATTAAAATAATATTTTAAATATATTTTATTTGGAAGTGATTTAATTGTACCACACAAATCTGCTTAACCAGTTCAGGACATTGGCCTTTTCACTAAAATGTTCATGGGTCTTCAGTCAAAGGTTATTTTTCCATGCCTTTTTATTCTTAAATCCAATGTTTCAATGAAATAATCCATCAAATTTCACTCCAAAGCACTGGAGCTCACATGCTGTGATTTCACAGGGTATTTCACTTTACTTTGTGCAGCCATAAAGCAGCATTGACAGCATCCCCAGAAAGAAATACACAGGCTGAACTATGTTGGCTTCCCAGCTGAATAGCATCCATCAGACAAATGTGGCAGAAGAGGAAAGAGGAAAGGATGAAAAAAAGAAGGGGAGAAAAAAGCCAACTGATGTGAGAAGCTGATGAAACAAATGATAGCTTAAGATCACTATTAGATAAGCATTTGATGCAGAAGTACCAAGGCTACTGTTTCATCAAAACATTTTAAAAAACCATAACAGCTGCAGAACATTGGACAAACTCTGTATGGTTCTCTATACCTTTGGCAAAGGATGTACAGAATCCCCAGAGAATTGATATGAACAGACATTCACCCTATTTCAATGAAGTTTCCTTGACATCCCACTGCAGATCAAAAGAACCAAAGGTAAATTCTATACACGTGTATTAAAATGAATTCACAGGAGTGTTTCATTAATTATTGTACTGCAAGATCATAACGTGATAATCAGAATAGACTTTCAACACACGAGCCATTATTTGGGGCAGTTAATAAAACAAGAATTTTATTATGTGAAAGGGTGCCGGATACCAATGTACCTAAAATGATGAATAGTTTCAATGATAGAGAAAAATATAGAAAGAAAATATGTATTTTATAAATCCGATAAATGTAGAAGTGCAGATTCAATTGATTTTATGCATGCTCTGTGTGACACCAACACCAAAGGGCCCAATCAATGCTAAATCCAACCCTTTGCCCTCATTGCCAATCCTACAGGTGATTTGATACTGCAGCACTACAGACTGGACCATGCTGAGAGTCTCCATCCCTGGGGAGCTTAGCATTTCAAATGGTGACTGGACCTCAGTTAGTGCAACCTGAGACACTGCCCTCTGGACTATCCCAACACCTTTAGACAGCTTAAGAAACATTTCAATGTTCCAAATTTCAAGGACATTTAAAAAAGGGCTGAATTAGATTCAAAATTGTCTAAACAAAATAACTAAAAATACCAATAAATAATTATAAATATGCACTATATATAACTAAAATATCCAGTGAACTGGTGGTGCAGCAGTAGAGTTGCTGCCTTACAGTACCAGAGACCCGGGTTTGATCCTGACTATGGGTGCTGTCTTTACAGAGTTTGTACGTTTCCCCTGTGACTACGTGAGGTTTTTCCAGGTGCTCTGGTTTGCTCCCACACTCCAAATACGTACCGGTTTGTAGGTTAATTGGCTTTGGTAAAATTGTAAATGTTCCTAATGTGTGTGATAGTGATAGTGTACGGGGTGATGACTGGTCGGCACGGACTCAGTGAGCCAAAGGGCCGGTTTCTGTGCTGTCTCTCTAAAGTCTAAACTTAAGAAAAAATAAAGAGAAATTCGATTAACATATCATGTTATTGATAGCCAACAACCCCATTTAAACATAGGAAATAGGTGCAGGAGGAGGCCATTTGGCCCTTCGAGCCAGCACCGCCATTCATTGTGATCATGGCTGATCATTCTCAATCAGGAACCCGTGCCTGCTCTCTCCCCATATCCCTTGATTCCGCTAGCCCCTAGAGCTCTATCTAACTCTCTTTTAAATTCATAAATTTGTCAATCAATTGGATTGATTCAAAGCTGCAGCTGAAGGGATAAATACAAATCCTTTCCAGCCACGGGGCTCAGTACTCTCTGGACGAACGATGGCTCAGATGCATCCAGCGTGTCCACAACTTCAACATTCCTGTGCACAGGAAAAGTTAAATCTGTGCTGCAACAACCACAATGAAGCATAATCCAACCTATTATGCTCTGGTTTGGCTCAGCCACCAAGCACGACATCCGGAGGCTGCAACGGCTGAGAACCTTCGATCAGCTGAGAAGGTTGTTGTGATCATGGCTGATCATTCTCAATCAGGAACCCGTGCCTGCCTTCTCCCCATATCCCTTGATCCCACTAGCCCCTAGAGCTCTATCTAACTCTCTCTTAAACCCATCCAGTGATTTGGCCTCCACTGCCCTCTATGGCAGACGAACTGTACACGGCAAAGGCCAGGAAGCGAGCGAGCCCCTCTCACCCTGGCCACAAAATCTTTGAAGCACTTCCCTCTGGAAGGCGACTCCGGACTGTCTAAGTAGCCACAGCCAGACATAAAAACAGCTTTTTTTCCACGAGTAGTAGTTCTACTCAATAACCAAAGTCTGTAGTCTCTTTTTTGCTCTGGTTTATTTTTACCCACATGTTTGGACCGTTGTATCCTTATTGTTTTGATGTGGTTATGCTTTATTCTTAATTGTTAACAGTATGTTTGTGTTGTCATTTGTGAGCGGAGCACCAAGGCACATTCCTTGTATATGCACATACTTGGCCAATAAACATTCATTCATTCATTCATTCATTCATTCATTCAATTTAATTTTACAGCTTAAGGCAACGCCTGGGCCTTGCTTAGCTCGAAATTGTGAAATTATGAGATTGGTTCCTCAACTTTGAATGGATAGGAAAAGTTTGGGGAGATAATGGATAGGAAGGTTTTGGAGGGATATGGGCCAAACGTGAGCAAATGGGACGAGCTTAGATGGGGAAACTTGGTCGGCATGGATGAGTTGGGCTGAAGGCCCTGTTTCCGTGCTGTGGGACTCTATGACACTCTGACCCTATCTACCACAGCACAATGGCAATGTCACTTGCAAACAGTTCGTCAACATTCTGTAGAAAATCTCAAACCTTCAGAATGATTAAAGAATGTTTACAAGTGCAATAATTTTAAAATTAATAGCTTGCATCTGGTCTTTTAAAAGTCAGTTCAATCAGTTAAGAACATTTTCAAGTTATATCCACAATAATCACAGGAATTGACTGATGCCTATTTATTCTGAAGCCGCTACAGTGTGTTCCATGGCATTCTTTTCCCTGTAATGCGGTTTGGAATTTAATTTTATTCCGTTCAACCTTCAAAAGTGCTTAACTCTTCACCCATTACTGATGAGATGTGAAAAGAATCAATACATCTACACATCTATACATGAAAATAATTGTACGCTTTGACTGTACACTGTTCACTTTCTAGGATATTATCAAGGGCTCCTTGAAAAGTGTAGCATCTCAACTGACCTGTGACCATTCAGTATGGAGAGAGACTTTTCAGGGTGGAATTGGAAACCTTGAGTCCGATCAATGTTAGCACCCAGGAATCCAGTATAAACAGCGAAGAAGTGCAGTATCTCCCAAAACTGGTCAAACTGATGGTCACCTCCTGTTCCACCAGAGTCTGCGGTTTCTTCATTCATCTCATCGGTTACGTCAGAGCTTAAGAGTCTGCCAAGGCAAGAAATTATCACCCAGAGGATTATTGATCTGAAGACACGAGTTTCAACCCAATCGGTAAATTGCAAATTTAAGTAATAAATAAAGTTGCGATTTAAGTAAAAAGTCACTGTTAATATTAGTGACAATGAAGATACCAGATCATAAAGGCTTGTCTGTTTCACTGATATTTTGCAAGGAAGAAATTCTGCTGTCTCCTCAATCTGGCCTATGTGCAGTTCTAGACCAATGGTGAATTGTCCTCTGAAATACATTCCAAGCCATTCAGTCACACAACATTCCATTAAACCAGTGAATGAATAAAATCTGTTGGACTGCCAGCATCAACTGAGACACTGCTTTCAGACAATATATTTTTGAATGCTTCTTCTCCATTTTGAGCAGTCATGGGCCAATGGTTCCCACAAATCAATGGGTTAATTGCACTTCTTCAGGGAAGCTTTAAGCATATCCTTGGTTTGTCTTCTCTGTCCAATTGATAATCTACTCCCCCAGCAGAGCTTGGTATAGAAACTGATCTGGTGGTGAGCAACAGAGTGTATTTGGGGTATGGGGAGAAGGCAGGAACGAGGTACTGATTGTGAATGATCAGTCATGATCACATTGAATGGCGGTGCTGGCTCGGGGGGCCGAATGGCGTACTCATGCACCTATTGTTTATTATCTATTGTCTATTTTTATTGTGGCAGGAAGTGAGCTTCTGCCTTACTGGTTCCACAAAATAATTAAAAGAAAAACTTGTGGTCCCCAAGTCAAATGTCCACCACTATTCAGACTGATTATCACTTGGTGAAAATGGATGAAGTGAACATATTGTCCTTTAGAGTTTAAAGATTTTAGAGATATAGCGCGAAAACAGGCCCTTCGGCCCACCGCGTCTGGCCAACCAGTGATCACCCGTAAAATAAGAGAATCACTCAGAACAGTTTTACCATGCCAATTAACCTACAAACCTGAACGTCTTTAGAATTTGGAAGGAAACCGGAGCACCCAGAGAAAACCTACCCGGTCACAGGGAGAACATACAAACGGCATGTAGACAGCACCCGTATCAGGATTGAACCCGGTTCCCTGGCGTTGCAAGCCAGTTATAACTCTATAACCCAGGCGTTATAATTCTATCACTGTGCCACTCTGCCACCCCTGTCCTCTCTTTTGTAATCAAAATTGTAATGAAGATTAGAATAAACAATCTTCTGCTTGACACGTGCAAGCATGTTCCTTGCCAGTGTATGTGCACCAGCCAGTCCCTGCTTTATCGCTGCCGGCTAGCTGATTCACAGATGATGAAGGTGTGACTGGCTGATTGATTGAAAAACGCAGCATGTATACAGCTGCGTCCCACCAAGTCCATGATGATCATTGATCATCCATTCACACCAGTTCTATGTTATTGCACTTTCCCATCCACTCCTGCACACTAGGGGCAATTTTACAGACTCCAATTTACCTACAATCCCACACGTCTTTGGGATGTGGGAGGAAACCCAGAGCACCTGGAGGAAAGCCACTCAGTCACAGGGAGAACTTGTGAATTCCACACAGACAGAACCCGAGGTCAGGATCGAACCTCAGTCTCTAGCGCGGTGAGACAGCAGCTCTACCAGCTGCATCACTGAGCCACCCTGGTAAAGCAATTGACTGGAGGCCTTGGAGCTGAAACGATTTATACGGAGTAATTTCTACAGCACCTACTGGTTAGATAACGTCCCTAATCAAATTATTTACATAAAGCAAGAACTCATTGAGGTTGAGGTAATTGCAGTTGTCTAGATTCTTCCAATTTGGTAACTTGAAACTAACCAACAGAGACAACCTTCACTTGAGTTCCCTTGTTTTTTGAAATTAAATAATTTAAGTGGTTTACTTGATTCCGCGGAAAGTGTAAATAGCAATTGAAAATGTTCTCTGACTCCTTATAGGTTAACACACAGTAACCTGGTAGTGTTTTTTCCGCTCTGGTAATTGACCCATTGAACTGAATATAACGTTCAATGAGACTTGAATAGGTTTTTTTTTGCATGCGTCAAAGACAAATTCAGTTGTTTTTAAATCCTATGCATGATTCAATGTGATATTTGTGTTTAGATATTATTTCCTGAAAAGGACACAGCTTTGGTTTCATAATGGAAGACTACTTATTTATAATTGAAATTGTATTCTGAAACTGCATGGTGCCTGGATTTGGCCCTCCTATGGTTCAATCAAGCGTGTCTAACTTCCTCTGGATTCTGCATTTTCTTAACGTATAATCTATCATCCTCCGTCTAAATTGGATAAAATACACAATAGATGAAAAGCAATTAATGAACGGCTATGCTATTGAATAGCATTACTCATATCCCAGTCCCAATAGCTCTTGAAATAAACTAAATCATGACCTTCTTTTGAAATTCATAGCATTATTTGTGGAATTACTAATTCAAAAGTGTAGCTAAATTTAAAATATCAGGCTTTGATTATTCAGGGAGAGATCAAACTATTTAAATATTTGGAACAAGCCCCTGTCAACAATAACATCTATCATTGATAAATAGTTGGGATAGGTTTATGCAATAACGTTGTGTTTTTTTAAAAAATGGGACATAATTTAAGGAAATATTTGAACAGCCATTCAATTGTAACCGAAATGTCCACTTACAGTGCCAGTCTTCTGCAAGAACTGAAGTATTAATGAATAGTGCTTTTGGTAACCACGGCTACCATCCACACTGCACAGGAGATTGTAAAAGTATTATGACTATTGACATCCAATGAGCGAACATGACTTCCAATGAGGAAAAATTCAGAGCTTTAATCATATTAACAACATTATTGAATATTACCCATGATGACTAACTGGAAAAATACATATGTTAAGCATGTTATTCTTTTGCATTTTCTCACCCACGAACATTCTCTACTAAGTAGGACTCATACTATGCATAAGAAGATAACTGTAGAAGCTGGTACAAATCGAAGGTATTTATTCACACAATGCTGGAGTAACTCAGCAGGTCAGGCAGCATCTCGGGAGGGAAGGAATAGGTGACGTTTCGGGTCGAGACCCTTCTTCAGACTATGCATATACTATGCATATATCTTTCTAACGATCTACTTTATTTGTAAAATCTACAGTTACATGGGAGTATATGGAACCCGTTGCCAGAGAACGTAGTGGAGGCAGTTACTGTTACAACATT
This sequence comes from Rhinoraja longicauda, assembly GCF_053455715.1. Taxonomy (NCBI): domain Eukaryota; kingdom Metazoa; phylum Chordata; class Chondrichthyes; order Rajiformes; family Arhynchobatidae; genus Rhinoraja; species Rhinoraja longicauda. Next base: position 65,370,618 of record NC_135955.1, on the reverse strand, counting down.
TAAAAGACATTTGGACAGGTACATGGATAGGAAAGGAATATGGGCCAAATGTGGGCAGTGGGGACTTGTGTAGATGGGGCAACTTTGTTGGCATGGGCAAGTTGGGATGAAGGGCCTGTTTCTGTGCTGTGTGACTCTATGATTCTAGCACTAAAAACCATTGCATCTTCTCCAGATCTTATTGGAAAACCAACAGTCCACAAGAGTTTGATGACCTTCATCCATACTGCAGCCATCTCACGGGCAGCTCCATCTGTGCACAAGGATCGGATCAGAGAGCTCTACACACCATAGACAACCAAAGCAGTGGCATTTTATGGAGAGTTCTGGTGATGTGGCATTCGGCCTTTTGACAGTCTGTTCAGAGAACATTCTGCCCCTGATCACCTCCTCCTGCATGGCTTCCATGGCATTCTGTGCTGATTACTGCCTGATTGACTTGTGGTCAAAAGTATTTATCTGCAGAATGTTTCTACAAGGGATGTGTGGTGTGGTGTGAAGTGGTCCAAATGAATGGAACGTTCTCCGGCCACAAAGCCGGGCCCATCACTTGGGACATGTACAACCTCAGCAGAAAGTTTTATTCAGTGTATGCACATTCAGAATCTATATACAGCTTTATGACGCTGCACACAGTCACAGTATTCATATCCTTCATGCACAGAGTTCCCCAAATACAAATTTACCTACAAATATACCTACAACAATACCAAAATATACCAAATATACCTACAACTACTCCACTATTCAGTTCTTTCAGTCCGGTGACAACATATCAGATATATCAGAGAAGATGGGGCAGTTCGCACCACCAGATACTGAGATCCCAAAAGGTATTACCCTACACTTCCAATTCAGGGAGGTCGGCAAATTATAATACTGAAGTGCCAGAATTTGTTATGGAGAATCCATATTGGAAAATTAGTGAGGAAGGATCACTTGTCCATACCCAAGCCTCACTTGCACGTACTACTTTTCATCAATTTAAAAGTAGATCACGAACGCATTGCAACACAAATTGGTAAATGTTGAAATTGGGGAATAGCTTTGTAAATAGGGAAAGAGTAATGAGGTGCAGAGTTTTAAGCCAACCAAGAAACATGAACTTTTTTGAAATATAGTGAGCTGTACTATCAATGACTTTGAGGTTACATTATTCCAAGGCTTGGTTGATTTAGCATGTGCATTTAATTGCTTTGGGTAAATTCAAAATCTAATGGATATTCAATTTAATGGATCATAATTCTTTCTTTGATGCTGAGGATTGGTGCCTCTTTCAATTAATTCCACCTTACCTTTAATTTTTCCACTAAATAGAAAAGGGGTGTATTGGTTGGAAGTGTTTGGAATGACTAAAAATTTAAACCAAGGGAAGAATCAAAGGTTTGACATTTTAATTGTGCAACCTTTGTCAGAAGAGCAGAAATGATTTCTCTTTGCAGTTGGTAATTGTCTTGTAATTTTCACTTTATTCCAATTTCATATTTCCATTCTCCCTTTTCATTTGATAAAACCCATGTGGAAGAAGAATTGAGGAAGCAGATGCTTTCGAGGTTATTGTGGAAATAACCTTAGAAGGCACATGGCTCTCCAACGTGTTCATCTATGTCCAAATCTTAGGCTGTTAGTGTCTAAATCTGCAATATGAAGTGATCAACACAACAAAGAAGTATCACTCGGCGATCTTTTAAATTTACAATTAAATTATTCAATTGTGTAGGAAAATAACTGCAGATGCTGGTTCAAATCGAAGGTATCACAAAATGCTGGAATAACTCAGCAGGTCAGGCAGCATCTCAGGAGAGAAGGAATGGGTGACGTTTCGGGTCGAGACCCTTCTTCAGTCTGAAGAAGGGTCTCGACTAAATTATTTAATATTTGTTTGAAATCCCCTTTAGCAAATTAAGTTGTCCTGAATCTAGACACTGTCATATGATGTGTTCAACAAAACCAGGTCATCATTTTGTGGAGTCATCGAATACCCACCTGTATTCATCCCATTTTCAGCACGTGGCCCATAAGAAAATCTTGTAATGCAACAAAGAATAATCTTCACTCAGAGACATGAAATGCAAAGCTTGCCACCATATAAAATGGCTAAGGTGAAAAGTGTACCTTCCTTTAGCAAAGTCCATATAAGAATGTAAGGGAGAAATGAATACAGGTTGTGAACACCCAACTTAAGGACAGTGTGAACCAATGAACGAGCAGTCGTGAAACTCACAGGATGGATTTGCAGGCCTTTGTGGGGCTGCAGACATTTTTTTGCTGAGTGGAAACAGGAGATTTCCTTCTCTACCTGCCTCCCCCCATACCCCCACCTCTGAGCTGCACAATCAAGTTCAGAGTCTATCCGTTGTCCACTCAGTGTCAGTGAGACCAGCTGTCAGCCACCCTTCTCTTGCCTGCTCTCTCACTCTCTCTCTCTCGTCACAGCCGTTTCTGTTCATTTCCCATTTACAAAAGGTTTGGATGATGAACAATGCAAAAACAAAGAACTGCAGATGCTGGTTGATACAAAAAAGGGCACAAGGTGCTGGAGTAACTCTGCAGGTCAGGCAGCATCTTTGGTCAACATGGATAGGTGCGTTTCGGATCGAGACCCTTTTTCAGACCGATTGCTTAAGAAAGCTGGAAAAGGAAAGAGGCAGGAAAAAGCATGGCAAGGTAATAGGTCAACATAGGCGACAGGCCTGGGGGGGGGGGGGTGTTGGAATAATGGCCAGAGATAAGAACAAAAGGTGTGAGACAGGTTTAAAGAGTTGCAGATAGACAATAGACAATAGACAATAGACAATAGGTGCAGGAGGAGGCCATTCGGCCCTTCAAGCCAGCACCACCATTCAATGTGATCATGGCTGATCATTCTCAATCAGTACCCCGTTCCTGCCTTCTCCCCATACCCCCTGACTCCGCTATCCTTAAGAGCTCTATCTAGCTCTCTCTTGCAAGCATTCAGAGAACTAGCCTCCACTCCCTTCTGAGGCAGAGAATTTCTCAGATTTACAACTCTCTGACTGAAAAAGTTTTTCCTCATTTCTGTTCTAAATGGCCTACCCATTATTCTTAAACTGTGGCCCCTGGTTCTGGACTCCCCTAACATTGGGAACATGTTTCCTGCCTCTAACGTATCCAACCCCTTAATAATCTTATATGTTTCAATAAGATCCCCTCTCATCCTTCTAAATTCCAGTGTAAACAAGCCTAGTCGCTCCAGTCTTTCAACATATGACAGTCCCGCCATTCCGGGAATTAATCTACGCTGCATGCCCTCAATAGCAAGAATATCCTTCCTCAAATTTGGAGACCAAAACTGCACACAGTACTCCAGGTGTAGTCTCTATACAGGTAGGGCCCTGTACAAATGTAGAAGGACCTCTTTGCACCTATACTCAACTCCTCTTGTTATGAAGGCCAACAATCCATTGGCTTTCTTCACTGCCTGCTGTACCTGCATGCTTCCTTTCAGTGACTGATGCACTAGGACACCCAGATCTCGTTGTACGTCCCCTTTTCCTAACTTGACACCATTCAGATAATAATCTGCCTTCCTATTCTTACCTCACACTTATCCACATTAAACTGCATCTGCCATGCATCCGCCCACTCACACAGCCTGTCCAAGTCACCCTGCAACCTCATAGCATCTTCCTCACAGTTCACACTGCCACCCAGCTTTGTGTCATCTGCAAATTTGCTAATGTTACTTTTAATCCCTTCATCCAAGTCATTAATGTATATTTTAAATAGCTGCGGTCCAAGCACCGAGCCTTGCGGTACCCCACTAGTCACTGCCTGCCATTCTGAAAGGGACCCATTTATCCCCACTCTTTGCTTTCTGTCTGCCAACCAATTTTCTATCCACGTCAGTACCCTACTCCCAATACCATATGCTTTAATTTTGCACACTAATCTCCTATGTGGGATCTTGTCAAAGGCTTTCTGAAAATCAAGGTACACTACATCCACCGGCTCTTCCCTGTCCATTTCCCTAGTTACATTCTCAAAAAATTCCAGAAGATTAGTCAAGCATGATTTCCCCTTCATAAATCCATGCTCACTCAGAACGATCCTGTTACTGCTATCCAAATGCTCTGCAATTTTGTCTTTTATAATTGACTCCAGCAGCTTCCCCACCACTGATGTCAGACTAACTGGTCTATAATTTCCTGTTTTCTCTCTCCCTCCTTTCTTAAAACGTGGAATAACATTAGCTACCCTCCAATCCACAGGAACTGATCCTGAATCTATAGAACATTGGAAAATGATCACCAATGTGTCCATGATAGAGCCACCTCCTTAAGTACCCTGGGATGCAGACCATTAGGCCTGGGGATTTATCAGTCTTCAGTCCCATCAGTCAACCCAATACCATTTTCTGCCAAATGTGCATTTCCTTCAGTTCCTCCGTCACCCTGGGATCTCTGGCCACTAAAACATCCGGGAGATTGTTTGTATCTTCCTTAGTGAAGACAGATCCAAAGTACCGGTTCAACTCGTCTGCCATTTCCTTGTTCCCCGTAATGAATTCCCCTGCTTCTGTCTTCAAGGGACCCATATTTGCTTTGACTATTTTTTTCCTCTCACATACCTAAAGAAGCTTTTACTATCCTCCTTTATATTATTGGCCAGCTTACCTTTGTACCTCATCTTTTCTCCCCGTATTGCCTTTTTAGTTATCTTCTGTTGCTCTTTAAAAGAGTCCCAATCCTCTGGCTTCCCACTCTTCTTTACTATGTTATACTTATTCTCTTTTATTTTTATGCTGTCCTTGACTTCCCTTGTCAGCCACGGGTGCCTCTTACTCCCCTTAGAATCTTTCCTCCTCTTTGGGATGAATTGATCCTGCGACTTCTGCATTATTCCCAGGAATATCTGCCATTGCTGTTCCACCGTCTTCCCTGCTACGATCTCCTTCCAGTCAAATCTGGCCAGCTCCTGCCTCATGCCTCTGTAATCCCCTTTGCTATACTGTAATACTGACACTTCCGATTTTCCCTTCTCCCTCTCAATTTATAGATTAAAACTTATCATATTATGATCACTGCCTCCTAATGGCCCTTTTACCTTGAGTTGCCTGTAGATAACTCCCATTAGGGTCTTTTTACCCTTACAATTTCTCATTTCTATCCATACTGATTCTACATCTCCTGATTCTATGTCACCCCTTGCAAGGGAGTGAATATCATTCCTTACCAACAGAGCAAACCCACCCCCTCTGCCCACCTGTCTGTCTTTTCGATAGGTCATATACCCCTGAATATTCAGTTCCCAGCCCTGGTCCTCTTGTAGCCATGTTTCTGTAATTCGCACAACGTCATACTTGCCAATTTCTAACTGAGCCTCAAGCTCATCCACTTTATTTTTTATACTTTGCACATTTAAATACAACACTTTAGCTTCGGTATTCACTTCCCCTCTCACACCTTCACTCAGTTCGCCTTAACCAACCTGATCTCCCGGTGGCTGAGCACTTCAACTCCCCCTCCCACTCCCAGTCTGACCTTTCTGTCATGGGCCTCCTCCAGTGAAACTGCGATTTCCCCTTTCACACTGGTCACCATTGACCCTGTGAAGTCCATTGGGATAGTGAAGTCAGAGCGAGGAAGTAGCGGAGGAGGGGAGAAGTCGGTGATCCAGCTGGAGCCCAGGGGAGTATATTGTGGGTGGGGGGGGGGGTGTTAGTTAGAGGTTACCTGAAATTGGAGAATTCAATGTTAATACGATTCGATAATATGCTATCCAAGCGGAATACGAGGTGCTGTTAGCCAAAGGTGAGTCCAGGAAAAGCTATCAATCACTGCATGATTAGGCTGTGGAAACCACCATGGGACTACTAACGGAGGTAGATTCAACTGCAGCATTCAGAAGGCAGCCGGATAAGTGTACGAAAGGAAATAATTTGTGGGTCTGCAGAGAGAGCGTTTGGGACTAGCTATGGCAATGAAGGAAGCCAGTGTGGTCAGTATGGGAATGGGAAAGGGGAGTTGAAATGGTTAGTACCCAGGAGATCCAGTAGGCCTTGGCAGACTAAGCACGTGTTTGGCAAAACAGTTACTGTGCCTACACTTTGTCTCACAGATGTCCTTTTAGATTACAAACAGTTCTCAGGAATGGAACCCTGTTGTAATCCTGTAAATAGGTATGCAGATAAGATGATAATGTATAATACAAGGTGGCTCATGGGGATTGTAAGGATGAGCATAGATTTGATGAGAAAAAAAGCATACTTTTATCATGCACGCTCTCTGGAATTCAATGAATAGGGCAAAAACTGATCTGCAGTGGTATTGTTTTTGCATTTTGCTAATCTGTGTCTGCATTATTTTGATGTAAAACCTCTTGTCGGTGTTTGTCATTTTTCTACATCAGTAGATTGTATTGACATATTCACAAAATGCTGGAGTAACTCAGCAGGTCAGGCAGCATCTCGGGAGAGAAGGAATGGGTGACATTTCGGGTCGAGACCCTTCTTCAGACTGATGCGAAGATTGTATTGACATGTTTCTTTTCCTCCCAACAATCTTGCTGACAGTGCCAAATTCATTGGCAACAAGCAAATCTCTCAACATCAGATTTCCTTTGGGTTTTCCTTTGCGGATCATTGATGTGAGAGGAAGAAAGACAAACACCATTTTACCAGATGCTGTTAGCACCCACAGCTGTCAAAGAAGCCGCATGTTTGACATGTCAGCACATAATCCCAGATGCGTCCATAAAGACCAAATTACATTATTTACGACTTGCAAGAGGAGCTCTATCTGCTGGAACAGTACTTTATCACCAACTCCACGAGAGGGATATTTATACCCACTGTAGTGAAGCTGAACACCATGTTCAAATGGTTGTGCTACCAGATCCAAGCTGCAATTAGTGAGATTTGATGCCACAGGCAACCATGAAATAGATCATTCCTCTTACCTCTGCAATAGGCATCACTCAATCCACAAGCCACCCGATATATGCTACATATGAACTTGCTGCTACAACTTATAAACCGATAACTCTTTGAGTTGCAGTCTTTATATTCCCCAAGGGGTAGGAAAACAAAACCTCTGACAAGTTACTTTATAATGTCAACCTTTATTGGCTCAACTTTATCTTCTATCTTCACAGCTTTGCAACCATAAATTCTGCTTTACATCCACCCTTGGCTTTCCCATCCCTGGGTGAATAGCAGTATTCATCAAGAATAGTCAATTTCAGCCATAGCCACAGAATCAAGGTCATAGATCCATGAGGGCCATTAATTTGCACCTTTTGGGTATGCATTGATGATGTACGAAATATGCCAGATGAGGCCGGAATTTGCCAAGGAATAGAAGCAATTCCCCACCAAACTATTGGCAGTCTGCCACCTCTCCACTGTAAGTGTCGGGAGTTTGGTGCATCCTGAACAGATGTATCAGTCTCAAAGTTACTGCCCAAGTCCTCCCACCAATTACTTAGGGGAGTCCAGATTTTACCTCCACATGAGGTCCAGCAGCTCAACACAAACCTACTAAAATCATCAGCAGGGGCGCTGAAGAGTCAACCTCCTGAACCTCTGATAGATTAGATGTGGTACAATCCCATTTGTTCAAATGCAAAAAAAAATGCTGTAAAGAGAGGAAGATACATTTTGATCACATATTGTTTGAATTACTGTTCTAATGCCCAGATTTGTTCAAAGCTATCTTCACGCATTTACATTAATTTTGTATAACAAACACCACTTAATATAAATAATTCCCACTAAATGAATTTGATACTCTACTGCAGATACTCTAGTTCAAATCTTGGCAAGCATATTTTATGACCACAGAAGGCTTGACAAAAGAGAAAAGGTTCCACCCAGATGTGACTTTCACAGTTCCTTATCATATGTATTTGGTACCTAAAAATGTACTTCATTATAAAATTAGAGCAATAGTGTTCACACCAATATTCATCATAATTTTGCACCATTATTCGATAAGGACAGAGGCAGCACAGCAGGTGTGTTGCTGCCTTACAGCGCCAGAGTCCTGACTACGGGTGCTGTCTGTACGGAGTTTGTACATTCTCCCTGTGGCCGCAAGAGTTTCTTCCAAGTTTTCTCCAGTTTCCACCCGCATTCCAAAAACATGCAGGTTTGTAGGTTAATTGGTTTCTGTAAATTGCCATTACAATACAATACAATACAATACAATATATCTTTATTGTCATTGTACCCAAGGGTACAACGAGATTGGGAATGCGCCTCCCATACGATGCAATAATTTAGGTAATTTAGACAGCAGCAACCCAACGAAACGAAACAGTTGTAACAGTTTTGGACAGGGTAAAGTGCAAGTTGATCTATGCGTTGTGGCCATCCGGCTCAGCAGGACCGGTTCATAGCAGCTATGGCCCTGGGGATGAAGCTGTTCCTGAGTCTGGAGGTGCGGGTGTAGAAGGCCGTGTATCGTCTGCCCGATGGAAGGAGTTCGAACAGACTGTTGCAGGGGTGTGAAGAGTCTTTGTGGATGCTGGTGGCTTTTCTGAGGCATCATGTGTTGTAGATGCCCTCCAAGTCTGGTAGCTGTGTTCCGATGGCCCTCTGAGCTCTATGGACTACCCGCTGTAGAGCTTTCCTTTCTGCCTCCGTGCAGCTGAGGTACCACACAGGGATGCCATGCGTTAGGATGCTCTCTATGGTGCAGTGGTAGAAGGTCGTCAGCAGCTGTTGGGGTAGACCAGACTTTTTCAGTGTTCTTAAGTAGAACAGTCTTTGTTGTGCCTTCTTGACCAGTGCAGCAGTGTTATTGGACCATGTTAGGTCCTCCGAGATGTGAGTGCCCAGAAACTTGAAGCTGGACACTCTCTCCACACTGTCCCCGTTGATAGAGATCGGGGCATATTCCCCGTAATGTGACCTACGGAAGTTGATGATCAGCTCCTTGGTCTTGGTGGTATTTAGGGACAGGTTGTTATCCGAGCACCAGTCTGCCAGGTTCTGCACCTCCTCTCTATAGTTTGTTTCATCCCCGTTGGTGATCAGCCCGATCACCGTTGTGTCATCTGCAAACTTGACAATGGTGTTGGTGTCGAATGCAGGAACACAGTCATGTGTGAAGAGGGAGTAGAGCATGGGGCTCAGAACACAGCCCTGTGGTGTGCCGGTACTCAGGGTGATAGTGGAGGACAGGTGCGGGCCCATTCTCACTGCCTGCGGTCGTTCCAGCAGGAAGTCCAGGATCCAGTCACATAATGACGAGCTGAGGCCTAGCTGGTGGAGTTTGGTGATGAGCTTGGTGGGGATGACCGTGTTGAAGGCGGAGCTATAGTCTATGAATAGCATCCTCACGTACGTGCCCTGTCTCTCTAGGTGAGTCAGGACAGTGTGAAGAGCCAGAGGGATGGCGTCCTCTGTGGATCTATTTGCCCTGTATGCAAATTGATGTGGGTCCAGTGAGTCAGGGATGCTGGATTTGATGTGTGAGAGGACCAGCCTCTCAAAGCACTTCATGACTATCGGCGTTAGGGCAACCGGGCAGTAGTCGTTCAGGTTGGAGATCTTTGCTTTTTTCGGCACCGGAACTATGATAGCTGACTTCAGGCACTTGGGGACCGTAGCCAGAGATAATGACAGGTTAAAGATCCTGGTGAATACCTCAGCCAGCTGTTCAGCACAGTCCTTCAGTACCCTTCCTTGAACTCCATCCGGTCCTGCAGCCTTGCGTGGGTTGACCCTTTGCAGAGCGCGTTGTACCTCGTGTGTGCTCAGTTGCAAGACCTGTCCCACCGCCTTGGCTAGGGTTCTTTCACTCAAGGTGGTTTTGCCAGTTTCAAAGCGGGCAAAGGTGTTAAGCTCGTTGGTCAGTGCCATATCGCTGTGGGGGCAGGCAGGGCTGCTTTTGTAGCCAGTGATGTCCCTGACACCCTGCCACATGCTTCTGGTGTCTGTGGTGTTGAAGTGGTCTTCCACCCGTTGCCTATGGGTGTCTTTGGCCCTTTTAATACCTTTGTTCAGGTGTGATCTGGCAACACTGTATGCTGAAGTGTCACCAGATTTAAAGGCATTGTTGCGTGCCCTCAACAGGTTCTGTACCTCCTAGTTAGTGTGTAGGATAGAACTAGTGTACGGGTGATTGCTGATCGGCTTGGTCTCGGTGGGCCAAAAGGCCTGTTTCCACGCTGTATCTCTAAACAAAACTAAACATAAACTTTGTTTATGCTTGTAATTCTGTTAATTTAACAGAAAACATAAGAAGTGTTGGTGTGCTGTCCACATTAAGTTTTAGTTTAGTTTAGTTTAGAGATACAGCGCGGAAACAGGCCATTCGGCCCACCGAATGTGCACCGACCAGCAATCCTCGTACATTAACACTATCCTACATACATTAGGTACAATTTACACTTATACCAAGCCAATTAACCTACAAACCTGTACATCTTTGGAGTGTGGGAGGAAACCAAAGATCTCAGACAAAACCCATGTGGTCACAGGGAGAACGTACAAACTCCACACAGACAGCACCTGTAGTCAGGATCAAACCTGGGTCTCCGGTGCTGCAGCAACTCTACCGCTGCGCCACCATGCCGCCCAAGGTATAGCTATTTGTGCCTCTCTGCTCAGCTTTCCTAATCATAAAACACTCACACTTCTGAATCAAAGAGCAAGGGCTATGGTTGTCAACTGTCCCGTTTTTTGGGCTAACTTGGCTTGTCCAGTACGGGACAGCCTTGTCCCGTATTAGGCCCACGGGGGGGAGGCGCTGTAGGCCCGGATGCCGCCTAATGGAGGTTGCCTAGCAACCCGCCTCCAGCCCCGGGCGGCCGCCATTGCTGGAGCGGGGGAAGAGCCCTGTCCCGTCCCGGTGAGGGGATGTTCAGTGCGGTGGGTGGACGGCGGCGGCTCTCCCACTGACAGCTCTCAGGGGGCCAGAGCATGTTGTTGCGCCGATACCACTGGACTCTGGGTGACGTGGGGAAGGCGCTGAGCTGGCCGGGGAGAGGAGGGGGGAAGGCGGAGCCGAGGGCAGGCCCAGTGCCAGTCCCAGGCCTCGGCCTCCACCTCCACCAATGCCCAGCCTCACCACTGCTGCTGCTTCTGCTGCCGCCTTTCCCCTTGGCCCACCTCAGGCTCACGGTTACCCGGTCACGTCCAGGCCCAGGCCCAGGCTCCGGTTGCTTCCCCTGGCACCAGGCCTGGCTCTCCCGCCACTACGGAGCCAGCAAACCCACTCCCAAGAGACAAGCGGCCAAGCCCTGCTCATACCCGAGGGCCACAGAGGAGGGCGAGGAGAGAGCGGCGGCCGGCGCTGGGTCATAGCCCTGATCACGGCAAAAATACTGTGCAAGTTCTGAACCGGGCAAAGTTAAGCAAAGTGCATCACTGACAATGGCATCTGGAATCAGTCTGAGCAAAGCAGGAAATGAATTTTGATTTTTATGCAGAAAAACATTGATTAAAATAACAGGTATATATGGATTTTTTTCCGTACAAAAGATATGAATTTAATAAAAGTTTAAAAATCTGAAAAGAAATGGTGGAGCGGGAGCATGTGGCTGCTGGCTGGGTAAGGTCAGGTGGGTCACGGGGTGGTGACGTCACCTTGTCCCGCATATGGGAGTGCTATAGTTGGCATCCCTAGCAAGGACCCACATTCGTCCTACCTATTTCCATGATGTCTTCCAGCATATTCAAGCCATAATTTTTCAGGTCAATGAGATTTCATCAGAAACCAGGGCAATTTCCCAGCTGATGAGCCATTAAGGGCAATTTCCCTGCTGATGAGCCATTAAGCTTCTCGTGTTCATTAGGTGGGAAAATGCCCCAATTTCTGATTAATTCTCATCAACCTGAAACAGTAACTCTGTGTCTCCCTCCATGGATGGTGC